>NW_025776166.1:0-600000 GCF_021130785.1 Homalodisca vitripennis
CCGCTCATCCCCGAATTTGCAAGCGTACATCATGGGGGCCTGGGGGCGTAGCCCCCAGCGAGCCGAAGGCGAGTCCTATATATATACAGCCGCATGTGTAACTCACTCACTCACTGACACATAGGTAATACTAATTCTAACATAGTTCTAGAAGTGCTGGAAAAACCAAATTTTGCACGCACGTCGCACGTATCTTCAAACCTCCGGGAAAAGTCTGAAAACCGGATTTATTTACTTTTGAACCCCTCAAAAAAATTCGCGAAGTGACCCCTGTTTTGGCCTTGCAGGTTTCCCTTTGAAGCCCAATAGCGGGCGAACCGTTGGAGCTAGCTCAGATCTGACGAAAAATTCATAATGAGGAATGAAGTGAACTACAAAAAAGGTCTAGTGACTTTTTGCTCTATCTCAATTGGTTTGGCCGTAAAACGCGATTACATTAAAATATTATGAAATTTTCGCCTAAAAATTTACCTTTCGGGCTCGATAGTGGCTAAGCGGTTGGTCGTAGCTCAAAACAAATTTTCAATGGGATTTAGTAAATGGCGTGATCTACAAAAAAGCCTCAGTAACATTTTGCCCTATCATCAACGGTTTGGCCGCATAACGCGTTTTAAAGTATAGATTTTTTACGTTTTACGGGAGATATTGTTTTCTGGGCTCTGTGTTAGCGGAACCTTTAAGATTAGGGTAGAATAAAAATCGCATTTTAATACAAAACCATGTGGTCTAACAAAAAAGGACTAGTGACATTTTACTCTATCTTCCATGGTTTAGCCGTAAAAACGTGATTATGTTGAAAATTTCACTCAAAAACTTACCTTCTGGGCTCGATATTGGCCGAACCGTTAGCCCTAGCTTAAATGTAAAATTTTTTGTAACTACCTATTCATAGGATCTAAAAGAAAGGTTCAGTAGCTTTCTATCGTTTATATTTCCGTTAGCCTGATAAATGCTCTAAATGACAAATTCTTCGTCGTTACTTTTAGGTGTTTTAAATTTTTCAACTATAATTAGTGCGCTTCATGCTGGTTCCAGCTTGACCTTGTATTACTACGTTAACGAGTGACTAAAACCCCCCTCCACGTCGGGAGTTGGCTGAGCGTTAGTGAAGTTTCAATAGTAGATAGGGACAGAGTGTTTTTTTATTATGTTCACAGACACAACACCCTCTAAAATAGGCCCACGTGTGTCATTAACCCCTTGTAACATTAACCCCCCCCCCCGGGAATTTATTCATATGACCAGAAAATATCCTGACTAAATTAAACCCCCTGATGTCTTAACCCCCTTTAACATTAATCTCCCCCCCCGGAATTTCCTGGCATGACAAGATAAACCTCTGAGCAAATTAAACCCCCTAAACAACTTAAAAATAATGACTCAGGGTTGGGTTTTTGTTATATTTACACTAAACAATTCACAATAGCCCACCAGTGCAGTCCTTTCTCCACAGCTCCGTACTGGCTAAACCAGACGTCGTAGCTAAAATCCGAGGCCAGAATCGAAAGATAAAATTAAATTTCCGACAAGAAAGGTCCAGTCACTTTTTCTCGTATCTCTAACGGTTAAGCCACAAAAGGCCTTTGAAGTCAAAACTTTAAATAATTCTGGAAAATTCGATAAAATGGGTCAACTATTAACTCCCAAATCCCTAATCTTAAGCTCGGACATAACCTTTCCCCGAATACCGCTTATCCCCGAAATTGGCCAACACCCAAATGGGGGCCTGGGGGCGTAGCCCCCAGCGAGCCGAAGGCGAGTCCCATATTATATACAGCCGCATGTGTAACTCACTCACTCACTCACTGACTGATGTATAGATACTAATTCTAACATAGTTCTAGAAGTGCTGGAAACTTGAAATTTGGCACGCAGGTACCTTTCACAATATGACCCGGAGGAAAAGTCTGAAAACCGGACTTTTTTACTTCTAAACCCCTCAAAAAAATTCCCGAAAAATCGCGCATTCTTCACCCCTGCAGGCATTTTTTGTAAGCCCGATAGCGGGCGAACCGTTGGAGCTAGCTCGGATCTGACGAAAAATTCATAATCAGGAATGAAGTGAACTACAAAAAAGGTCCAGTGACTTTTTGCTCTATCTTCCATGGTTAAGCAACAAAACGCTCGAACATTTGAAATTCCAGAGATTTTTTCGCTAAAATGGATGTTTCGAGCCCGATAGCGGCCGAACCGTTGGTCGTAGCTCAAATCTGATTGACCCATCAAATTAGCAAATTACGTGCTCTACAGAAATGGTCCAGTGACTTTTTGCCCTATCTCCATTGGTTTGGCCGA
This sequence comes from Homalodisca vitripennis, assembly GCF_021130785.1. Taxonomy (NCBI): domain Eukaryota; kingdom Metazoa; phylum Arthropoda; class Insecta; order Hemiptera; family Cicadellidae; genus Homalodisca; species Homalodisca vitripennis. Next base: position 2,296 of record NW_025776166.1, read on the forward strand.
AAAAAACGTGATTATGTGCAATTTTTTTTGTAACTTTTACGTGAAACTTTTGTTTTTGGGGTCGATAGCGGCGAAACAAATGGTCGGAGGTCAACATAAAACAAAGGTTAGATTTATGAAATAATATGATCTACAAAAAAGGTTCAGTGACCTTTTACTATATCTCCATTAGTTTGACCGCAAAAAACGCGATTAAATAAAAATATTTGAAAATTTTCGCCTACAAATTTACATTCCAGGCTTCATAGCGGCTCTAAACGGTTGGTCGTAGCTCAAAACAAATTTTCAATGGGATTTATAAAACAGCGCGATCTACAAAAATGTTTAACTGACATTTTGCCCTATCCCCAATGGTTTGGCCGCATTACGCGTTTTAATGTATCGATTTTTCAAGTTTTACGTGAGATATTGTTTTCTGTGCTCCATTGCAGACAAAACCTTAGTTCTAGGCCAGAATAGAAATTTGATTTTAATACGAAATAATGCGATGTACACAAAAGTTTCAGTGACTTTTTACTCTATCTTCCATGGTTTAGCCGTAAAAACGTGATTATGTCGAAAATTTCACTTAAAAACTTACATTTCGGGCTCGATAGTGGCCGAACCGTAGGCCGTAGCTTAAATGTAAAACTATTTATAATTAGCTATTGATAAAATCAACAAAAAAGGTCCAATAGCTTTCTGTCGTTTATCTTTCTGTAAGCCTGGTAAATGCTCTAAAAGGCAAATTCTTTGTCGTCAATTTTAGGGGTTTTAAATCTTGCAACTATAATTAATGCGATTCGTGCTGGTTCCAGATTGACCTTGTATTAATACGTTAACGAGTGACTAAAACCCCCCTCCACGTCGGGAGTTGGCTGAGCTTTAGTGAAGCTTCAATAGTAGATAGGGACAAAGTGTTTTTTATGTTCACAGGCACAACACCTTCTAAAATAGGCCCAGGTGTGTCATTAACCCCTTGTAACATTAACCCCCCCCCGGGAATTTGTTCATATGACCAGACAATATCCTGACGAAATTAAACCCCCCGATGTCTTAACCCCCTTAACATTAATCACCCCCCCCCCCCCGGGAATTTCTCGCCTTGACTAGATAGTCTCCTGGTGATATTAAACCCCCTGTTCCACTTAAAATACTGCCTTAAGGTCGGTTTTTATTATGTTTATACTAAACAATTCAAGATAGCTGACCAGTGCAGACTTTTCTCCCGAGCTCATTCCTGGCTAAACGAAAGCTCGCAGCTAAAATCTGATGACGGAATCGAAACACAAAATTAAATTTCCGACAAGAAAGGTCCAGTCACTTTTTCTCGTATCTCTAACGGTTAAGCCGTAAAACGCTCTCAAAGTCAAAAGTTTGGGTGAATCCGGAAAATTAAACTATGATATACGCTGACTTTAGTTACCATCAAATTCTTCTTGTCTTCTAATTTCGCGAACACATAACTTAACTGTTCTGCGATGTCTATTGATTGTTATTATACACCACATATCAATTGGCTGAGCGTTAGCGAAGCGATATGACCCATACGATTCTCGGAATCGGATAGAGCAGGGAACATGAAACCTCATGTACGAATTTTAACAATCACCAAATCTCTTAACCCCCCTTGGGAAGTTCCTGGTATGACCAGATAACCCCCCGATGTCATAACCCCTGGTAACATTAAAACCCCCCCAGGGAATTTCCTGGCTTGACCTCATGTCCAAATTTTAACAATCATCAAATCCCTCTTATCTCGAATATGCAAGCGTAAATTTAACCGCTCATCCCCGAATTTGCAAGCGTACATCATGGGGGCCTGGGGGCGTAGCCCCCAGCGAGCCGAAGGCGAGTCCTATATATATACAGCCGCATGTGTAACTCACTCACTCACTGACACATAGGTAATACTAATTCTAACATAGTTCTAGAAGTGCTGGAAAAACCAAATTTTGCACGCACGTCGCACGTATCTTCAAACCTCCGGGAAAAGTCTGAAAACCGGATTTATTTACTTTTGAACCCCTCAAAAAAATTCGCGAAGTGACCCCTGTTTTGGCCTTGCAGGTTTCCCTTTGAAGCCCAATAGCGGGCGAACCGTTGGAGCTAGCTCAGATCTGACGAAAAATTCATAATGAGGAATGAAGTGAACTACAAAAAAGGTCTAGTGACTTTTTGCTCTATCTCAATTGGTTTGGCCGTAAAACGCGATTACATTAAAATATTATGAAATTTTCGCCTAAAAATTTACCTTTCGGGCTCGATAGTGGCTAAGCGGTTGGTCGTAGCTCAAAACAAATTTTCAATGGGATTTAGTAAATGGCGTGATCTACAAAAAAGCCTCAGTAACATTTTGCCCTATCATCAACGGTTTGGCCGCATAACGCGTTTTAAAGTATAGATTTTTTACGTTTTACGGGAGATATTGTTTTCTGGGCTCTGTGTTAGCGGAACCTTTAAGATTAGGGTAGAATAAAAATCGCATTTTAATACAAAACCATGTGGTCTACAAAAAAGGACTAGTGACATTTTACTCTATCTTCCATGGTTTAGCCGTAAAACGTGATTATGTTGAAAATTTCACTCAAAAACTTACCTTCTGGGCTCGATATTGGCCGAACCGTTAGCCCTAGCTTAAATGTAAAATTTTTTGTAACTACCTATTCATAGGATCTAAAAGAAAGGTTCAGTAGCTTTCTATCGTTTATATTTCCGTTAGCCTGATAAATGCTCTAAATGACAAATTCTTCGTCGTTACTTTTAGGTGTTTTAAATTTTTCAACTATAATTAGTGCGCTTCATGCTGGTTCCAGCTTGACCTTGTATTACTACGTTAACGAGTGACTAAAACCCCCCTCCACGTCGGGAGTTGGCTGAGCGTTAGTGAAGTTTCAATAGTAGATAGGGACAGAGTGTTTTTTTATTATGTTCACAGACACAACACCCTCTAAAATAGGCCCACGTGTGTCATTAACCCCTTGTAACATTAACCCCCCCCCCGGGAATTTATTCATATGACCAGAAAATATCCTGACTAAATTAAACCCCCTGATGTCTTAACCCCCTTTAACATTAATCTCCCCCCCCCCGGAATTTCCTGGCATGACAAGATAAACCTCTGAGCAAATTAAACCCCCTAAACAACTTAAAAATAATGACTCAGGGTTGGGTTTTTGTTATATTTACACTAAACAATTCACAATAGCCCACCAGTGCAGTCCTTTCTCCACAGCTCCGTACTGGCTAAACCAGACGTCGTAGCTAAAATCCGAGGCCAGAATCGAAAGATAAAATTAAATTTCCGACAAGAAAGGTCCAGTCACTTTTTCTCGTATCTCTAACGGTTAAGCCACAAAAGGCCTTTGAAGTCAAAACTTTAAATAATTCTGGAAAATTCGATAAAATGGGTCAACTATTAACTCCCAAATCCCTAATCTTAAGCTCGGACATAACCTTTCCCCGAATACCGCTTATCCCCGAAATTGGCCAACACCCAAATGGGGGCCTGGGGGCGTAGCCCCCAGCGAGCCGAAGGCGAGTTTGTAAATACTAATCTGCAAATCGAAATCGTGAGTTTAAAGTCGTTAAAGAGCGCAACAGCCTTCATCTCAGCGGTAAACACGTAAACGCAACCCGCCACACAGATAGCGTTTATTTGTTGAAAGGGTAGTATTTGGGCCCTACGAGCACAGCTAAATTCCTCCAACTGTACCTCTGCCAGGAGACATTAAGGATCGTATGGTGACAGGGCGGTGTGCTTGCTGTTAGAAACGGTAACTTTAGTTCAGATACAAGTGATACTGCGGTGTGTGAAGAGGGAGATGTTTTTGCCTACAGAAGAAGAGGCATTTCATATGATCTTGCAGACGAAAACATGATTGATGTATGTGAAATAAATAGCCAACTTCAGTATGAAAAAGAAAAGATGGAATCATCCCTATAGAGGAAGAAGGTGAAGACATGAGTCGAAAGTTTGAGAAGAAGATAGCCAGTTTCAATGGTCAAATAAGCTGCTGGAGGATAAACTTTTGAAAACCGCTAAAGAATTGGTTGAGCTACACGTGAAACTAAAAAATAATATTTCTTAGTTAGTAGAGGATCTGAATTACTTATCTCCCAATGTGTGCAATTTGAATTAGTACACTGTCAAAAGAAAAATGCGAATAAAACAATACAGAATACAGCATAAATGGAAAGCTTGTGGCTAAACTGGAAGAATACGGAACAGAATTAAATGAGAAAGAAATACTTATTTTGAATCTTAAAGATAATATTGACGAATGAATCCGCTATAAATAAAAACATATCTCCACTCTTTTCTTCATCTGCAGGACTCCAATTTAAAAGAGGTTAAAATTATATCCTTTAATAAAGAAATGAAACACACGTTATCCCCCTAAAAAGCATATTTTAACAAGCAATAACAGTTTTAAAATTCTTGAAATAGATGATGATGTTGAAGACGTTTTAATAGAAAATGAAATAGTAATTTATAATAAGAGATCCACCCAGACATCGCAATTTTTAAATAAAAAGTCCTATTCAAATCTAAACAAAAATACAGAAACTTATGCATCCAAATCTATATCAATATCAGCTGCACCAATCAAGAACCAATTCTCATCTTGACTGATAATCATGGAAATAATTTAAGTGCAATAGTTTAGCAACGATCTTCAGAGAATGTTTTCTCATATGTTCGGCCCGGAGCAAAGTTTAGTAGAGTGGTGGAAGACATTATGGACTTAAACAAGAACATAACAAGACAGTGTTCTTATCATGGCTGGAGCAAACAGTGTGAAAACTATGGGTAGAAAACGTTTCCTGAATGAGGTTCAGGAATTGCTCAATGATTTGAACCTTATCCTAGCCACATTGCCATTGAGGCACGACAAGCCTAAACTGGATTTGAACATTTCTATAATTAATAGGGAAATTGAAAGTATTGCTGCGTTCAACAGAAATTGTATTGTATTACTACTCAATCATCTACCTGGCCACCTTTTTACAAATTTAAATACTCTGCTTACTTATGTTTAAGGGTGAAGTCTTACACTAACTTGTTGGTATATACTATTATTCGCATTGCACTCTTCCAACTCAATAACACACTCATTAACACTAGACTTACTTTCAGGACTGCACAAGACACTTTGACAATGGGACTTAGGGGATATTCGCTCACAGACGAAGGGGCTGATTCTTGCAGGGCAGGGTGTAGAGGTATTGGTGTCTGTTATCACCTCCTCCTCCTCCTGTTTGGCAGCGGCTGGTAATTGTGATGTAATCAGCTTCCTCAAGGTTTCCACAAACTCATCATGCGGAACTCCACAAACTGTCTGCTAGAGCATTATTCGTAGAAATTTTCAATTCTACTTCAAATGGTAGATTCATAATCCTCTCGCATTGTTGTAAGACCTGCTTTGTAAGATTACGAAGGCTTTGAGAACTTACCTACACGGATGGTTTCTAAAACGACCCTACTATATATAGCCTGGAAGAATTCATACTAAATACAATTTAACAAAGTACTCCAATTGAAGTCTGTTCAATCTGAGATGAGTATTATGATAAAGGAGAACAGCGAGTTAAAAAAATGTAACGAATTACAGAGTGATGTCGATGGACTTAAGGAGAAAATCAGGATCTTTGAACAATATTCTAGAAGAACAAATATTGAATTAAGCGGGATACCCGAAACACAAAGAGAGGATGTCTCAAAGATTATTAAGGACCTGGGAGCAGCGATTGGAATGGCGGTGGAAGACAACCAGGTGGCGGCGGCTTATAGAATTCCGTCATTTAACCGAGACCGCATCCCATCACTGGTGGTCCAGTTCCAGACCAAGATGCTGAGAGATACTTGGATCGCCAAGTACAGGGACAATAGGAACCTCACTGCAAGAAATATCAACCCAGCATATCCTGCCAATAAGGTGTACGTTAATGAGCATTTATCACCTGACAACAAGTTTTTATTATCTAGTCTGAAAAAAGTGCAAAGAAATAGGTTATAAGTAAGTTTGGTGCCGGGACGGGAAGTGTTTTATAAGAAAAGCAGATGGAGAGAGCTGTCGGAAAATAAACTGGCTTAATGACATTGATAAGTTAAAGTGAGTACTCCACCATCTCTCAGGTTAGAAGTTATTTTTACGTTTTGTTTTAAGTAAATATTTTTATCTTACTTTAAATGTTTATTTAAAATCAATTAAACAGAGTAATATAGTTTAAATAATGGATACTAGCATTAACAGTTTTGATTCATTAAATAGTAATTTTTTTCATCCCAGCAAAACAATCATAATATAAAATTCTTATATGCTAACATTAGAAGCATAAGAAAAAATTTTAATAGCTTACTAGCTGAATTTGATCAGATTAAAGATAGCATTGATTTGTTAATTTTAAGTGAAGTATGGATTGGAAGTGACGAATGTAACCTGTACAATATAAAGGGTTATACAATGTATGCTCAATGCAACGATAGATACAGAGCGGGAGGAGTGGTTTGTTTTGTAAAAAATAGTATAACTGTAACACAAATTGGTAATGTAAAAATGTACACTGCTGATGTGTTGTTGTTAGAAGTTAAGACTGCGCTTTACCACTCTGGTGAACGCTGATGCAAGGGTTTTGAATCTGCCTCATTGTAGGCTTATTTTTTGAGCTATTACAAACATTTTGATGTCATTTAAGTAATTAAATACTTGTATACGTGCATTAGTTTTTGAAATTTCAATTTCGATTCGACTTAAGCTGCACATCAGGTGGAAAGTTTTTAAATAAAGGGTATTTTCAACGCTTCATAAAATAAAAACGTGTATTTTTATTAAGGAATTGAATACAGACATTCGTAGATTGGAATATAGTAAGCGTAAAACTGCAAACGGTTTATTAAAAAGTTCTGAAGTTAAGGTACAATAAGGCAGACATGAAAGGTCTGCAAGCGCTATTCAACGGTCTGTCAGGTGGCGCGCGTGCCGGCTACAGCCGGAAACTGTAGGCAACTCCCACCACTACCTGCTGGATATTTCCCCTCACCCACTTTCGCTAGGTTATAACGTGTGGCCTTTCAGTGTTGGTGTTCCTTCAATTTGTTGATTTATAATATCAGTAGTATACTACGGCCGTTCCTGGGACAAAGCACCTGAGACCGGTTCTGGGACAAACCGTGTGAGACCGAATCTGGGACAGAATTGAGCGGTTCAGCGACTAAGGGTGTGAGAATGGGTGGTCAGAACCGCGCCGCGCGAATCACCACGATGTCATCGCTGTCCCGTCACCGCCACCGCGCAGACACCACGCGTTTTTTATTTACCACAATTTTGAGTATGTATGTGTTTGTGATTTACTGATCAGATCTAAAATAGACGATGTTGTTTACATGGTTGTTCTGGAGCAGTTGGTTGTTTTGGTCTACAAGTGTGATTGTGATCTGTTGAATCTTTCGTAAACCGCTCCGAAGAGGTATGTAGTGCTTTTCTTGAGGTGATTGAGATATTTTGTAGCCGTGTGGTACATTAGAGGAAAAGGAGTAGAGGATTGCTGTCTCCAAATGTTTGTGAGAGTGAACATCATGATTGACAAGACTGTTGTTGACAATATTGCAGTGTATCTCGATGACATCAACGGCTCTGAGATTCGGTGGATTCGATGCAATTACATTTTCATTTGAGTTGAAGTAAGACGATTCTTTCTGTAAGTTTGTTGCATCAGATTTTTCAAAACCTAAGAGATCACTAACGGTTTTATCCAAGTAGAATTTAGTTGGAGAATTAATTGATATTTTGTCACCATCTTTAAAGATCTTGAAATCGTCAGAATTTATACTAAGATTCAACGATTTTATGTAATCTCTGAAACTCTTCAAGTTGTTCAATAGTCCAGTAACCACATTGAAGTATCAGTGGTTTCGGAATTAAATGTATTTCCAAGTCCCAAAAATAGACTTTTGCATGTTGCAACAAGTTGTATATGTTGTTCTCAGAGTAAAATCCTAGAGCTATATAATACTCTGCGTTTGTATCCAAGTGGATGGGGTGTTCTAGATGGAGAGTCAGTACAGACTCAGTTCCAGTTAGTTTGAGTAATGGGATGGTTGTAGTTTTTTATATACTTACAATTCTATACCATCATGGAAGTCTTCAAAACCTCTTTCCATATATTTTTTATTTCGTTGTTGAATTTTTTCTGCATGATGTATATCTTGCCTTCTAATTCACTCAATTGAACTTTGACAACCACATCATATGGCTCCACTGCTTTGCTCACTTGACCAATTCTCTGGTGGTTTTTCAGTAGGAAGCTGTCCCATATCTTTTCACCATTTACGGTACTAGTGGGGACAATCTCGATCGCATTTATTATTTTTTCCGATTTTACCAAATGCGATTCCAATAATTTCTTGACTTAGGATAAATCTTGTGAGACTTTTGATACATCACTTGCAAGCTCAATTATCTCGTCAGGAGAAGGGTCTGAATTGGGTTGAGTTGGTATTGACCCAATTTCAATTTCGTCTCCAAATCTGTTGAAAATAAAACCACGGTTTCCATGCATTTTTATTGTTTCTTATATTACGAAGAATATGTTCCCAGTCCTCACCAGCTGAATCTCGTCGTAGAACCTCCAGGCACAGATGTCCACAGATAGGAGGATCGTCAAACCCCTGAATACGCTCTGAGTTATAAACCAACCCTTTTGGCCCCAAGTACCTGACTACTTCTATTGGAGGATTGACATCGCCATATGAATCAAAATAGAATTTTTTTTCACCACGTTTCACATAACACGTCCAGATGAAAGGTCACCAAGATTTACAATACCACGTTCAATATTTGTAGGTTTGTCTGGAAGTAACTGTCGCATGAAAACACCTCTAAACTCATTAATTTTTAATATACCTGCTAATTTTTCTATTTCACCAAGAGACAGCGGGAAGATCTCTTTTTTTTATTCACAGACAACAATGCATCAAGCTTCCGAACAATACGTCGTTTCAACCCTCTACCCGTAGGGTCTTTTTCAATAATGGTGTCTAACTCCTCATCGACTAAACTCTTTAACCAAGGTATAAATTTTTCTCTCAGTAAAGGAGCCACCTTTCTTCTTATTAATGGAGAGATGAAACGTTTATCTCCAGGAACTGACGAATCCATTATTTCCATAATTTCCTTCAAAAACCCTCCTTGTTTATTAGATACGAGTTGGTTGTAACTTAGAACCAATTGTAAACCTTTTTTGTTCTTAACAGCTCTAGAAACGGCTTTGTGTTGCTTTCCAGAAAGAAGTATACAATCACTTCCGTGAGACAGCTGTTCATTAGATAATCTGATTACTGTAGGTTTCCGTCTTTTGTACGCTGTACGAAGCTTACGTTTTTGAGCTTCGGATAGCCGAACTGTATAATTATGCTGACTTTCCATTCTATACGCTTTCTTATATACGAAACACTGACATGAAAACAATAATTGCCCCTACTAATAAAAAAATAAATTATTTTTATTTTACTTTTTTTATTTTTTTATTTGTTTTTACAGGAATTTGATTATGTTTCAAGTAATGTCATATGAGAAATGTGCCTCAGATACAACTACAACATATGCTGTGGTGCCGCTTCTCCCCTGTGGAGATGTAATAGCTTTTACAAAATCTAATTCAATCTGAATGTCACTTCGAGATCTGTCTGTTGTTGGTTGATGTAAATGTGTGTCAATTACAACCAAAGGTGAGTTATCAATAAATTCTTTCAGGTTTACTAACACGTTATTGTCTCCAAAGTTTATTTTTCGGAACTCTAGGTACTGATCGTACATGATCCTGTATATACCATTAGTAATATCAAAATTCTGCAATTCCTGAGGGTACCTTTCTCCATTAATTTTCACAGACACATTTTTGATGTTGCAGCTGTCAAATCTACTAGGATCTTTTGCCTGAGTGTTTGTTCTGTTTGTGTGAAGTGCGATTATAACAAATCTAGGATTGTACACATTTCTGTAAACACTTGTAATATCGAAGCTGAACGATGAACCGAACGCCCCTCTTTTGTCGATGCATTGCCACTGAAAGAAGTTGTAGACTAAAGCATCCTTGTCACTCAAATGTTTCAAACCATCAATTAACTGGATTTTGGAAGTGCTGGTATAATCGACTATAGGGGACTCGTAACACAAACGACTCTATCACAATTTTCCCATCGCCAGGATCCGTTGCTGTGGACCCTGCCCCTTTCCAGTGAAACAACGCAGCATTATCTTCATTCCTAGTAAATGTGATTTCAAAACCTCCCTTGTACATCGGGAACGTAGGTGGTCAAAGAACCCTAATCCTAAATGCCCAAGTGTACCGAGTGCTTCAAACTTCCCACCTCCTGTAAACGATGATGAGAAACCACTACTTGAGAGTGTTTGTTTTTCAGTGTTACTGTAACTAACAATCCCCTTTATAGTGCTGGTGATGCCGGGGAGTTCTACTGTGTCGATCAATGTATTGTGTTTCCTCAGCTCTATTCTTGAAAACAAGAGGGCCGCGAAGTTGTCTACCAGTTTGACGGTAGAGTTAGTTTGATAATCAGATCCATCAGATTTTTTGCACATACTTTCCTTGAATGTGGTACATTATGCGTGAATCATAAAATGCGTCTCCATGATCCAGTTTGAATGTTGTATTGTTGTTGGGTGCATTGAAGTTGAGCTCTGAAACTGGCATTGCAGTTCTATACTCACTTCTTGCTATACCACTCGAAAATTCAATATACAGTTTCTCCATCACTGGTTTTACCACTGATCACTGTTCTAATATATCCTCTATTATATATAGGGTAAAAAATATTTGCTTTCATTGCTTTATATATCTGATGGGTAGATACATCCTGAATTTCCTAACCCCATACCGAGTTTACGTTTCAACCACATTCCTCCTGTTGTTGCTAGGCCGACCATACGCTCATTCAAGTCAGCATCATCTGAGGTAACCCCCTCCCAAGCTTTCTTTTCTTTTGTAATATCTTGTCCGCCTCCCACCTGTCTTCTGTGTTTTTATGATCCCTATACCATATATCATGCTTCTTACAAGCTTCATCGAGGGGGTTAATTCCCTTATCTCCCCTAGCAAGTCTCTTGTCAAGCTGGGTGCCGGGCCCACAGTAGTTGTACGTATCAAGATTCCAGTTCTTGGGCGCATGTAACTCGAATGGTAACTTGTTAATGATGTCGTTCAAAAGCCCTTTACCTTCTATAACATGTTCAGGCAAAACAGACAAACATCTGACTAGGTACTTCAACCCTTTAGGTGTAGCAATTAGGTCTTCCATTTCATCGTGAAGGAAATCAACCACAGACAGTTTTTCATTATGAAAGTTGTTGTTCCTAGCTTCTTCCTGAGCTTGAATGTAGTGTAACCTGTCAATGAGGTCTTTGAAGTTCTTTATGTACCTATATTCGACCGGACTTTCATTGTAAACCTTTAACCCTGAACCAATTGTTGCCACTTTTCCATTCACCAACTCATCCCAAATAGGTTTTATCATATGTTTCCACTTTAGTCCTTGACTTGATTTGGGACGACTACTTTTGGGATTGTTTCTTTGGAAAAGCGAGTTTGTCCTCACCAATATGTCCTTGTAAGAGTTCCAGTCTTCATCGGTGTACAGATCCTTCTCTACTATATTGTTTTTCGTCAACAATCTCCAAAGACCCTCAGTCCCTTTGTATTTCTTTTGAGAGCTGACTAATATAATGTCATCATAATCAAATGTAATCGGTTAGGAACCGATCATTGGCTGCTCTAGATTTTCATCGTACCAAATACCAAACTGTTTGTCGTTGGATTTTGGAAGGTATCGGGCTCCTAGAGAACCAAGTGTTACTACTTTAGAATCCATCAACTGTTTCATCGATTGCTCTTGAGGTTGTACTTCTGGCTCATCATCGTAATCTACATCCTCAAACGTTCGACGATCTGATGCTTGAGGTTGCAATCTTACCAACTGTTTCATACGGTTTTGACTACGTATCTTTTGTGTTTCCAATTCTCTATGTTGTTGTTCCCTAATGGCTCTGGTGATTGGTTCGTACTTTTTCTCATTTTCACGAACATCTTCTAACTCTTTGAAATGGGTCTGAGCAAACTCACTTTGTAATTTCCGTTTTAACTCATCCAACTTTCTAGCTTTAGAAACACTGAGCGGTCGATCATGTGTTATTGATATGTTACGATTGGCAGACGTCTCATTAGCATTTGATGACATAGTATTTTTGTTTGAGAAGTTTTTTTTAATTCGTCCTGTTCAGCACGTTTGAACTTTGCAGCCAAGACACTCTGAATTTTTTCAAGTCGCCTTGCTTCTTTTGCATCTAGTTTATTCGCCATGTTGTATACTTATAGTAATAGATACAGAATTATTCTTCAAATCTTTCAAGTCACGTTTACACGTTTACGTTTAGAGAACGTCAAATTACGTTTAAAGAACGTCAAATTACGTTTAGAGAACGTCATATTACGTTTAGAGAACGTCAAATTACGTTTTGAGAACGTCAAATTACGTTTGCTGTAACGTTGTACAACGAAGTATTACTCAACACTTAGTTTCCTTTTTAAATTGCACATGTATTTCCTTTTTTGTGGTTTAGCTGTTGTATTAATAGATATGAATCCATGAGGTGTTTTCCAGCACTCAAAACAGAGAGTCTCAAATTGGTTGAAAGTCATGTCAGAGCCTACAAAGTCCTGGAACACTCTCTTTGTATAGTACTTGTTCATTGTAAACAGACACAACAGATTAACATTATTTCGTATGACCTGCATATCAACCCGACCATAGCTCTGACTCAGGTAGACACAAGAAATCCCTTTATGACGTCCTCTAATGAAATAGTCTTTTATTTTAGTTTGCTCTTCTAGGAGGCAGTCATAGAATACCACAAGTGAGTTTGGTTTGCAGTCATCGATAGAAATGAGATCTTGACAGGGTGAATAGAAAAACGCTATTTGTCTTCTAAGGTTTTTTCTAATCTACTGTATTGTTCACGCAGATCTACATATGCAGGTTGTTATATTGAACGACTAAACACGTATAGATTCTTGAACGGAACTCCATCTTTGTTGTAAATGAAATTCAATAACAAGTTCGTTTTAACCACTCCCAGACGGCCCTACAATAAGACACCGTAACGGTCTAGGTAAAAATTGGTCTTCGAATTTATCTTTGCAATACACTTGAATTTCCAAAGTATGTTCGCTTACATACATTTACAATTTAACAGTTTTCGCATATTCTATAATGGCTCATGCTAGGGTTCGGATATTGTCTTCGAGTACGAAACGCTTGTCGTCCTTTGATGAAAGTACCACTTTATGGTGTTCTACGCTGTAGAGATTGTGTGCTTGACTCCGAATTGTATTCATCGTTTTATAGTGCTCGATGTTACTAAACAAACAGTCTTTATAGTTGCTAAAGGTAATTTCATTTTCAACTACAGCTTTTTTTACACCCTTAGACCTCTTTATGAAATGGCTGTCTTCTATATTGCTCGCATACATCTTGGATCGTAGTCCTACAAACTCTCGCATGATTCGACCATTAAGTTCATCTTTCATTTTACCCAGAACTTTTTTGTTTACGTGGGGAAGCCCATATTGGTTGGGGTTGGGGTAGTCACTTGTATCAAATAATCCAATTAAATGTTTCATGTCTTCATAGAAGTTTTTCGTTTTGATGTCATATATCAGGGAATCGGTATCGGTGTACACCATTTTTATGTTAGATCCATACTTCTCTTTCATTACATTGTAGTGGAAATCATACATCAGTGTCTTTGATATGTCTAGAATACTCATACCTACGTAAATAGGTTTATTTAACAAAAGGTTTTTCTTACTAAAATGTACAGCAACTAGGTTTTCTGTAAAGATGGTTCGACTCTTAAAGTTCGGTTTGCTAACCCATCTTTCCACTAATTTGGATTTAGTACCCAAACGAATGTCCACACGATTTCTCATATTTTCCATAGTTTTTCCAAAAACTGAGTTGTTCATTAGTTTGAAAAAGTCTTTCTCAAAATCATTTTTCGCCTTTGTACGCTCCATGGTATTCAGATTAATGTACGGTTGCAACCAATTGCTTTGACTGAAACTAAGAACTCTATGAACATGTTTTAGTTTCATACCCAGACTCAAATAAAGCTTTAAATTTTTGTAGTGTACGACATACTTTTCTTTGCTGTAGAGAGTTGTCAGAAGCTTTGCCATTTTCGATCCTGGTGGGACTCTACGTTCTGGAGCGAGAGGTAGATCAGAGTGTACGTCGTGTAGTTCTTCAGGATATTCCAAATCAACTTCTAATATGTAGCCTGTGGGTGAATCGTCACTAACTTTCATTACATCGATGTCTGTACAGCTCCACTGAAAGTTTGCATATGGTAGTTTTACAGACATTGCCCACCCATACAGGTTGTTTGCATCCAAGTACATGAGGTAATTGTTTGGTTTCGATTTGTCGTAGTCTTTCATGTAGGGATTGTTTGCCTTCGCATATCGATGAGAACACTGTGAAATACCACCACGAATACCTTTTTCAACCATGAGTACCATATCGATGTCAGTCAATAGGGACAGTTCGACTTTTGTAATTTTTAGCATTGCGTTCCAAGCCAACCCAGGTGCTGTGAAATACCATGCAGGATCTAATTTGTATGTATTGAGACTACATCCCTGAAGTTTTCCATAACATCTGCAAGCAGCAAGACATCGGTTTCGTTATATAGCATTGTATATTCTTTCATGTTCTGAATGTTAAAGGCGGTCCATACATCGCACGCATGTTTGTAATCTTCATTTGTTATGTGTTGTTTATTCAGTCAATTGTAAAATTCTTCTTGACTAGGTAGTGATGTTTCACTATATTTTTCTATACTGCCCATGTAGTCGTAAGGATACACTCCTTTTCGTAGCAATAAATTAAGGTCCTTACCATTGTAATATGTTGAGATGTGTTTGAATTGAGGTCTAGTCAGATTCTTTGCCAACCTATCGAGACTTTGTGACATGAACTTGAATGAATCGATGAATCGTAGTTCAATTCCACCTTCCACACTCGTTGTTGGGTATCAATGATATGCGATTTTTGAACTTACCAAACTCTTTAATGAATAGGTGAGTGTCGTAACCTGCTAAATTATGAATGAAAACAGGAATGAACCTAGGTTTTTTGAAATTGATGTTACACTTGTTGTGAGCTGCTCCTCTAAAAAAACCCGTCAAATGGTTATGGTCTCTAACACGATCATCACCAAGATAATTTCCACAGATATGACACGTAGTAGTAGATTCAAACATTTCCTGTTGCTCTTTTGTCATCAACTGCATGGGGACTATTGCTTCACTCTTGTAAAGTTCATTAATCCTTATCGACTCCTCAATCAATGATTTTACAAATACATGTGCAGCATCGTCTCCAAAGTATTTAATCGGTGGTTTGGAAAAGCCGTCCTCTGACACCCCATACATACAGAAGGAAATGGCATTATGTTTCTGATATTTAATAGTGAACGACTGATGATTACCATTACAATCCACTTTACACGGTTGACATGTTGAAATAGGTGCTAGACAGCATTCAAAGTCTGCGTAATACACAAAGGGCACTCTCATTGAGCAATTGAAATCTTTAAATCTAATTACAGTTCCTGGCTCTGGTAGTTCCAATTTCACAGCATCGTGTGTGTTACAGTCTTCTCTATGCTTGATGAGTAAATCCTCTCTCGTAAAGTGTTGCAAACACCTATTGCATATCCACATCTTATGTCCATTTCGTGAGATCTGTGAACTAACCAAACGGGACATATCTTTGATCCAGCAGTAGTGAGTGTTTGTTTTTTCTCTGATAAACAGTAGATTAACATGTTTTTCCATCTCGTTATCAGTTATTCTCAGCGGGAATATATCGAACTTGTCATCATAAGCATAGACATTAACAGAAATTCCACTACGTCTTTCAAACTTTGCTATATCATCAAGTTTCATGGGGCATTCGCAAGTTGCTAGTGCATGAAGCAGCTCTCGTTTGAAAGGTTCGTAATTGCTGATTCTTTCTGGATGAACCTTAACTGGATGTAAAGCTGCCAGAATAGACCACATAAAACATTTCTGATCTTCGTTTTTTACATTAATAACAGCCTTTTTGGATTGAATCTGTTTTTGTAGAACCACATAGCTGGATCCGTGAAAAGGAACGTATCGGTTGACTCTGATCTCCAAGTCTTTCAAACTTTTTAGTGACCATTGAGAACCGTTTGCCTCAAACTCCTCCATCTCAACCAACATCTTAAGTTTTGCTGAGTTATAATAGTCAGACAGAGACGTTGTCGAGTAAAGAATTTCATTTTTTGTTTTAAAGTTCATGACTTGAGTCACCTCCACATCGTTTATTATTTTCTTGAATTCAGCATGATAAACCATGTTTACCTTAAGATTTTTTTCTTTTACAGCTTCCTGAAATTTTTCAACAACGAGTGGTTTGCATATCTCAAGAAACATTTTTGGATCCTTGATCCCACGTTTGTTCATAATCACATACGTTTTCAATCTTCCCGTGAATGCCGACTGGACTTCTGATATTTTATCAAGTATTGTCTGTGACTCCTCTGGAGTACGTACCGGAACCAGATGAGGTGTTGAAGGTGATTCTTTTTCAGACAGAAGCTGTCTCTCTTCCATGGTAGGGCTAATCGAATTCTCACTATTAATTGTACTAGTCGGTGTCTCACTAATAATCTTTTTCACACCTGTAGGAATATTTTGTGGTCTAGCCGGTTTTCAGATCATCGCTTCAAGAGCTATGTCGTTTGTATTGACCTTTAGTACTTGTTTGACTTCCCTTGGTCGTTTTGGGTATTTCTTTACCAGCATGTTGATGTCTGGAGTAGGTGCCGGCAGTCTTGGTGTCTGTCTCGTAATGGGTAATATTTCACTCCTGTATCGAGGACCTTCATGAAGTGCTGACAAACGGATATGGCGTTTCGATTGTTTGTGACGGTTCCAGTTGGATGACTCTATTGGTGTTTCACAAATCCAACACATTTTACTTTTAGGAGCTGGTTTGATTTCCATCTTTTTCAGACGTTCGTTATATGTCATACCACGCTGGTTGCTGGCACATTTCTGAGATTTTTGGTGCCGAGCCATGTTGGAAACCGTTATTTCCTTACTACATTTTGGACATGGTTTCTTCTGGGGTTTTGTTTGAGCACGTACATCGGTCGGACTAAGCACGTTGTATGTTGGACTCTCTGGGAAATGTAGTGGCGAATTGTATACAGGACTGTATGGTATATGCAGTGAATAGTCTGACTTATCCGGAACTTCAAATGGTGGTGGACCAAGTATTGATTTAATTTTCGATGAATCGGGGTGTATCCTTTTTACTGGTGGTTCAAACTTTGGAGCGTCAGCTGTAGATGGACCAATTATAGTTCTAATTTTGGAATAGAAATCTGGAGTGTCTAACATAGACAAATCAAAATCAGCAATCGCGTCTTGTTCTTTAGGTCTGAGATTTGAATAGGACTCTGGCAACATAGACATATCAAAATCAGCAATCGTGTTTTGTTCTTCAGGTCTGAGATTTGAATAGGACTCTGGCAACATAGACATATCAAAATCAGCAATCACGTTCTGGAATTGATTGTCACTCACAGCCTCAGCGTAGTTTTCCAACATAGACATATCAAAATCCAGAGTTTGTCTGTCTAACGTGGACATGCATTTCTTTGTTTTTGTTATGGCGGGACATGGAGGAGTTCCTGACTTCAGCACCACACCTTGAACATACTTGTTTCATCGAAGGAGGTTTTTCATTGAATCCGTTGGAAGAAGTATAAGCTGGTGGATTTGACGCTGACATACACTTCTTTGTTTTTTGGTGGCGGGATAGGTTAGATGCAGTAACCTCTGCTCCACAATTCGGACATTTCTTGACTGATGATCTTCGAAGACCATCCGTAGCATTGAGAATATGCTATTTGCTTGCTAGCAGGAGAAAACACCATTATTATAGAGCTGGTTACTCTCTTATTGTATGGGCGATTGACGATGGAAAAGGATGAGGTATGGATGGATAAGAATAGGAAGAGGAGTAGGAAGAGGGTGGGTGTGTGGGATGAGTGGAAGGAAGGATGAGAGTATTATAAATACATTTGACTCTAAAAGGAAGAGGAGTAGGAAGAGGGTGGGTGAGTGGGATTTGTGGAAGGAAGGATGAGAGCACTATTAATAAATTTGGCTCTGAACTAGAACATAGTTTTTTGTAACTCTTTTTCATAAAACGATCCTGTTATTTCCTCACCAGACTGGTCTGCGATTTTGTAGGTAACAGGGCAAGTTTTGTTGACAGCCACAATCCGAAAAATTTCTCTTGTCCAATTTCTGCGGTATTTATTTGCAAATACATCTTTCTTTATAGTAATTCTTACGCGGTCTCCAACCGAAAGTCTGGGTCTGAATACTAGACATCGTCCAGTGTTTGCGTACATGTTTCTTAAAGTTTGTTTGTTCATTTCTTGAATTCACTTCTGATGGGCTCATCTTTATAGTGCTATGAAATTTACTGTTATATTGATGTAGAAGCTTCTGTAAATGTGACACCCATCTAAAAGAGTTTTGAATTTCAAAGTGCACTTTCATTTTTTCATTGAGAGTTCTATGGAAACGCTCTATAATGGCACTTTTTTCCTCATTTTCAGTATGGTATAACTTTATTTGATTTTTGTGTAAAAACTCTCTAAATTCCTTATTAACAAATTCTCGTCCTTTATCCGTGTGAAGAAGGTTCGGGGGTTTATGACCAACCAATTTCGCTCTTCTTAATATTTTACCAAATGATTTAGTAACCTCTTGTGAGCCTTTAGTTTTTAATGGTTCTGACCACGCATATATGAAAACGTATCAATTACATTAAGTATGTATCTGAATCCATCATTTTCCTTTGTAAACCTAATCATTACAACAAGGTCTGCAGCCCACAAATCATCAATACCCAAAGTTACAATTTTTCTCTTAGGGAATCGCTTAACCACAGGTTTATGAACATCTAATGCTCGAAGCAGGATTTCTTTCCGACTTTTCTGCTTCATTAATTCCTGATACTATCCACAATACACTTACAGTATACCAAACTAGTAATTTATAAGGTGCGGTGTATCGCGCGGCGCGGCGGTGACTGGACAGTGACGAGGCGCGTACCGATTGTATACTTATAGAAACAACACGCGGTGTCTCACACGGCGCGGTGGTGGTGACGGTTCAGCAGTCGCCGTCGGCGCGGTGCTGACGAGGCGCGTGCCGATTGCTTGTATACTTACAGTAACAACGCGTGGTATCTGCGCGGTGGCGGTGACGGAACAGCGATGACATGCGTGGTGATTCGCGCGGCGCGGTTCTGACCACCCATTCTCACACTCTTAGGCCGGCCACACACGTAACGATATACATGACAGGTAAACCTGCGCAGGTTTACCTGTCATGTATACCTATGCAAACTAGAGTCCACACACGTAACGGTATACCGTACGTTTAGCTCAGTTGAGAGATGGCGAGCCAACAAGATGAAGATGATATGATAGCTTTAGTCGGATTGTGTGTGGTTTTAAACAGTAAGAAGAAGAAGAAGTTTAAACGTAAAATGTGGAGTAAAAAGTGGCTTACTAAAAGAAATGAATACACTCATACAAGATTATTGAAAGACTTGGGTGGTGAGCCTTCAGACTTCCGTAATTATTTGCGGATGGATGAAGACGCCTATGAACAGCTGTTGTTACTCGTGACTCTATTAATTGAAAAGAAAGACACGGTTATGAGGAAATCGATTTCTCCCCATGAGAGATTAACTGCGACTTTGAGGTTCCTTGCAACGGGCCGATCGTACGAGTGTCTCAAGTATTCTACGTTGATATCACCACAAGCTCTGGGCAAAATAATTCCAGAGACGTGTGAAGCCATCTATAAAGTGCTGAAAACGTCTATTTACAGGTACGTCAAGCCATATTGCACAGAATATTCTATTGATGTTCTAAATGTCAAGGTAGGTTAAAATTGAAATATACACATGTTATTAAACATTTCTACTTTATTTCATAGTAACGTTACAGTATTTAAAGGGAATGTTTAACTGAGTACAGAGACATGATATTTGATAGTGGGTAGAACATAAAAAAGAACTGTTTGGTAAAACAAAAATGTTTATTAGTGACATTGAATATAAATAAAGAAACAAAACAGAAAAGGTGGAATAAGGTCATTGCTAACAAATTCAGCTGTTGAAGTTTGTTGTGGATATTGGCCATAAGATACAGCTGCTACAGGACTCGTTGTGCTACTACTTGACCCAGGAGTGTTGGTCAAAGATTCGTAGTTGTACGAGCCAGTATTAGGTACGTCAAACGTACTCATTTCAGCCTCAAAAAGGAGGTCGTTGATTCTTTTTTCTACGATCAAAGCCTGGCGCTTCTATTATGCCCTAATTCGCATTGCAATGGATTTGCCCATTATATCATATCTGTCGTCTTGGCGTGATGGTTTCTGAAAGTGGTCTCTGACTGAGACTAAGACACCAGTTGTCAAGTCTTCAACTTTCTTTTTTTTGGCCAAATTAGGTCGGGAATAAGGAGGTAGGCTTACCGCACGTGTATCTGAGTTGGGTCTTGGGACCACAGGCGAAGGGACCTCGCTATTGATTGATGTTTCTCTGCTCGGTGTTGTAGCTGCTTCACCAACGTCCTCCTGAAAAAAAAATTATGTACTAGGTGTACCCATCCAATTTTTACACAACAAAATACTCTTTTTTACATTGGTTTGGAAATTGTCGATTTAATGGTTTATCCTTGATTTTGAAACCCATAATTTAAACATTGTTTACTCACGTTGAGAACAGTTGTTATGAATTTAATTTTGTTCCAGTTTCCTAACACCACTGAGAAATGGAAAGTGATTGCTGAACAGTTTGAAGAGAAACGGAATTTTCCCCACTGCCTCGGTGCCATGGACGGAAAACATATAGACATAGTTCCTCCAGCGGATTCCGGATCATATTATTACAACTATAAAGGCAGACACAGTATGGTACTTTTTGCAATAGTGGATGCTAAATATCGTTTCCTTTTAGTGGATTTTGGGACCAATGGGCGTGTTTCTGACGGAGGTGTTCTTCAAAATACTAAGTTTTATGAAAAGTTACAGAGTGATGAACTTAAGATCCCAAAACTATGCAATGTTACTGAACATTTCAAAGAGGTGCCTTACGTGTTTGTGGCAGATGACGCATTTCCCCTGTCAATTAACATGATGAAACCTTTCAGACAAGCACAACTAGATTCAGCTGTAAAAGAAACCTACAACTACCGAGTTTCAAGGGCAAGGCACGTTGTCGAGAATGGGTTTGGAATACTAGCCTCCAGATTTCGCATATTCCATACTCAAATCAATTTGGAGCCAGAGAACATAGTAAAGGTAGTAATGGCAACATGTGCATTGCATAATTTCTTGATGCAAACACACCCTACCATTTACGCTCCACCAAACAGTACGTATCAAGAGAATGACGATGACGCTACTACTAATGCTGGGTTAGGACGCTACTACTAATGCTGGGTTAGATACCAATGAATCGAATATGATTGCATTACAACGAGCGAGCTTAGGGAATGTAAATGTGGCCACCAAAAATCTCAAAGAGGAGTTTGCTACCTACTTCGTCAATGAAGGCAAACTTTCATGGCAAGATCAACGTGTTCTTCGAAACAAAAATTCAAGTTAAAGACTAAGTGAATCATTATGAAGTGAATATATATTTTGAGCTTAGTTGAGTCAATGGCATTCACCAATCCATGCACAAACAATACATTAATACATATCAATTTTGTCATAAAACTTGTTTTGTTTTATTCTACCATTCAAAATTTAATCAACATCTAATTTAACATTTAACTTGTAAATTAAAGTGTAGTTCAAATAAATTGTTTAACTAGGTAATTGATCTGTCTGGTACTTACTTCCTCAATCTCGCTCCCATCTTCTTCCTCTAAATTCGACATAGATGCACTGGGAATGTCTTGATCACCAAGAAAATCGAACAAATTTAAGTACCACAATTTAGATACGTACACATTGTCGGCTGATGCACCAGACTTCATTGACATGTCCCGTTTTTTTCTCTTTACGCACATTGCTTCGTAAACTATTAATCTTTCTAATCACAGATTTCTTTGTTGAATCGGGTTCCAGTTCTTTCAACTTGAGCACAAGTTTCGCATAAGCTGCATCTCTCCTTTCGCGATCGTGATACTCTTTACTTTTTACCCGCCACAGGCACGGCTCGAGTTTATACATATCGATAAAATCTTCAATTACTTGGTTGCGTTTACGACTCGACATCACTAGCACCAGTAGCCACAAGATAGGCCGCTAACTACAAAACACAAAGACAAAAGACACTCTCTTCACAGGAAGAAGCCTGAACTAAACAAAACTACTGTGCAGGCGACCGGACGTACACACACGCTCGGTCTAGGGTATAACTGACGACTGCGCAGGTACAAGATACCAAATCTCCGTTCCTGTCAGGTGACCTGCGCAGGTCGCTTCGCCTGTGCACTTTCGCCTGCAGCGACTGGCACACACGCTCCGGTTTGCCTGCTCAGGTGACCTGTACAGGTTTACCTGTCATGTATACCGTTACGTGTGTGGCCGGCCTTAGTCGCTGAATCGCTCAATTCTGTCCCAGATTCGGTCTCACACGGTTTGTCCCAGAACCGGTCTCAGGTGCTTTGTCCCAGGAACGGCCATAGTATACTACTAATATCTATTCATACATTAATAATCAAGTTCCTATCTTGCACAAATGAAAAATTGTAGTCAATATTTTGTTTTTAAATAATAATGTACTACGAACAAGTACATTAAAGTGTGAACTACAATATTTTTATTTATTCGTTATCCCATGGGATAACAGGCCCCACTGAGCTCACGGGCGGCGGTGTCAAAGGACCGCGCCGCGCCGGGTCTTTCCAGCGGCCATGGACGAAACACTACTTAAAAGCCCCACACACTACCGGACCAGACCTTCAGACCAGACCGTCTGGCTGCAAGCATGCCGTCTTGGACGGCTCTACACACTCCCAGACCAAACATTCGTAGTTGAGACACCGTGATGAGAACACCTGTACGTCATGGCACCAGTGTTGTCTAGGAACCAGAAAATAGGTTTAGCTCTTAGTTGTATGTTGATAACTGAGGAAAAACGCCGGAAGAAACGGAAAATATGGGCTAAGCGGTGGCTTCATGATCGAAAAAGGTTTACACACTTAAATCTGTTAAAAGAACTGGACGAGAGTGATTTTAGAAATTTTTTGCGAATGGACGAGCAGTGTTTTACCGATTTACTCTATATGGTTAAGCCTTTCATTGAGAAAAAGAATACTTTATTTAGAAGTTCTGTGAGTGCTGAGGAGAGGCTGATTGTAACTCTCCGATATCTGGCAACTGGGAGGAGTTACGAAGACTTAAAATTCAGTGCTGCTATTTCGCCTCAGCTCCTGTCATCAATCATACCTGAAACCTGTGCTGCAATTTACCACTGTCTGAAGAAGTACATAAAGGTAAATAAACCACACAATATTCAATAACAATTAGTTTATTGGTAGTTTTAAACAACTCATATGAATCTCATATACTGTCCATAAACATTGAAACAGTCGTTTAAGTAATTTAAAAAAGTCCAAACAGGACATTAAAAAAATTACAACAAAATCATACTTATTAGTTGAATGGAACCCAAATGTACGGCTATAGTGGGGAAATTAACAGAAAAATTAACTTTTACAAAAATATTAATAATATTCGTGATCGGGATTGTAGTAACCACGAGGATTTTGGATTGAATTTAACTCTGTTATGTTGTAGTCATCTTGTGCACTACTATTGGACACTTGTAGTTATTGAAGATGGTGAGGGTGGAATGAAGAGTGGAGATGGGCTTGCAACAAGGGTATGCGATTTTTGAGAAGGGAAAGGAGGTGTTGAACGTTTGAATCTGTGATTATCGTGCATGCTTTGAAAAGATGGGTGTGGTGTTTGAAAGAAATGAGGCGAAGAATTTGGGGCTAGATTAATACATGACATGTCAGTCAGCTTCTCACGCTTTCCATAAAAAATTATATCTGAAATCAATTTTTGGGCAATGGTTTGCTTGCTGATCGTTATTGAGTTTGCTGAGTTGTAAGCCAAGCGATTTACCTATCACCTCCCACTCGGCCTCGGTTGCAGACAGTAAATTTTGCACAGAGTCAAACATGGCTTCCTTTTTTTTGTCCAATGCACTCATTTTCCTTTTTCGTGGAATCGGAGCCCTAGTTCCAGCCGGATTTACAATAGTAGAAGGACCTGCGTTCTGCCGTTGGTTGCTCTGTTCTTGCACCACTGCTGCACCACTTCCTGGGTCACCAACTGTTTCCTGAAATTAACGATACCAATTTAGTATGCTTTATTTTCAGATTCCAAAAACTGAGGATGAATGGAGAACTGTTGCACATCAATTTGAGACCAAGTGGACCTTCAATAACGCTGTTGGAGCAATGGACGGAAAACACATAGCTATACAAAAACCAACAGGAAGGGGATCGCAGTACTACAATTATAAAAAGTTTTTTAGCATAGTGTTATTTGCTATCGTTGATGCAAACTATCAGTTTATGTACGTAAATGTTGGGGGCAATGGGAGTGTGTGTGATTCTACAGTTCTCCAAAACTCGAGTTTTTACCAGAGACTTATAAATGATGAATTGAGATTACCAGCGCCAACAGCTTTACCAGGTACGAATAAGTGCGTCCCATATGTTTTCCTTGGAGACTCTGGGTTTACTCTTAGCCCTTACATAATGAAGCCTTACCCGTTAAAAAATATTACTCATGGGCAAAGAATTTTCAACTACAGACTATCACGAGCAAGAAGGGTTGTTGAAAACGCGTTTGGCATATTAGCATCACGGTTTCGCGTTTTCCTACAAGCCATTGCAATCAATGTGGAAAATGTAGAAGTAGTTGTTCTTGCATGTTGCGCCTTACACAACTACTTGTCTCAGAGAAATGCAATGTACATAACCCCTTCATCTGTTGACACTGAAGATGTTAATACAATGCAGTTACGACCTGGGGATTGGCGTGAGGTGCGGTCCTTGGCACCAATGCAGCAATCGAGTGTAAGAACTGTTTCTAAACAAGGAAAGAACATTCGAAAATGTTTTCTTGACTACTACAACGACAAAGGAGCCCTTACGTTTCAAGAGGATATGTTAAGAGCGCAATAACGTGATTTTGCTAATTACTTACCACAGCATCCATTTGTGACTCGTCTTCTTCCAGAGTATCCAATCCTTCTCTGATCATCTCCTTCTCTTCCAAGAATGACATGAGTTCATAGAACCAGAGACGTGGTGTATATATCTGGCTGCTGCCAGCTCCAGTTGTTTCACTGGCTCTTACCTGCAATGAATGTTTAATTTCAATTATTTTGTTATTATTAGCTTACTATTAGGGGAAATGTATGTTCCCCTTTGTAATCATTATATCCTTATTAAAATACTAATCGTGTGCAAAATAATTTATTTGCAATCCCCATCAGGTATTGTACATAATAAACTGATTTTAACACTCCAGTGGGCGCGTGGTTTGCCGTCCCGCGAGTGGGCGCGCGGAGGACAGGTTTCCTCCACTTTGTTATGTGACTTTAACCTATGAAAATGTATATTTAGCGATCATGTTTTTCTTGTTTTGGGTTGAGAAGAAATATATGAATCACATTTTCTATAAAAAAAGTGTATTCTACAAAACAATTTAAGTAGGAAATATACAATTATGGTAAATCAAACAAAAACGTGAATAAGTGTAGTAGGTTTTGCTATAAACGTTACAAAAATGCCTATAAGTATATAAGTTTTATGTTTTTAGAAAAAATAAAAATTCAAGGTTTATAATACTTTCTAGTTTTAAAATACAAATTGTTTTCATAGTATAAACAAAAAAAAGGTTTATCTTAGTACAGCATAAAAAACGGACACAGAATGTTGAAACTTTGGAAAAAATAGCTTATTCAATGCACCTTTCACAAACTTGTCTCATATGGTCAGCACACACCTACCCAAGACATTTGACACACTTTTTCCTTGAGGTCTTATTCCTGGCTCGGCCGCAGAGGTAGCATCTTCCTTTCCCAGCGACTCCTCGGGCTGCTGGTTGAGGTGGAAGTTCTCTGTCCAGTTTCAGCAGGATCCTTCCTCTTGTTTTTATTTCCTGTGGTATCATCTCCAAACTGATGCGATGTTCAATTTGTGGTCTAATTAGGTTGAAGGCCATTTCTTTCAAAAAATCACAACGGCTCACATGGTCAAGTTTTTTATTTGTTTTATATATTACAAGAGCATTCACTCCTCCTACATTCAGGATATGAAAGAAGAGTGTTAATGGCCATCTTCGTGAGTTCCTCGAAGTGTCGTATTGACGACACATTTTGTCTAGAATGTCCACGCCGTACTTTGTTTCGTTGTAGGATGTAATGATCATGGGTTTTCGCTCATCACCTGTATTTGGATCGATAGCCATGTTTCCATGCATAGTTGATATTGCTAACACAGCCTTCTTCTTCTTCGGCACTTACGATACTAATGTGCAGTTTTTTTGAAAGCCAAACAAACTGCTTTTGACTTCTCTTGAGTTATCAGGTAAAAGGTTTGGGGGAACTTCAGCTTTGTTCTTCTCAGAGTAGCTATCATTGTTATTTTTTCTTCTTCCCGTAGCTTTATTGCCAAGGGTACAGATGCGAACCAATTGTCACAGGTAATATTTCTATTGGTTCCTGAAATAGGCTGCACCAATCTCAAAACTAAGTCAGATGTCTTGCTGCTTATTCTAAAAGGGCCTACTGTTTGCTTCCGTACATACACTTCAAGATTTGTAGTATAGAAGTTTGTTGTAGAAACCATAGCAAAGATTTTTATCCCGTATTTAGCAGGTTTACTAGGCATGTATACCCGAAAGGTACAGTTTCCTCTGAATCCAACTAGCTGTTCATCAATGGTAAGGTAGTCAGTTAGTTTGTATGCATTTTTGCAATTGAACACGAACATCTCAAATACTTCACGAAAAGCAGCAAGGTTGTCAACAGATTTTCTTTCATCTCTGTTGTGGACGTTATCAAATCTCAGACAACGTAAAAGAAATCGAAACCTCTTGGCGCTCATGGTTAGATAAACAGCCTCTACTCCCGTTCCTTGTGAATTATCCCACATTTCAAATACGTTTCTTCTGCCAGCCTTCAAAACCCCAGCAAGGTATATTATACCAATCAACGCACGAATTTCTCGGCAATCAGTGGGCCTAGCATCCCTTTCTCTGTCAAACTGAGGTTGAATTTTCATTATGTAAATGTTGGTGTAATCAACAATTTTTTTCACTATTTCATCATCAATAAGACACTGTAAGGCAGCTTCTGGAGTTATAGCATTTTTCGCTGACCCTTGAGGTCCTGGGCGATGAAAAACTGGTATAATGTTATACCTTGGTGTACGAGAAGTCTGAGCAACTTGAGGTTCTACGTACCATCTTGACGTCCGATCTCTTCCCAAATAAAACTCTGGGTTCACGAAAGGTCCAGGAGGGACTGCTTCTTCAATCACTTCCATTTCCTCGGCTTCGTCGGGAACATCATCCGGGTTATCTTCAACATTGATTACATCATCTCTATTCTCTGTGTGGTATTCAACGTGGTCTTCTTCACCTTCATCTTCGTCCTCTATACCTAGAACACTCTCGGTATCCTCAGTCTCATCTAGCCAACGGCGTAACTGTTCACGGTCACTTTCACTGGCCATTATTGTTTCAACAATACGAGATTAAAAATAAAATACTACACCAATATGCCAAAAAAATGTAACGTCACTGGGCGCGCGGAGGACAACCGTCCTCCACTACTGTACCGTGCAAATAAACACGTGGTCACAGCGAAAACTAGCGAGCATAGACGCTGACAATGCACTGGCGGGTGGAGCGTGAGTGGGGGGAAAGGTATGTGGTCGCTCAAGGTCACGAGTGTTGCCAACCCTTGTAGTCACACAAAACAAAATCACTGGAGGACACCTGTACTCCGCGCGCCCACTGGAGTGTTAAAATACTACTTGGAAGTAATAAAACTTAGGCGAATTTCGTATATGAGAAAGATCGGCCAAACCGTTTCAAAATGGCAGGTATTTTAAAATTAATTTTTCTTTTCCCGACGATAACAGCCACGAGGTTAGTTTTAGACTTATTAGTTTTAGTTCCAGAAATGAAAAGAAGTTTATAAATACTGAGAAATACTCGAATAAAATACCGTTAAGACTGTTTTCGAGTATATTTTTACTGACTATCTACATTATAGTAACTTAGAACATGCTTCTATTACGTCTGTACTCATCTCATTACTAACAATAAGATCCCCGTACGAAGGACGGGTACTCAGCTAGTATTAAATAAATAAATAAAAATTATATAAAATCAAGAAGTTAATAAATTATTGGATAATTTATATAAACATCAATGTTGTGAAGCTTACCTTCCTCAATTCCCGTCTGAAACTGCACTTGAGATTTTCTATCTTCTTCTTGAGCAGGTCAATTGTTGCATTCGGTTGGAATTTTTTGTATATCTCAAACAGCGAACCATGTGCTGCCCTCCGTAGATCCCTATTCGCATAGGCATCGCACTTAGTGTCCCACAAACATCGGTTCTCTTTTAGTAACTCAATAAGCTCCACTAAAACCTCTTTTTCAGCTTCATTGTTCGGTTGGGATTGCTGTGAAGACATCACGATGTTGCGCTAGAACAGCAACACTCACTGCAACAGATGGATGAAGACTGTCGCGACGGTCGGCCGTCCGACAGACAGCGCTACACACTCACAGACCGGACAAAAAATAGTGGTGGGGGAACCTCAGACCGTCGGTGGTCGGAGGGTTTAACCACGGTAGGTAGAATAGACACGGTAGGGGTCGCGAGGAGGATGCGCAGTAGCATGTGACGTCAACGGGGCCCAGCGCCGACTTCACCGCTACCTGGTTACGTGGAACTACAAGCTACTGTCTGTTTCCGGCTGTCATTCGGCTGTATGTTTCCCGCGTTTTTTGTCATTGTGTCTGACAGTAGGCTGAGTGAAGTGTCTATAGTGCGTTTGATGTTGATATATTTAAGTTTTAAGTTATTTAC
This sequence comes from Homalodisca vitripennis, assembly GCF_021130785.1. Taxonomy (NCBI): domain Eukaryota; kingdom Metazoa; phylum Arthropoda; class Insecta; order Hemiptera; family Cicadellidae; genus Homalodisca; species Homalodisca vitripennis. The sequence continues at coordinate 31,561 of NW_025776166.1, forward strand.
AGTCTTAATTTTTGTTAAAAGTACCGTATGTGACTATGTGTTGGCCTAGTGAAATGTAATAATAATAATGCCGTGTTGTGCAGTAGCTGGTTGTTCAAACCATTCAAGACATTCTAAAGAAACGGGAATATCTTTTCATCGTTTCCCTACGGATATTGATTTAAGAAAACAATGGGTAAATGCATGCAAAAGGGCCGATGAATTTAACGTCGATAACGCCAAAGTATGCTCAGCCCATTTTGGGGAACATGATTTCGAGCGAGACTTAAAATCTGAGTTATTAAATACGAAAAGTAGAAGGATTTTAAAGAACACAGCAGTTCCTTTCTTTGGTCTGTCAAATTTAAATGAACGTGCAATCTCACGATTAAAACGAGTTGAAAGTAGGGAAACAAAAAAACAAATTAGTAACATTTTTTGTGAGATCGCCAACATTTTTGTGAGTTGGAGCCAAGAGGATGTCTCAAAGGCAATTACATTAAGATGTATTTCAAAAAAGGCATTTTCATTCGTTAGAGATGTGTTAAAGCACCCACTGCCAAGTGAGACTACTATTAAACGTCGGCTAAGTCACTTTTCTATAAAACCAGGTTTCATTGATATGAGTTTAAAAGTTATGGAAACTCAAGTTAACGTGTTTAGTGATTTTGAAAAGAACGTGGTTTTATGTTACGATGAAATGAAGGTCAACTCTGACTTATGTTATGATAATGTGGAAGATCGAATTTTGGGTCCATATTCCATGGTACAAGTGATTGTGGTCAGAAGCATAGTAGGTAAGTGGAAGCAACCCGTTTTTTATGATTTTGACCGACCTGTAGATAAGGCACTTTTGTTTGAAACCATTGCAAAGGTGGAAGCTACAGGTTTTCGAGTAAGGGCCTTTGTAAGTGACATGGGACCATCTAACCAAAAGCTTATGAAAACCTTGGGTATTATACCTGGCAAAGTAACTAGTTTAAAAAATCCAATTGACGCCACTCGTCAAATTTGGGCGTTTTTTGATGTTCCACATTTGCTTAAACTTTGTAGGAACCATTTATTGGATCATGGTTATCAATTGAAATCTGGCGAAGTAGTTTCAAAAGAAATTTTTTCTAAACTCGTTGAACTACAACATGAAAAGGATTTGAAGTTTGCTTACAAAATTTCCACCTCTCATATACTTTTGTCAGGTACCGAGAGGCAAAATGTAAGAAAAGCCGCAGAGCTACTCTCTGGGACAGTTGCTACAGCAATTGAATTTAACTTTCCCGGAAATGAATCCATTGTGAAGTTTATTAGGATCATTAACAATGGCTTTGATGTTCTTAATTCGCGAATGCCTAATCACCCATGCAACAAACTAAAGGTAGCCTATGGGCTACATTTAGCAGAGCAAAATCACGCTCTCAATGAGCTCTTTGATTTGTTCAGTTCTATGCGTGTCTTGGGAAAGTCCAACTTGTTACCATTTCAAAATGGCTTTCTTATTTCTATATTGAGTATTCAGGGACTGTACAATGATTTGAGAGCTGAAGGCTTTACCTACATCATGGCAGCCAGGTGCAATCAGGACATCCTTGAATCGTATTTTTCCCTGATTCGTGGGCTTGGACGATTTTATGACCACCCTCTACCGATAGCTGTTGGACAACGAATAAAAGCTTTACTTTTAGGCCACTTTGCAAGTTCTATTGTAGCTACTGGAAACTGTCAAAGTGAAGAGACATCCACCCTCAGCGTTGATTTATTGAACAGTTTCGATTGTGCTGCTGAAAAAGGCTCTGAGGAAAAAGTTGAACAAAGTGAAACTAGTAGTTTTATAGAAGTTGACCCACAAGAAGAAGATGAGTTGATAGGAGTTATTGAGCCAGAAATAGCAGGAGATATCGGAAACGTAGCTACTAATGAATATGATGTTTTGACTAAAGAAAAGACGGATTTGATTCAAATGCTGGCTGGATATATAGCCTATAGGGTAAAGAAGAAAAAACTGGAATCAAATTTTATTTATGGTCATCCAACGAAAGATTTCCCATCACAAAACGATTGGCTCTCTGCTATATCACGTGGAGCTCTGATGAGACCGACCAGAGAATGGGAATGGACTGTGAAAAATATGGAAATCGACTTTAACAATTTTCATGGTGTAAATAGCCTTAATAAAGACTGCAATGTAATGAAAACTCTGACTAGTGTTTTGAAAACCAAATATTGCAATATAGATGAGTATGCAATTCTTTGCTTTGTGCGAACACGCACATTCTTCAGGATAAAAGCAATGAACAAGAAGAAAAGTGACAAGAGGAAACATTATGGAAACAAAAAAACAAATTGTGGAAGAAAAGAGTCAAAAAAGCTAGCTAAACTTCAATAATTTCAACCGAGTAAGTAATGCATAATAACTCTGCTAATGCATTATTTTGTCTATTTGTGTTTTAACCTAACGTTTCCTTTAACGTATTTTTAAAATTGTATAAAAAATCTATATTTGTGGGTAATATTGATACATTTATGCCAAGTCTCATTGCTTCACAAGAAATGGTAAAACAATAAAACCATTCCGGGACTTTTCAAGCACACTGTTTGACACGACAAACTATATGTTTAATTATAATATTATTATTGTAAGCATTTAGGATGGTAATATTTTAAATTTCAATTCACTAACAATAATATTATTTCATGTGTAAAATATTATTCGGATCACCATATCAATGCAGCTATGTAGGCCCAAGTGTAGACCTAGTGTAATTTATTGTACTATTCACAATGTGTATTGATAATATTATATTCGTTAAATTTAAAGCTTTTATTAACAATTAATAGCAGACAAAACATCATTTCAGTTATAAAATACGACTTGCGGGAAATTTGTATTGGAGAGTATGGCAAGAACGCAATAAAACAATGCTGGGAAGGAGCACTAGTAACGTTGTTATGAGCTGGGCACCGCAGCGAGTGGGCCCCGTTGACGTCGTCAGTGGTGGGGGAACATGCGCGTGGCCCATACCGTTTCTATTCTACCTACCGTGGGTTTAACCATCAGACACGTAGACAGTCTGGTCCGAGAAAATCGGTCCGCAGACAGTCCCACACACGATACGACAAGTGCCTGACACCAGACCAGACGGTCTGGTCTGAAGGTCTGGTCCGGTAGTGTGTGGGGCTTTTTACGCGCCACTGTGGCGCTCCCATTCTATGAATGATCGTGTCGTGTGGAAGCTCTCACATACATCTTCATATCACCGAAATAGTGTTGGCGAACTCTTTCCGTAACAATAAATTCGTAACGTGTAACACCTACCTCTACCTCCTGGGGAATAATAAATTATTGATTAATGTCAATATTTTCAAAATATGAGTGACATACCTCATTATGAGGTATTTTATTTAGTGCAATATTATAGTCTAACTATAATAGTTTTTATTTGACTTAATGTATGATTGCTTCATTTGATTGACAAATCTCATTACATGAGAACACATTACAAAATAAAGGAATTAAAATGTTTAAATCTAGATATTTAGACTAGGTCTGACTTTCACTTTTTGGACTTTTGCTCCGCTTGATAGGGACATTTCTCCACTGTGTGACGGTGGCAATAGAGAGTAGGCTTATATTTGTATATATATTAATTTATATAATTTTTATAGATGTTTTATAACTCCAATTTTATGTTAGTATAATGCAATAGACGTGACGAGAGCAGCTGATATAGTAATTCATTTAATTCACATATACCTATATTATCCCTTACAGTCATGGAGACTAGTGGTATGTTAAAAAACAAACTATACAATTAAATATGACAGATAGGTCCGTATGTGTTATTAGTTTCAATGCAGCATTAATATTTTTGCGTAATAAGGATAATAGAAATTGTATTTTTATAACTAAAATGAGTTGTTTCCAAAATTTTAAGAAAGATGTTAGAGACATTTAATTCATTTTGCATCTAATCCAGTATATATACTCAGGTAAATTTTTATCCTGTACAATTTTATCCTGTAAAGTAAAAACTGTAAATTCTCTCATGTTGGTCTTATGATATTTTGCATGATTGTAATTTTAATGTCTTGTTGTGACTTTGTTTTTTGTTGCTGAATTTTGTTATGTTACTATTGTTCAATTCTGTAAAGTTTATTGTTGTTACAAAATTATAATTACATTATAATTTGGCAGACGCACAGAGAGTGACATGTAGCTGTGTGTATTAAATCGTAAATATAAACCGAGCTCATAAAATATGTAATTTTTTAATATACTTTTATATTTGATATAATGTATCTATAAATTTACTTTTAACGTACATTTAACTAACCACATTACGGGTAGCGTGGTTAGTTAGTCTTAAAAATCATATGTGATCTGATAATTCTAAAAAAATGAAAGAATGATTATATAAACAAGAAAATGTGTGGGTTTACATTATGTATCAAAGAATTAATAAAATTATGTTAGTTTTGTTGATAAAATTAAAATTATTTAAATTTTCTATGGTTTTCATTACAATACCTGCCTTGCCCAGTTTTTCCACGTATTCCAGATCGGTAGACATCCTGACCTGACAATATCACTGGAATGATAACGTTTCTGTTGTTTTTTTAAATATTTCAGTAGACCGAATTTAAATTAACAAAAATAAAATATATTTTACTAAAACGTTTTATTGCATAATAATAACAGTATGTTGTACCAACGAGTAACGATAGGAAAAGTACCGGTTACAGTTTCATACTGATTTAGCCGATCTCCGCGTTGTTGCGAGCCGTACGCCACCGAACGCATTTTCTTTCGGCAAATAACTGAGATGCTCCGTAGTCCCGATACTGCGATCTAATTGAATCTCATGGCATCAGAGGCGTGCCGCCCCAATGGATTAGCTCATTTTTAGGCCACAGAACACAAATCGTCCAAATCTCAAACAAATTCTCTGAACCGATTCAGCTGAATAATGGTGTCCCTCAGGGATCAATACTCAGTCCGATTCTTTTCCTCATCTATGTCAATTACATGGAGTCATCACTACTGCATGACTGCTGATGACACGACACTTTGTTTCACCAACAAATAAAAAACTATTCTGGAACAGCAAATCTTTCTTGACACCAACAATATTGTGTCCAACACTTCAACAGCCTCAACCTCAAAGCGAATTCTTCAAAATAAAATTTCTTGACTTTCGCGTTGCGATCAGGAAACTCCAATGACGGGCCAGCCGTTTTATTGGATGACTCTTTCCTGGAGGAAGTCGACTGTTCAAAATTCCTCGGAATATTCCTGAATCGGGGATTGACTTGGAATTATCACATCGATCATGTTTGCTCAAAACTGGACTCGGGCATCTGTGTTGAGGTCTTTAGCCAAATACTGCCCTATTCAGGTACTGATGACAGCTTATTATGGCTTGATATACCCCCACCTCACCTACGGTTTGCTGCTGTGGGGAGCCAGCGCAAACTATCAATTTTTCAGAGCATTCAAATTGCAGAAGCAAGCGATTCGCATAATCGCACAGTTAAGGTTCAGAGAAAAATGCAAGGAAGCTTTTAAAAAATTGCAACTGTTGACTCTGCCGTGTCTCTACATCCTAGAGACAATCTTTTTTTGTATGTCTAAATGTGCCATGACACGTAGCCGAGACATACATTCGTATGGAACAAGAGGCAGAGATACCTACCGAACTGGAAGTCACAGGACGGGGGTTTACGAACACTTGCCTTCGCAGGCAGGAGGATTTGATCTCTGGCCTGTGGTACATCGCAGTCTTAACAAATATAAAATATGTACTGTAATATAAGTGTCTTTTAATGTTATTCACATGCAATATTTGAAGGGAGCCACTCCCAGTCTGATTTATTCTATAATATTTTACGTATCATATTTTGCCTAAATTATACTACAATATTTTATATATGTTTAGCGATAGCTTTCATGTGTATCTTTGTGTCCATTTACTGTCAGTATATAGGGGCAGACTAATGTGAATAAAGCATAGCATGTGATGTGGGTAAGTGGCTGAAGAGTGAAAGGCCTACTAGCCCATCCCTGTTAAACACGAAGCTGTGCGCTCTAGCTCATGTGAGAGTCGGACGTCGCGCACCTGGCTCGGGTCCCCCGCTCGGCAACTTTCGGAGGCGCTCGGGAAGTTCCGATCCCCTCCACAGCAACTACTCATTTTCCTCCCTATAACCGATTTTGCCAGCGCTCCAAGCGGATTTTTGAAACATCGTACTGCGATTTCTGGCCTGTGGTAGAGCGCACCCTTAAGACAAAAAAATCATATTTCAACTTACTTTGTGTATACAGATTGCATGCATTTACAGAAAATAACTATAATATTGAAATAGGAGAGTTACTAAAAGATATAAAAAATAATAATATTATAATAGGAGATATTAACTTAAACTTATTGGACAGCTACATATTGTCAAAACTATATTAGTACAATGCTAAATAATGGATTTGTATCAATGGTTAACGTTCCGACAAGGATTACACCAGTGTCTAAATCATGTATTGATCATATATTTATTAGATATAAAAATATGAATATTTTTGATATTGCAACTTTTGATATAAATATTTCTGTCCATTTAATGCTAGGTTTGATATTAAAGGGAGTGGAATTTAATCCACTAAATAAATTACATGCCCCTAATAAAAATAAAAGTGTCTATGACAGTGTAATAAATAAGCTAAGGCATGTTGATTGGCATAAATTGTATACATTGAATAATGTCAATGTATGTTATAGTGAGTTTCATGAAACTATCAATGAAATTGTAAATAGCAGCATAAGTAATGTACGATTGTTTAAGAAAGTAGATGTAGCTACATTAGGACCACCTTGGATAACAGAAAGTATACTAAAAAAAATTGATAAAAGAAATAAATTATATAAAATGTCGAAAAAAGACCATATGATACGCACTTTTTACAATATCTACAAAGATATTGCTTTAATCTAAAGAATTTAATTGACTCGACCAAGAACCAATATTACTCTGACAAAATTAAAAGTTGTCAAGGAGATATTTCTAAACCGTGGAGAATTGTAAATAATTTAACTGATGGTAAAGCAGATAAGACAGTATACAAACTAGAATTGGATGATGGTTCTATTGTTGTTGAGCAAAGTGTAATAGCAGACATAGCAAACAAATACTTTGTTAGTGTACAATCAGATGTAGATAGTGGCAGTGATACCCAACTATCGCAGTTAACAAGCAGTTATAATACTAGAAATTCCTTTTATTTAATCCCTACTACGGTTATGGAAGTGTATAATATTATTAATAACTTAAAAAATAAGAAATCCTCGGGATATGACAATTTTAGCGTAGATCTAATTAAAACATAGTATTAGAAATAGCCCCAATCCTCTCGCGTATTATTAATTTAAGCTTCTCTACGGGAATATTTCCCGATAAATTAAAGCTAAGCAAAATTGTACCATTGTAAAAAAAAAAATATTTATACTAAAAATAATCTAAGGCCTATAAGTCCATTATCTGTATTCTCTAAGATAATAGAAAAAGCTATGAAAACCAGATTAGTAAATTACCTAAATAGTTACTCATTAATTAGCAACAATCAATTTGGTTTTACAAAAGGCAGATCTACAGAGGACGCCCTAATCAAAGTAACCGACAATATTTTCACTAATTTAAATAACAACAACAAAATAACGGGGCTCTTTATTGATTTCAAGAAAGCTTTCGACTTAGTCAATCATAATATTCTGTTTGAAACGCTGGCAGCTATGGGAGTAAGGGGTGTGGCCTTGGACTGGTTCCGCAATTATCTAAGTGGCCGTTATCAGTGTGTAAAAGTCGGAAACAGTTCGAGCTCACCTCTTCCGATCACTATAGGTGTTCCCCAGGGGACAGTCCTCTCTGCCAATCTGTTCCTTGTGTTTATTAATGATCTCCTTACTCAAAATTTTCGCGGACAAATCAACGCATTTGCTGATGACATCGCCTTATTTTATTCAAATCAAAATGTTAATACTATTTGGGAAAATATTGATAGAGACTTGATTAAATTAAGACATTGGTGTATTATAAATAAAATGGAGATAAACGTAAGTAAAACCAAGTTTGTTAATTTTGATTTAAGAGGTTTTGACTTCCACAGACAGCTACAATACCATACTGTTAAATGTACCGATACTTCAACTAATTGTAACTGTCAAATAATTGAAAAAGTGAATAGTTATAAATATTTGGGAGTTACATTAGATGAAAATTTGACATGGGAAAACATATTGTAAACTTACATAAGTCAATTGCCTTTAATATAAAAAAATTCTACTTCTTAAGAAATATATGTGACCAGTCTTTGATGCGTTCACTTTATTTTGCATTAATTCATTCTCGAATTCAATATGGAATAATTTGTTGGGGCAAAGCTTTCAAATACTTAATAGACAAACTAAGAGTTACACAAAACCACTTTATAAGAATCATTAAGGCAAAACGAAAATGGGAAAGTTCTTTTCCTATTTATTCTGAATTAAAAATATTACCGATCCAGCATCTATATATATTTAAAGTTCTGAGATTGTTCTATATTATCAGAAGTGGAAATCGAGGCACTAATATTCTTTTTTATAAAACTCGAAATTTACATAAAAAATATTTTAGAATCCCAAAAGTTAACAAAATTATTTTTAGACAGGCTTATGGGTACAATGGCCCTAAGTATTTCAACCAGTTACCAAATAATATAAAAATGTGTACTAATTTAAAAGGTTTCTGCAATAAATAGCAATCTTGGCTATTACAAAACGCCGAAATTGATTTTTTGAATTCAGTCTTAAGTTAGATAAAAATTGTACACCTCTTAATGTCATAAGCTATCATTGTTGTTTCTTAATTTGTTCTGTTTGTTCTTCTGTTTATCACACACAGTGAAGGAAATATTAACTTGTATGAAACTGAATATATATAAAAAGTAAGTAGTTGAACCTTGCAAGTAAATTCCATGTAAATTTGCAAAATTATTTCAAAATGATTTACGTTTATTTAAGGCCTATCTCAATCAAAATGGCAAATCTTTAATTAATATAATAGTGTAAACAATGAACTGTTTAATTTATCACAGTTGTTTGCAACAGATGTTGTGTATTTTTATTTTGATTTGTAATAAATTGTATTTATAGTAATGCAGGCATGCTCTAGCTTTATAATGTTTTGTAAAAAAATACTGAACTCGTGTTGGCCATATACTAGTAACAGGCTAACATTATTTCCATTTATTACATGTATTTTATATTTACCTTATTTGTATGGAAATAAATCATTTATTCATTTTGTCAAAAGCAGAGTCGCGAAACTGTTATGTGTACCGACCGAATGGATAAACACATGAGATCTCTGAAGTCGCAGTTGCAATTCTCAATATTTCAAAGTTTGAAATAAGTTTATTTGTGGTAATTAAAACCTACTGGCACTTTTCTGTTGAAGCAAGGTCATACACTTTATGTTGGAAGTGTCATATAAATACATATAAGCATTGAAGAGAAAACTTTTATAGATGTTTGAGGAGTTTGAATAAGCTACAGACTAACTTGCGAGCTTGTATGCTGGAGAAATATATATATATATATATATATATATATATATATATATATATATATATATATATATATATATATATATATATATATATATATATATATGAGTACACCTATGTTATAATCCTTTCGTGATATTAAAACAATCCTTCTTTTGCATTATTACAACATTAAACAAAATTACAAATTCCTGGCATTTATTTGTAAATAGCCTACTCCATTTACAATTCTTTACATACAGATTTATAAGGAATGGAACTGTTTTACAAGAAGCTCAAATCCGACTATTACATGTCTTATTATATACGATTTCTGAAATTTGATCCATTCTTTAAAATTAATTATAAAAAAAACATTTTTTTCATATTTAGTATTACCTAATTCATCTAAAATCTAAATTAATAAAATGTATACAATTGTGTATATATTCTATGGAGTGGTCCAAAATTACCCTAACTCTATTCCTAATTATATCCTATCATTTTGTGGTTAGATTACCTAGACGTGAAATGGGCCTTGGTTACGTAGTGCACAAATTTCACTGTGAGCACGTGCGGTCCGTCCCGCTCGTTTGATCAAAATAAAAACGGACAGTCAGTCTGTGTGCTCCACGGGTAGTGTGAACTAGCATGGGTACAAAACAAATATCAGTGCTTAATCCTGCAACTGGCTTTAAGCGATTATCAACGCATTAACTACATTTCCAAATGGCACTAAGCTATTTTCGACGCATTAACTATGTTTTAATATGATCTCTCTCAGCAAGTATATTTTTATTTGTTTGAACTAAAAAATACGTAAATTTAAAGATAAATATCCAAGGTTTCATATTATACCATAACATATTTTATAGTTATGTTATATTTGTCATTAAAACATTTTAAACTTGGACGTTCACATTTCCGATTGCGATTCTTCACTTAATTTCTGAACACGCAAAAACTTCTTCTATGGGGCATCCTTTTACCATGCACTTCAGCCTCAATGGCCTTTTGCGCATGTCGGAAGAGCGTCATGAGGCCGACCAGCCTACGGTGTCAGCAGTTCGACAAACAGCCGAACAAAAGTTCTTAGTTTTGATATGGTTTCCACTACTTCCAGACAACGTTAGAATAAAAAAAGAAATACAGCTGTTTTCGATGCATTAGGCATTTTGGAACGTTACAAAACATAACCTTTTCAGACAACTACCGAATGTAAAATGTTTTAGACCCAAGTAGGATTCCGAAACCGTTGGTCTATATGTATGTATATTACTTTCTTGATCGAGGAATTGATACAAGTAAACTCTACTTTGGGGTCAGTTATTTAATTGATTAGAACCAAAAATATATGCTCCTTTTCTTGCACATAACTTTGAACCAGTAAAAATTGTATTTAACCTATGGTCACCAAGAAAGGCACCCCTGTCGATTTTGAAAAGTGCGTGCGAAACCGCTTGTAACTGGTAGTATACGAGTATATTATCTATTTGCATTATTAACATTATGCTCTAATAAAGCATAAGTAACTGATGTTTCAAAATTGAATTAATCATTAACCCCTTCATTTGTAAGATACCTCAGCTTTGTACATCAATATAATAGTTAATTTAATGATTATATTTTAACAGAAATTAATAAAAAATATCTTTTGGTGTATGTAAATATTAATACATAAGTTTATAATTTCTAAAAGTATAATAAGTAAATGTATTTAATTTCCATATTTTTATATTATTTAGCTATCTTAAACTTTAAGGATGAATAAAAACCCTATAATATACAAAAAAAGAGCAACATAAAATATTTACCTCAGGGATGTTTTATGCGTACTAAAAAATGAATACAAGTCAAGGTATTACATAGTAACTTTTATTATAAAACTCGAAAACGGCTGAACCAATTTGGCTCATTCGTTTTCTTAAATATTCATTGAAAACCAAGGAAGGCTTGTATAAAGAGAAAGCTATGTCAACTGGTATATCTTAGAATTGTAAATCAGTATCAAGTTTTACTAAATTAGTAAACAAAATATTGAGTAAATTTGTACTATTTTGTACTGTGTCAGTTGCAATGAATTCGTCAATAATTCTTAACTTGAACGCTGATTAAAATATTAAAAATTTTAAGTATTAAAAATAACAATTTGTAGTCGAAAGATATTACCAGAACAGTTTAACAATGTTCTATTTTTAATAGTAGGTTTTATGTATAGCCATTAAGAAAGGTTATGTGAGGAAAAAATATAGTTTTGAATACGTTATAGGCTAATTAGTTTTTATTTATTTCTTATATTAAAATATGTTATGAACTTCAATTAAAGGCCTATACTTAAAAGAAAATAACAACAATAACCAAGATACTAAACTTCAGCTATAAGTATACAAATTACAACTAAATAAAGTAACAATTATACTAAATTATAGCTATTTATTATTAATAATTATCCTAGTCATTAACCATGTCAGTGCCAAGCACCCATTGGAGTTTGTATAGTGTTCAGATACATAATTCCTAAATTAATAAATATAATGAGCTGATGTTCTGCTAAATTGTCTACCGGCTACGGGAGTAGTCCCGGAAAAGTCACGGGTTAAAATGCGCCTTGACGGAAATTGCCACAAGTAAAGGATTATGACTATCACATAAACTTTCTGTTCAAATTGTTAGTTTTACGGCATTATCACATCTAGTGATGTTTCGAAACAAAATCTCGAATCAACAGTCTCCAAAAAAGATTCAGGTACGGAAAACGATCGATGTAAAACGAATATCACGGGCCTCCACATTTGCTACAACTATAATCATTGCGACTTCACCAATTGTTGGTGCTTTAAAACGTCCTGCATGTTGGCCCACGGGTGTTTTATCAGCTCTGATTACAATATCATTATTGGCGGTAGACATGAGATCTATTGTAGTTTTGAACAATTTCACCAAGTTATTGTGCTGGTGAAAGAAAGCTTTTAGTTGTTCTATAATAAACCTGTTTACTGGTCTATTATTTGCACAATTGAGATCAATTTCTTGGATGAATTGCTCATTAAATATTGTTACTATTCTAGATACAATAAAATGTTTATACTCTATGTTGTTACCTTGAAAGTTAGCATGACATTATCCGGAACTACATTTGATTCCCCAAATAAGTCTTATGGAAGTAGTAGTTATGTTTATGTTTCAGGATATTGTTTCAGAATTATAAAGAATCTGTTCATGTACCTAAAATCAGTGAGTTTAATGGCTCTGGTGTGTTTAATCAATGGCATTAGTTTTGATTTTCTGTGTGCGCAACATAATCCAGCTACTTTTCTGTACTTCAATGCTTAAACTGTGGACATATTGAATTCATAGATCCAATACCAACTGCAGTCACTGTAGACAACTGAAACATCGAATCTGGAAGTGGATCGATTTACTTGCTACATTATCATCTGATTGACGAGCTATACAGTTTTGTGATATACGATTTCTTTCAAGTTCATTTCTACCCACACATTTCTGGAAATTCCGAAAACTGATAATTTGCCGGGTTTGAAGCATTTCTAGTTTCTCGATCAAAATTTATCCTCCTGCGTGTTATAGGCGACATAGTCTTGAAGTGAAACGTAAAACAACTCAAATAAAATAAAGAAATCGAGGAACGTGTTTGTCCATTGAGAAGCAACAACAATAATATTGTTGATTTATTTCCGCTTCGCCGACGGACACCAAGACTTAGGGGTGCAGTAACGAGGTTCGATACGTCAAGTGCAAAGGAAGGCATAGATTCTGCTCAAGAAGTTGTAAGGTTGATCTCGAGGAGAGAAATATTAAAAATAATGACAATACAAAACTTACTTTCAATAAGGCTCGTAAAGTCCACAGGAGAAGAGTAGCCCAACTCCTAAAAATGGAATTCCATACTACGAAGCTGTGAAAGTCCCCGTCTAATCTGTACAGTGTCCCTCTTGCACAACTGTGGAGGGTATGGTACGAACCTTGACGGGATTGGTAGCCGCTAGGGCAAAACAACTGCCACCGAGAGTAGAACACATTCCTCGACTTCGACAGATGATACTCTTAAAGGAGTCCAGTCGTCACTTATGAAGGCAAATACATAGTCCCAGACAAGAACCTCAGTCGCGGTTCGAGACAAAGATCAGCAAAATACAAAACAAGCTCTGTTTTTGGATGAAAGAAAGAAACTGTTGACAAACTCAAAAAGACAATACAGAAAAAAACGGATAATAGATCAAAACTGCCAGCGAAAAACACAAATTCATCCTCATCAGGTCTTCTTCAATGCCTATACATGAAGACGATATTGTTGAGGACCATTTCCTGTTGCAAACGTAATTCGACACCTTACAAGGTTCTTTTCATCATGTAACAAATCAAAGAGAAGAAAAAATGAAATAACATAAACAAAAAAAATTCAAAACAGAAATAATAATAATAAATTATGCTGCTCCAATGGAACATAAACGCTTTCAGAAGCCACTGGCAGGAAATTACTAATTAGCACAAAAAAGCCAAAAATGATTTGTATATACGAAACAAAGTTAGCTGCCCACACACTTCTCAAACTAAATAGTTACGACAGACACTTCGTCTTGATCACCGTCAACAAATATCTTGCGGAATTACGATTCTGGAAGATTCTTCTTTAAATTTCAGAAGCTTAAATCACCTCATATCTTCAATCTATAAAAATCGATCTTCCCCTCAAACTAAACATTTGTTCTACCACCTCTACCTTTTCATTCCAGCCGTGGAAGATCTGCGAGATATTCTTGATCAGCTCCCGCCTCCTGATGGTTGGCGATTTCAATGTCCACCATAACTACTGTGATCCAATCACTCAAATCAGAGGGGAAACATGCTCATGGGATTGCTGGATGAGTTGCAAGCAGTAGTTCTAAATGACGGATCTGCTACTTACATGTGCCCAACTAAGTAGCAAATCTGCTTTTTTCTGTCAGTCTGCAGACCGGGATTGGTAACCAAGATATACTGGTCGCTACCTTCTATAACCTATCAGGGAATAATCACGCACCCATTGCCATAGCTATTGGTTCCTTTCCTTCTCCAATAAATAGATGTCTTCGATGGAAAATTAATAGATTGGAACGATTTCCAAAACAATCTAAGAATTCAAACAAATAACTGTGAAACAACAGAAATTGAATCAGCAAGCTCAGATCTTACATAGTCCATTATTTTAGCAGGAGTACTAAACATTTCAAAATCCTCAAGAAGGCCAAGGCGACGTCAGATTTCTTCTTGGTCCTCAGAGTGGTCCCAAAGCTTTGAAAGACAGGAGAAAAAGTATAAAATTCTTTAATAGATTCCCAACCAAAGAATCTACCAACCTAATTCCATATTTCTTATCCCAATATTTTGAAAACTTACGTTGTAGGAATCCATGATCGACACAATCAAAGGCCTTTGACAGGTCATGGAGAACACCAACACCCACTCTGTGACCCATGGTTTCACTTCAGCATGTTTCAATATTCGGGAAATATGCCGTGTGCAAGTGATTGGTTAATCAATTTCCAAAGAGGGTCCCCAGATTTGTAAAAGACTCCTTTGATGACCTGAATTGGCACACGGTCCTGACCCACAGCTTCTTTTTT
Source organism: Homalodisca vitripennis (assembly GCF_021130785.1). Taxonomy (NCBI): domain Eukaryota; kingdom Metazoa; phylum Arthropoda; class Insecta; order Hemiptera; family Cicadellidae; genus Homalodisca; species Homalodisca vitripennis. The sequence continues at coordinate 46,729 of NW_025776166.1, forward strand.
TTTAGATTGGCTAAAATTGTTCTTGACTCTACTACTGTCATCAGTGAAAATTGAAACGTTAATTCTAACTGGTGTTAGCAGTGTTGTGTAAGTTTTAAGGGCTTTGGGTTTTCTGACTTGTTAATTATTAATCTTTAGAACATTAATACTTTTTTAAATTTATCAGCCTATAATGATACAGTAGGTGTTGGATATTGGTATCAATACCTACAATTTATTCAATTCTAAATTTATCATTGCATCTTTGTTTTGTCACAGTGGCAAATTAAAACAAATGTTTATACTGTTTGTAATAATTTAAAAACTATAAAATATATTTGTTTAAGAAAAATTTGAATTTAGTTAAATTTTGATTTGTACATTTTCTAATTTTTAACTGTTTTTGTTATATTTGAGCATATAAGTTGAGCATATGATACATACACATAAAAATTAATAATAAGAGTTTTATGGTCTAATATACCAACATCCAGAACCTAAGTACCAATCATATTCAAAATGTTTTTTCATATATGTATAGATGGCACATTTGATCAATGCAAGGTAGTGAACTTTTATGGTGACGAAAGTAGGCCCCAAAAAGATGTACCGTTATTATATTACATATATTATATTACTTTGGAGCTAATACTTTATAAATCAAAACAACTTTTCGGAAATACTTGATTTATTCCGAATTAGAGTTCACCCAACAATTTAACAAAGTTTAGAAACTTTTTTAACCATTTTGTTGAATGTTTATTTAATATTTTGTGTACTGTAGTTGATAAAAATAAAGTGAAAGCGTCAATAATGTTAGGTTTTGATGCCAATGTGGATTTTATGGTCGATAGTGTTAAGCGATGTATTTTTGTCAATTTGCCGATGAGCTTCAATTTAAATTATACAGTGTGTGAAATAACTAGGCCTAATGTATTAAATTTTGGTAATGGGTCTTGTATCGATAATATAGCAACTTCTGTGCACTTTGACAGAATAAATTCAGCTTGGGTGGAACCAATGTTGGTATCTGATCATAATGCTGTGGTTGTGAAAGCTGATCTTACTTTAATAATAAATGGATCTCTAAATAAAACTGATTATTGTTATGTAGATAAAAAAATTGTAAGGCCTATTAATGACATTAATGTATTGTATTTCACTAGTCTGTTGAGCAAAGTGAATTGGCTGTGTTTGTATAGTCTTAGTTCTATAAATGAGAAGTTTGAATATTTTTTTGAAAAGTTTTTGGAAATTGTTAACTTAGCTATCCCTATTAAAGTAGTAAGTAATAAATCATGGAATAAATGTAAGCCTCAGTGGTATAGCAATGAACTTTTAAGTCTGAAGGAGCGTTGTATTGCGTCTTACAATAACTTTAAAATGTTTGGTCTGGTATCTGATAAAAATACATATCTGGGTCTTAAAAAAAGTTACAAAGACAAAGTTAGGTTAGCTAAGCTTGCCTACAACTGTGAAAGAGTGATGGAGGCTAATAGTAAACCTAAAGTTATTTGGTCTATTATTAAGGAAAATCTAAATAATAATGATTTACCACCTGTAAATAAGGAGTTCTCAAAATTGTCCTCTGAGAATTTTAATATTTCTTTTGTAAATAATGTGATATCTCTTGTTAATAATGTTCCTATGTCCAATAATGATGTGCAATATTATTTAGATAAAATAAGTAGGCCTCCTGCCACCTCTATGTTTAATGTTAAAAATGTCTTAGTAGAACAGGTTTACAGTGCAATTTTTACTTTGAGTAATAGTAAAAGCTTAGATGTTTATGGTCTTAATTCAGATGTTTTAAAAATAGCTGCACCATATATTGTAGAAGTTTTAGCCTACCTGTTTAATTTATGTATTGACAACAGTGTTTTTCCTCAGTGTTTAAAGTATGCCAAAGTTGTGCCTTTGTACAAAAAAGGAAAAAAATCTGATTATGATAATTACCGTCCTGTCTCCATTATTACTATTGTGTCAAAAGTTTTTGAGGTGATGTTAAATAGACAAGTAGTTGATTATTTTGAGAGTAATTGTTTATTTCTTGATAATCAATATGGTTTTAGGACCAACAAAAGTACAATTTCTGCCATCACTGATTTTATGAAAAAATGTATTTATAGTCTAGATGATAAAAATAATGTCTTAGGCAGATTTTACGATATGTCAAAGGCTTTTGACACTATTTCACATTGTGTACTGGTAGATAAGCTAGAATATTACGGTTTTGATGTAAGAGCAGTTAAACTTTTTAGATCCTATTTATCTGATAGGCTTCAAACTGTGTATTGTAATTGCAAATTTTCTTCTTATCTACCTGTGATGACAGGTGTACCGCAAGGTTCAATTCTAGGGCCCACAATGTTTATAATCTATGTTAATGACCTATCCGCTGCAATTATAAACAAGCTTGTAACTACTTTTATTTACGCCGATGATTTGGCCCTTCAGATCTCTTGTTGTAACCATAATCTAGTCAATAGTCTTTCCGATGAATGTAATTTAGTCATTGAAGATTGGACTTCAGCTAACATACTTTGTTTGAATAGAGATAAAACTCAAAATCTGAATTTTAGTTTAAGTAACTGTCAAAATGTGCAAAATGTAAAGTTTTTAGGTGTTATTGTCCAGTCTAATTTAAAATGGAATGCTCATGTTGATTTTTTGTGTAGTAAAGTTTCTAAAGGTATTTTTATGCTTAGGAGGTTAAAACTTATTGTGAATCTACAAGTATTATTATTAGTTTATTTTTCTCATATTCAGAGCCACTTGTCTTATGCTACAGTTGTGTGGGGAAATGATAGTCACGCCAACAAGTTATTGATTTTACAAAAGAGGGCAATAAGGGTTATATGTAACGTTCGTGTGAAAACACATTGTAAACCTTTATTTAGAAAATTAAGAATACTTACTGTACCTTCTTTATTTATACTGCAGTGTTTAATGTATGTAAAAATGTATTCCCATAGTCTGCTTACAAATAGTCATGTTCATGAGCATAACACAAGATACAATAGCCATTTCAGAATTAGTCAATGTAATTTCCAAAGAACAATCAATAGCCCTTTTGAAATAGGAATCAAGTTGTTTAATTTACTACCTGAGCGCTTGAAAAGTTTATCTGTTTCATGTTTTAAAAGAGAGATTAAATCCTTTTTATTAGATATTAGTATTTACTCTGTAAATGAATTCATTGATCACTGTAAGCCCTTAAAATAGTCTAAAATAGTCTGAATTAATGTACATGAATATCTTACTTAAGTAAAAGCTTTGCAATGTATTGTATTGTGACGATGTCATACATTTCTGTATAATGTGTTGTGGCAATAAAGCATTTTGATTTGATTTGAATTGATTTGATTTGATTTGATTTTCTTCAAAACTTCTCACAATCGGTCAAATCTATTTAAGAGTCTGATAGAAAAAGAATTAAAATTAACATGAAACTAAAAATGTATACTTCTCCAAAAATGGTTTAAATTAACAAAATACAATAAAAGTTGTCTTCTCAAAATATTCAAAAATCAATATAACACAAAACTTGATATTAACTTTACGAGCAAAATTTAATTCACAATACTTCGAAAATTGAATTAATTCTCAGACTCTGTAAGATGGGAAACTTTAGAAATGTAATTACAACAGTATAAAAATAAAAGATATTAACTAAACGCTGGTACGGGACTTACTACTTTGAAGACTATGGAGGCTGATATGAAACTAATACGCACTAAAGAAAATTAATAACTTGATTTAAATGTACACCCGATAAAAAGAATTACTCTATATCCCAAACTAGAGGATTAGAGGAAGAACTACTGCTTCTCCACTGGACGTCCGTACGCTGTCGTTGTCACTTCAACACTGGTCCCCCTCTCTCCGGGAACCGGCTCGGGAACGTATCACCGTAGACATCTCGATCAGCTGATTTACCGGTCTAACCAACAAACAATGTCCACGCACCGCGTCTAGTTAACAAAAGAGCCTACTTCCTACCGCGATTCAGCATAAATAATTACAACTGCGGTACATATTTTTCCCTACCCCGAAGCTGAAATCACGGTAGGAACCTAAAACACTCATCCCGGACTAAGTACAATAATTTCCCTCCACATTCACACTTTTAATTAACAAACTTTGTACTTATCACTACGTGGAGGCCGTGGTCTGTAGTCCGAGAGATGATGTGGTAGGGGTTGTCCGATGTCCAGTGTGGGTCCCGAGGTAGCCATCGCGGAGGGATGTGGTAGGTGAGGAATCGAGGCGCAGCTTCCCCAATGACCAGGCGGCTGGTGCAGTGCGGCGGCCTCGTTGATCTTGTGGTTGGCTGGCTCTGATTCACTAATAGAACTGCTACCTGCTCCTCCCATCTAATAACAATTTCAGCCCGCGAGGCGGGGTCCACCCAAGCGACCGAATGGACACCCGGCACAACTCCGCCCATAAAGGGACAGCCGACACAACTCCGCCCATTACAAAAATATAGCCAATCAAGAACGGAGTTATGAATATTCAACTAACCAATAGAAATTGAGCCAAGATAAGGCAGCGTTTCAATGTTTCCAGTAACTGAGTATCAGGCGCGCAGAGATGGATAGAGATTCAGGTAGCAGAACCTTGGCGAAAACTGATTCCATCACAAATAACTGGCATGGATGTGGCAGGAAACAAAATGTAGGTCGGGACCGGAAGATGAGCAATAAAGAGATTGGAATGGAATGCGGGAGAGCGAGCAGCCAACTTAGTTCGTAGCTCGTGGGATCTCCGCATGGAGCGCGACACCACCGAGTCTGTGTTTTTCACCCAAACCACACATGTAGGAACAACAGCAAAGTCTAAACCGATCTTCTTTAGAAAAAACAATGTATACTAAAAGAATTGGGCTGCTAATTGATATGTGCAGTTTTTAACTGCAATAGTATGATATAATATGTAATCAAGAAGTAAAACAAACTTATGTGTAGAGATAACTAAATTGCGACTGCAGTGTCATTGCATTATCCACTGCATACGCCGTGAGTACGGTGGGCTCACACCGCCTTCTACGTAGTACGCAACGCAGGATAGCGATGATCACTCTGCCCCAATGTTATTGGTATTCTCTGCTTTCCTAATACTTGAGACGTTCTTCACTAACATTTTCAGACACTGTTACGTCATATCGCTCTCTCCCCTACACAGCAGTGACGGTAGCATCATCCAATTCTTTTGCCAACCTCTGTGCGCCTGATACTCTTTGCTTGTATTACTTTGGAGTTTGCGTAAACCACGCCCCCACCGCCATTCTGCCATCTCATTTGTACATAGTGTTTTCCAATAGAAAAATTGTGTCGCTTGTCCCTTCGGTCGCTTGTCCGCCTCCGGCCGACACAACTCCGCCCATAACAAAAATATAGCCATTCAAGAACGGAGTTATGAATATTCAACTAACCAATAGAAATTGAGCCAAGATAAGGCAGCGTTTCAATGTTTCACCTGTAACTGAGTATCAGGCGCGCAGAGATGGATAGAGGTTCAGGTAGCAGAACCTTGGCGATCACCGATTCCATCACAAATAACTGGCGATCTATTGAGGCGGGCAGTTTGAATGAGCCGCACTGTTTTAAACAAACATAATATTAAATAAACCTGCCCCGATATATTTATTTCTGAGCATAACATTTCTAATTTCTATAGTCATTAACTGAATAAGTTGGTGCTTCTAACTGGGTGGATTTTTAACAATTACATATTTATTGTAATTTATTTTAGTGAATTAAAACTTATAATCTAACTTATTTTGAACACCGTTAAAAACATAAAAAGGAGTAAGTTAGGAACTTTTTATTATTGGGCCAGGAAAACACTTCCTACGACAAAGTTTTGGATTAAAGTATAATTTTAATCTGTATTTTAAACGTTTTTGATAGGAAGTCATTTTGCACCGTTTATAAGCGATTACAAATAAGTATTTAAGCTATCATTACAGTTTGAATACTGGTTATACCCACTAATTGAAACAAACTTATTTCACAATCGTGTATCCAGGCCCCATCTCTGCCAACCCAGCTATCGCGATTAGATTGATCGGACCGGAGTATCAGGAGAGCAGGAAACTGTACTAGTTTAGCAATGTTTGTAGTTGCCTCTACAGGGCTAGACCGGTTTAAGAATAAAGGTTTCTAGACGTATGAACAAAATTTCTTCCGTTCTTTGTTTATTTTCTTATCTAAGAAAGATACTTCTTTTTTATTATATATTGGTAACATTGAAGTCTACCTACATTTTATACAGCGTGCTATGTTCTGTAAAAATAATATTGTAAAAAAAATTATGGTTGCCTGTAAAGTCGGTTTTACGGGCGAAGATTTTACGTGACAACGTCTTTTTCTCGGTAGAATATTTATTGATATGAATATTATTAAATTGCACAATAGGAACAAGGAATTGAATGAAAATAAGAATTGCACAAATTTTAACTATAGAAATATATTTTGTTTACTAAAACATTGTACATAATTTGAAATTAATTAACATTTGTTATTGTAAATGGTAAAGTTGAATAAAACATTTACTAAAATTGGAATTTGAAATTCTTGCTAAACACAGTTAAATTCTAACTCCGCGCGTGGTGATTGGTCGGTTTAGTTCGTTTGTTTGGTCGCACTGTTATGACAGGTTAGAGGTTATAATTTGTTATTTTAAATGTTTGACTAGCAATACGCGCTGTTTCTTCTCAATCGACTGAATTACGATTGATTGCAGAGTGTTTTAAACTAATAATTTACTTAACACTATCAACATTTGTCAATAGTATGACATAACCTATAAACTCAGTTTATCAACTTTTGTGTCAATCTAACAATTAATCAATCAATCATAGTTTACGATAATGAAATATCAGTGTACAATTATTTACCTTTATTGTTGTAGTTGTTGTAAATGACGAATCTAAGCACTCCACATTTTCACGAATAAACATAGTTATCTGCTGGTAAAATTAAAATGGGCTGGTAAACGGACTGTAGGCCCACGTCGTAAAACTGTCGGGACCATTTCAGCGCAGGAAGCTCGCTATCTCGGCCCACCTGCCACACGTGTCCAGTCTAACAATGACTCACAAACTAGGCTAATTCTGAAAACATCACTTTCGAAACAACGAAATTTTAAGATAAACGTTTAAAAATGCTATTTTCAATAGGAGGTTGTATGTATAGCCATTAAAAATATTTGGTGGAGGAAAAATAAATAGTTAGAAATACGTATTATACTGAGTATATTATTTTTTTATTGCTCTGCTTAAATCTATGATATTATATAACCAGACTTAAGAAACAACAAAAAGTTTACATAATACGAACTTAAATTCAAGTATCTAGCATTCAAAATAAATTAAGAAGAAGATGAATGATTTATTTCTTAATTTCTTCGTTATGATCTTAATTTTGTTTTTACAGAAACAATCTTTAAACATCCGTCATCTAAAATATACAAATAGAGTTGAGGCGTAATAGTTCAGTTTATAGAGGACTTAATAAGCCTTTAGCATCTCAGTCACAACAAATTTTTTTTAAACGATATCCTACTTTGTTAAATAGTTATAGTAAAGTAAATTACACTCATACACAACAATAACTCAGTTACTAAACACTAATGTATAACGGTATACAGCTGTTGTAATTAAATAAGTAATTGTTATATATTTAAAAAAAAACATTACAGGATTAGAGTTTACATGCAACATTTCAGCTCTGTTGACTAGTGGAAAGAGGATAAATATAAGCAATGTATTTTTGCGTCATGACGATACAAACACAGAGATAGTTTGCATACTAGTAGTGGGCATTGAATAGACATTCATACGAAATTGTAACGCTATTATGTCTCAAACCACTTCGGCACTATCAAATGTTTAAGGAGAGATCTAAATAGACATAGATAATAAACAAAGTGAAGTAATAAATACATTTCTCAATAGGTTTCCTTCCTTGCTCTTTTCATTTTAAACCAAACCACGTGTCGCGTACCTTATAATATAATATTTGACACAGATAATAAACAAAGTGAAGTAATAAATACATTTCTCAATAGGTTTCCTTCCTTGCTCTTTTCATTTTAAACCAAACCACGTGTCGTGTACCTTATAATATAATATTTGATTAAGAAATGAATATATGAAGCATATTGCAGTATACAAATTGTCTACGAGAATAAATAATAAAGTTTATAATTTTGGACTAGAATCTTGAAGCTGCAGGTGCTGCACGAGCCGCAGGAGCTGCACGCGGTTGACAGGACATGAAAGGCGGCGCGGCGGAACATTCTTTAAAATACAATAAATTTTAACCGTTAACCTACGCCTGTACGCGGTGAGCGTGACAGGACTCTGTAATCACAGCCCCCGGACAGGCCTGACACAGGCACAATATTCATAGCCGCCATATGATTGTACTTGATATATATTCTTAAGTAAAATCTGGAAACACTGTTCGCCGCTAAATACACATACACGGCCGCCGAATTACGGAATATACGCTTGTGCTGAATGATGAGAAATTCTTACGGCAGTAACATGACGTAATTATTGATTTTCTTACTTCCAATTATGATAATGATCTGATATCGTTGCTATATCATTAATTTAGAATTTTAAAACAATATACTCCTAAATATCCCAAGAGATGTCTCTTACAATTTCTGAATAAGATATTTTTATTGCCATTATTTTCTTGTATAATAATTGGTTAAAGTGGAGAGAGCTTAAAATTAAAAACACAAAACCGATCTTCTTTAGAAAAGCAGCCTATACTAAAAGAATTGGGCTGGTAATAGATAAATGCAGTTTTTGAACTGCAAAAATATGATGTAATATGTAATCAAGAAGTACAACAAACTTATGTGTATAGAGATAACTAAAATGCGGCTGCAATTTCATTGTCTTATCTAATACACCGTCGTGAGTACGGTGGGCTCTCAACGACTTCAACGTAGGGAGCAATGCAGGATAGCGATGGTCACTCTGCCCCAATGTTATTGTTGTTCTCTACTCTCCTGATACTTGAGACGTTCATCACTGACATTTCCAGACACTGTTACGTCATATCGCCCTCTGTCATCGCCCTCTCCCTAAGCAGCTGTGAGGGAAGCATCATCCAATTCTCTTGCCAACCTCTGTGCGCCTGATACTACTCTTTGCTTGTATTACTTTGGAGGGGGGAGGTTGCGTAAACCACGCCCCCACCGCCATTCTGCCGTCTCATTATTGTACTTGGTATTTTCCAATAGAAAAATTGGGGTCCACCCAAGCGGTCCAAGAAACAACCGGCCCAGCTCCGCCCATAACAAAAATATAGCCATTCAAGAACAGAGTTATGAATATTTAACTAACCAATAGAAATTGAGCCAAGATGAGGCAAGATAAGGCAGCGTTTCAATGTTTCATCTGTAACTGAGTATCAGGCGCGCAGAGATGGATAGAGGTTCAGGTAGCAGAACCTTGGCGATCACTGATTCCATCACAAATAACTGGCGATCGATTGAGGCGGGCAGTTTGAATGAGCTGCACTGTTTTAAACAAACATATGTTAAATAAACCTGCGCCGATATATTTATTTCTGAACATAACATTTCTAATTTCTATAGTCATTAACTGAATAAGTTGGTGCTTCTAACTGGGTGGATTTTTAACAATTACATATTTATTGTAATTTATTTTAGTGAATTAAAACTTATAATCTAACTTATTTTGAACACCGTTAAAAACATAAAAAAGGAGTAAGCTAGGAACTTTTTTATTATTGGGCCAGGAAAACACTTCCTGCGGCCAAGTTTTGGATTAAAGTACAATTTTAATCTGCAATTTAAACGTTTTTGATAGGAAGTCATTGTGCACCGTTTATAAGCGATTACAAATAAGTATTCAAGCTATCATTACAGTTTGAATACTGGTTATACCCACTAATTAAAACAAACTTATTTCACAAACGTGTATCCAAACTACTGCCAATGGCGCTGTGTAGCGGGTACAACGGTTATCGCAAGATAACTGGATCAAGCAACGTCGAGCGTGGCTGCTGCTTGGATGGGTGACCGCTGAGAGATCCAGTCCTTGCAAGCAGCCCGCCTGCCCGATCATTGGTGGTGGTGGTTCGGAAGTCACCTTTAAGCCGTTGGTCCCCAGTTTGTGTTAGAGAGGGCTTCTTAGACCTCCACGTGGTAGATTAAGACATCTTTACTGTACTTGTTTTTACAAATGAGGGGAACTGGCGCGGCACTGACACTGGACTCTCGACTTCTGTTCTCAGTTTGGCGGAAGCTATTATGTATATTGAGTCACACGTAATTATCATTATAATAATATAAGAACCATATGAGAGCCACAAGTATTGGAATTTAGGTCATTATTTCCAATTTGGCTAATAAAAGTACTAACGTGTACTAACTATATTTAACACAAACACATCAGAAGAGTTGCATACAACTTTGTACAATAGTACACTTATTTATTACTTTAAAAGAGATTCGCCTAACGAATATCTTATAAGTCAAATTGTTGTATTGATATTCATCAAATATTTGTCCAGCAAACTTCTGACATGGTAATAAAGGTGATTCGTATTAATGTTATAGTTCCTATGGCAATGTTTATAATAAAAAGATTATACAAAAATCGAACTAATTTAATTGCATGAAGTAGTCAAAAATCGATCTTTGACTTAATAAAACTGATTGTTGGTTGACAACCAACAAATGGTGAATAGTTTTTGCTTAATAAAAAACCTAGTTTTTTTGGTTTCACTCAGCGCTTTTACTGCTAATTTCACGTTTATTATTCGGCTTCTATAAAATAGATACTTAGGCTGTATGAAAGTTTGTTTGTAACTTTCAAACCTTCTGCTTTTTGACGGTTGTTTAATTCTTCTACATACTTACTATGCCATATTGCGATTCAAATGTACGCATGTTGTGTGCTAGTTTGAGCAGTGGCAAGCGTCTAGCTAGCAGAACAAAATACTTTACGCCCTATCCCTTTAATTTGAAAATAACGGTTGTGAAGGTAAACAACCAATCGAGTTTATTTACTTCAGAAATAGTTTATTTACTACTAGTGCTTGCTCCATCGAAAGACTATTTAGACGTGTTACTGTGTCATTTCCAGTATTATTAAGATATAAAACTTCTAGATATTGAAAAAAATTAATTACTCACATTAATAAATAAAAGTATCCTTAGTAAATCAATCAATCATACACAAGTCCCAAAACCGTCTCCATCTCTGCCAACCCAGCTATCGCGATTAGATTGATCGGAACGGAGTATCAGGAGAGCAGGAAACTGTACTAGTTTTAAGGCCGGTATCGACAGTGCGAGGCTGCTAGCTGCGAATGCATCGTGCCATCTGCCTCAGGGTGAGCTCTTCAGCTAGCAGCTAGTTTGTAACAACGAATGCTCACTGCGAGCACGCGAACCACCCGCATTCGTAGTGAAGAGAGTCGGGACAATGTTTTTTTTCTTAGAAATGCGCAATTTGCTGCCGCTGCTTTTATTGTGATGGCGACGATTAGCAGGAAAAAACAACACAAAAAGCGACGTAAACCCCGTGGGTGGGTCAAAAAATTTATCGAAATCGGTTATAATTGACTGCGATATTTAGCGCCACAAGTCTTCTCTCTTGTTTTTATTATAATATTCAGGGTGTTTCGAGTCCCACAGTAAATGTTTTGTTTCATAACACTTCACTAATTGTCTGATCATTTCATGATTATATATGATGACAGTTTCGTTGAAGAGGTTTGTTGGTTTGCAGTGCAGAATTGTGTCTTGTACGGTGTAAGGCAGACAGCGCAGGTATCCACTTGACGCACAAATCGGAGCGAGGCACCTTTGAGCACTGCTCTAAAACCGACAAGCACACGGCTCGCCTCACATTGTGTGACGCGAACGCCTCATAGCGAGTAACCCCGGTATCCACAGTCCGAGGCAAAGCCGAGCATTCGCCAAGAGGCATTTGCAGCGAGCAGCCTCGCACTGTCGATACCGGCCTTTAGCAATGTTTGTAGTTGCCTCTACAGGGCTAGACCGGTTCAAGAATAAAGGTTTCTAGCCGTATGAACAAGATTTCTTCCGTTCGTTGTTTATTTTCTCATCTAAGAAAGATACTTCTTTTTTATTACATATTGGTAACATTGAAGTCTACCTACATTTTATACAGCGTCCTATGTTCTGTAAAATTAATATTTAAAAAAATAAAGGACAAAGATTTATGAATCATTTTGTCTCTTTGTAGAATTGCACTATGATAATTTTACGTTCCATTTAAGAAATCAAGTGACCAATAATTATAAGACGGTGTTATTGGAAGTACATAAAACATAAGTAGAAACTATTCGATTCTTAGAATGCACAAAAATACCAGTCATACAAATACAATACCTCTTTTCTTTCGTTCAATATTAAAATGACGGTTTATTTTGACGCTCAATATTTCAAATGTAAGTTTTTCAAGCATAGGTAATGTGTAACCAAGTACATATAAATTAAACATAAGATTCAGCAAATACATTTATTAACAGTCAAACAAATCTTTAACAAAGTTTCTAATTTATGTCAATAATTGTAAAAACCCAGCATGTAAGCTTGCGTATGAGCGTACCCAATGTTTTCGAGGAAGACACTGCGAAAGATAATGTGTTATACAGCCTAGGAGCTATAAATGTATAAATATTTGTGTAAACTTCTAATTTAGGAAAAGGCATAGTTACGTGGTTTAACATTAGTAACCTAATTGAGTGAACGTAATATATTTCCCAGTGTGTGGCCGCCTCTAATTTATTTTTAAATTCAGGAGACAAAGTGACATATTAGGATATAAAATATTAGGCTACAAACTACCGCATGTAAACTAACCGTCTTGCCTGAAAGAAGTTAAAACATGCTATTAAAAGCTACATTGATAGCATCTCTCTCTAGTTCTAAAGATATATGATATAAACAGTTATTTCCTGTGTGGGTGAGTCAATCAGTTGCTCAAGGCCATTACTTGACATGATCGCTAAATACTCGTCGACGATCGTGACCGCTTAAGCAAGCATAAATTCATATCCCCAGTAACAACTAAATTCCGATCTTTGGATTCAGACAACAAGATATTTAATTCGTTCAAGAAAGACGCAATGGAATGCGAATGCAGTCTATAAACCGTCACGATCGCAACAGAAAGCCCAACAGACTCAATGTCAACAGTGACCTTGAGCTCGTCAGCTGATTTCATAGTAGCGCCTGATCGCTGGCCTCATATCGCTCACTCACATAAACAATCACTCCACTTGATCTGTAGCCGTCATTACAGTTTGAATACTGGTTATACCCACTAATTAAAAACAAACTTATTGCACAATTGTGTATCCAAATTTCTGTCAGTACAATGACATGTGGCAAAGACGGTAAAGTATTAAAATTAAAAAGGAAACCAAGTTTTCCTGAGGCCGTGTTGTTACGGGTATGAAGGACGGCTCGCCTCCTGGCATTGATAATACAGCTTCATTGATTAAAAATGTAAAAAAAAACTGTTCTGAAGTGATTGCAAAGCACCTAACTGGTCGCTATCCAGTTAGGATATTTTACCAGAATAGTTCTAAAATGAAAACTGATTATGGGGTTTTGCAGGGAAGTATGTGGGGCCATCTCCTGTTTCTAATTTGTGTAAATAACCTAGATAAAGCCAGTTTAGTTGGGAACCGGGCGTTCTTTTATGCCGACGACAAGGCTTTGTTGTTTGAGGGGAGCAACTGGGAGGAAGCTTTGGGCCTGGCGGAGCGTGGTTCTAACTTAAAAATCTAGGAATTTTTAATAATAAGAGTAGAATCTGTATGTTGATAAAATTTTGTTTTTGGCCCAATAATTCAATTTTATCCACGTTGTAGCTATGGAGCCCTAATTATGTTTCTACACTGGCGCTTGGTGGTGTCACCCGATGATCCCACGAACCAAGTCGCCAGGTTGCCCTCCTCCGCATTACACTACTCCTTGTCTATTCGTACCAACGTACATATGTTCTGTTTTCTTGGGAGTATCGGCTCGATATAACTAGCTCTTTAATACTCCTTATTATTTTGCGATCTACGAGTTTCCAACAACCCAATCCCTTTAATCTTTTTATATGTACAAAAACTAACTGTAAAATAAATTAGCGTTATATGATTTTCAATGTATTGCCAGGTTTAGGATTTTAAAGTATTTTTAAAATTATAAGAAGCCAGTCATAAGATATATCGTTTACGATTATCTATTTTTTTAAAACAATAATGTATTCAAAGTTGTTATGTGTTTTTCCTTTTTACAAAAATTCACTAGTTTCGGTTCAGGAGTCAGTATGAAAACTGTAATAAGCACCTGACAACATTTAAAACATTGAACCTTTTTCATGGATGGTGCAATACAAATATAATGAATTGTACCGTTTATAGTAGTTATCTTTGCCTCAAAGCATTTAGAAACCTGACACTCTAAAAACTGAAACAATTTCAAATAAACCAATAAATTTAGCATGAACATTTATTTCTACATTGTAGACAAAATCGAGTTCAATGATGTTGCATGTCACTTCATGAGATTTGGCTGAGCGTTTGTTACATTTGTCTTAATTGTACCCATGATAACAACGAGAAAATCGGAGAATAAATCAATGTGTAAATACAAAACGCAATACACAAGACTTTCGTTACGTTTTCTCAAACATTTTTATTAAATATTCTGAGTAAGCCGGAATATTTTCTGTTTTATCTATTTGTTTCTATATAGACAATATAGAGTTCTAAGATAAGTGCATATTTCTCTATAGGATTTGGCTGACCTTTATCAAAACCACTAACTTGAGATAACTCATGGTGATATTTTGATAGTGAATTGAGCTATGAACATGACATTTTTCTAAGCTGTTAATAACAGTTTTGACAAAATAGTTTTGGCGTAGCCCGAAAGGATTTACAAAATAAGAATAGGCCTATGTTTTCTCTTGGAACATTAGGAATGTCTATGTAAAATTTCAATACAACATATTGAATCGTTTTAGCGTAACAAACAAACTTACTTTCGTATTTATAACAATATTAGGGTTAGATAGGATTATGACAAATTGTTTCTTGTATTATTTTACAATATGCGTATAATTATGTTTGAAGCTACTGAGTTGTATATTGTAGCCTACTACTCATTGAAATAAATCATTCATCTTCTTCTTCATTTATTTTGAATGCTAGCTTGAATTTAAGTTCGTATTATGTAAACTTTTGTTGTTTCTTAAGTCTGGTTATTTATTATCATAGATTTAAGCAGAACAATAAAAAAATAATATACTCAGTATAATACATATTTCTATTTATTTTTCCTCACCAAACTTTTTTAATGGCTATACATACAACCTGCTATTTAGAAATAGCATTGTTAAACGTCTATCTTAAAATTTGGATGTTTGGAAAGTGATGTTTTCAGAAATAGCCTAGTTATGAGGGGAGGGTTGCATTGAGTCCAGTTTTCATTAAGTCCAGCTCTGAATTTCCAGCAAAAAAATACATTAAATAAAGTGCTTGTTTCATAAAGTCCAGTTTTCACAAAGTCCAGGTCTCTAATATTAATTTAAAATATAACACAGTTTCATAAAGTCCAGGTATCACTGAGTCCAGTTCTGAAATATTATTAAAATACAGCAGTCTCAGTAAGTCCAGTGGCATAGAGTCCAGGAGTACAGTCTAAACTAGCAGTTGGACATCCATTGCCGCGTGCAGCTGAAAGTAGTTTGCGTCGTTCACCTGCAGGCGCGTTTCATAACTCAGATTAATTATACCTTAATAGATTTGATTTTAAGGTTTGTTTCGCTTTATATACACTTTTAAAATAGTGCTTGATGGTTAGTTATAACTGAAATTAATTTGTAGCGTTTACCATTGAGAAATATTTGTGTACACAATATACGAGTATTGTGTATTGTACCGCATCTCTCTAGTCAACAAACTTCAGATATACTGTACCGATTATCTGAAAGTGTAAAACTAAAAAATTAAATATTATATTAAATGTTGTGACTGTAGTTTGTACCCGAATAAACAACACACACGTAACATACCTTTGTGATTACGAATACAATGTCTGAATGTTCACGGTGTCCGTTTCATGTTAATGATCTTCACATCTTAACGACCACAGTGATGCAATGTTAGGTTACTAATTGTATTATCCGTAAGTATATTTGGACTTTTATTTATACATTTTAATTTTGGAAATAATCTAGTCGAATCAATTGCTAATCAGTGGTTTTATTATATATCGATATCCATTTGTTGACTTACTTTTACTAGTGATTTATTGCATCTGATGACATAAATACTAAATTTCTTGTATATTTATATAATTGAAGCATATGTACAACTTTAAATATAAACTTTCAAGCTTTTGAAATTCAACAGCAGTAGGAATTGTTTACAGCGTTGATATCTTTAGATTTCGAAATTCTGTAAACGGAAAATGTAAAAAAATACATACTTAGTCCTAATAACGTGGCGAGTAGGACTGCTGGTTGGAATAATATTTTAGAAGTTTAAAGAAATGTGTGACCACAGTTTTAGTAAAATTTTTAGAGACAGAAAAAAATGGATATTCCAAGGCCAAAATAAAAACTTTAAAATAAAAATATGGACGGTTTTATATATAGTAGACTATACATGAAAGATACAAGTTACTAAATGCTATCTCCTTACATCATAAATGAATAAATAATTACTCTCTGGAGCTTCATTCGTATACATACTGTACAGTTTATTAATAAGCCTTTTTTTATTTTGGTATTATTACGAAATTGCCTATATTTTAAAATACTGCCTGCAGTTTCTAGTGGAGTGACTAAAACTTTTCTAACAGTTTATTACGTGTAGTTTAGTAGTATTATAAGTAAACTTTTTCAAGTTTGGACATTAAACAAGAGTTGTATTCAAATATTTTAAGCTATTCCTATTTCCATTACTGTATTTTGGTGAAAGAATTTCACTATATAATCCTATAAATTATAATACTATATAATCCTATAAATCCTCGTATACTGCCATCACCCATTTTACCCAACCCTGCCTTCAAAGGAGTGGAATTTTTTTAATTGTTAGACCCGCCATTGTTTACATATAGCATATAGGCATACTATGTGGCGTCTATATCAAACTTACCCTTTTGTATACCTCATAATTTCATAACTAAACGGTCGGCACTCAGTATTTTATATCATACATACAGCATACATATCATTCCTATGAAATAGAAGTGCTATAATTTTCATATAAGTCGTTAACTGATAGCTAAAGAAAAGTGTTCAGAAACATGTCCTTCCATACTTTTGAGAATATAAGCAAGCAAACAAATGGACGGACATCGACGTTCATCCGTATATCACGAGGGTGTACAATAGTAAATAGTCATATAGTTTCCTCTGTTTTACTGAAAACAATTAAAGCTTTTCTTCAAAATCACTCCTTGATTAAATTACTAAATATTTTTCAATCCTTAAAATGATTACAAACACAAACTTTTTCTCTAAACCGATTCGTGTTAAAATTTACAATACATTCCATCTAATTTAAATTAAAATATGACGCCCCCATTATTATCTGATCTTGACAAAATTTGGCATTAAAGATTATATTATATTGAAAGGAACTTTAGATTTTTATGGTATTAAAATCAATTTAGTCCCAGTTTTACTTTTAACGTTTTACAAAATGATTCCACACGTTTAGACAAAATGTGTAGATTTTATAGGCTTTTAAATAGTTGAAAATTGATTTTGACATACAGTTAGACTTAACAACCCTAATAAACCCGATTTAATCTTGACATTATAAAATATTATTTTAATCTTTAAAAATTTTATGCAACAAGTAGGCCTATTTGGTGATTAGAAACAGTGAAGTACAGTGTGTATTTTAGTTTTAACAGTATATGTAGCTATGCATTTGAATTAATTTTTTTATTCATATTCTAAATTAATGTTAATTCAAAATTCGATCCTGACTACAGCTTAGGAAAGCTTAATCTTGTCCTCTTTTTATTTCATTCATAAATGTTTAGATTTCGCCTTAAATATCATAAAAATAAATATAACCTTAACATTTTTATTGTTATTTATTTTAAAATTGTATTAACACACAAAATATGTGTGCAACATGCAACTGGTATGCAAAGCTTTCATTCCAAGGTTAATAAATTGTGATTTAATATTACTACTTAAGTAGGTACTGGCATCATATTTAGGTAGGTACTGGCATCATATTTAGATGTTTGTGCAAGCAAAACTTCTTCACTTTTAACACCCATCTGATCAGGTGCAGAATCTACCCTTCTACAGGGATCCAATAATTTTATCTTACCACTCAAGATAACACTCATGCAAGAATATCTCTGAAGATGATGCATAGTGATAAAAATCAATAGTATACCAAACGCCCGAAATCTCACCTCACCACACTAGGTCAGGAACTTCATTGGCTACAACCCATGTCCAGTATCACTTCTTACCTGTAGCTCAAAATGATAGCAGCATTCCACACACAACTAGGAATATATCAAAGAAATGTCACTGGAAAAAACTGAATCTAGTAGTATCCCTGGCACACAGTAAAATTTAGTTTTATTGGATAATCATATTAAGTGATGAAACTCACTTTAATACTCACTAATTAATAGTAAATTCTATCTTCAGGAGTAAGGGATTCCAATAAATATGCAAGACTAGTTTTATAAATTTGTTTAATCATACAAAAATAAAAATTTACTAAATAAAATCACCAGTTACTAAATATTTTATTACCCCTGTTTAAATTTTTTAATTTGACCATTTTAGATTAATCAGAATATCGTAATTTAAATAATTACAACAAAAAGATTAATCAGTTGAAAAAGACAAATTAGTTTGAAAAAATTATATGAAATCATTATGGAATTATAATAATAAAATACAAAAATAAAATTTTAAAATTATGTTTACTATATAGTAATAATAATATAGAATGGTTGATATATTGCTTAAGAATTATTCTATATTCAAATATCAATGGTATTTTCTATGTATTCTGTTGGATGTTTGAGACATGTGTTGCAACATCTTTAAAATAATTGTAAATATTCTAGTTTTCTATTAAAATTTGCTGTAAAAAGACAGGAATTTCTACAGCTACTGTACTCAAAAAGGAGGTACATAAGAAAAAAGCTGGTACAAATTTAATACAAGAACTGTTTTGTTAAATTAAACTGTACTTGGTGTATATAAGTGATTCTGTTCACTTTAGAACTTTATCTATATTAGTGACACTATTGTCACTAGGTTTTTTTTTCCAGTTGTGTTAACAAATGAACATTATATGCACATTGAAGCATTTTACAATGTGAATTTTCTTCCTTGTCTGGACCAAAGATACAATATAAGGTAGTGCTACAGTCCAATACTTCCCTTTGACACTTTCATGTACATTATTCAATTGTAATATGAATTTTAAAAATCCATAGAATTTTAAGCAGTAAGCACTATTAAACTTATTACTTTTATAAAATATATTTGCTATTAGTGATGTTGCTCACTTTAACATTTCATGTTGTTACTGAACTGTTTTTTTTCAGGTAGTGTTTAAAAATAAACCATGAATGCATAACTAATGAAGCATTTATTAATGATAATTTTCTTACCTGCCTATACTAATGATATACCGTAATATGTAAAATTGCTCACATTTAAAGTCCAATTATCTTATTAGGACTGTTGTACACTGAATTTTAATACGTTCGTAAACTTTTAAAAAATTAAACACAAATAAACGTCCTAATTTTATAAACTTAAGTTATACCATGAATTTATACTGCTCACTTCAGTATTTAATTTAGTCACAGAACAGTTTCAAATAGTTTTTACAAATAAACAATGAACTCAACGCAAATGCAAATTTGGAAACGTTGATGAATTATAGTTTTAATACTAGTCTAACAAAAGATACCATATGTTATATTGCTCACATCTACTGTGGAATATCTCTCTTGGACCATTTTAATATACACATACAGTTTTACATAGAATAAGTAACATTCACAGTGTCTTTAAAAGGTAAAAACTATTAGACTTCTTACTATTATAAACCTTAATTAAACCATGAATTGATACTGTTGTCTCTGACCAGTTTCAGATAGTGTTCAGAAATAAATAATAAATGTAAAACACCTGTTAAAGCATTTATGAATAACAGTTTTCTTACTTATCTAAACTAATGGTGGAATATGTAGTACTGCTCATAATCACAGTTTTTTTCTTAGTTTAAACCATTTTCATGGATGTTATTACACAGTTATACACTGGATTAAGAATATTACTTTTAAAATAAAGTTATAACATAAAATGATACTGCTTTATTTCAGTATGTCACTTAATGCCAAAACCTAGTTTCAGGTAGGACTTACAAATAATTATTGATTGCACTTAAACAACTGAAAACACATACTATATTACTTTTCTTCTTTATCTGGGCCAATATTTACAATAAACTATATTGCTGACATTCATAGCTCTTTTCATCTCTTTCACTACTTCCACGAATAACCAACATGCATATACTTTTTCAAATGTAAACACTAACCCTTAACTAAAGTTAAAGAGCATACAGTTTATTTAAGCATTATATTTAGTGTCACTCACGAGTTTCAGTTACAATTTGCGAATAAATATTAAATGCACTTAAATTGGTGTACCATTATATATTATTTATCTTGTAAGGACCCAAAGTAAAATATGTGATTTTGCTCACATTTACAATTCCATTCCTCTCTTTGACCATTTCCATGTACACCATTCAGTAGTAATCTGAATTTACAACATTATCAGGATCTTTATAAGGTAAACTATGATTGAACTTTTACCTTTATAAACTAAAATTATGCCATGCAGTTATACTGCTCACTTCAGAAATTCATTTAATACCACTGGTCAATTTAAGGTAGTGTTTACAAATAAATATTAATTGCACTTCAAACGTTGAAGCATTATACAAAACTAATTCTCTTAATTGAAAGGACCCAAAAAAAAATATGTGATATTGTTCACATTTACAATTCCATTCCTCTCTTCGATCATTTCCATGCACACCATTCAGAAGTAATCTGAATATATAACATTAGTAGGAACTTCATAAGGTAAACTATGTTTGAACTTTTACCTTTATAAACTAAAATTATGCCATAAAGTTATACTACTCACTTCAAAACTTCATCTGATACCCCCTGTCAGTTTCAGGTAGGGGTTATAATTACAAATAAATATTAAAACCCCTTCAAACGTTGAAGCATTATATAATATCAATTATATCAATTGTTAGGACCCAAAGTAGAATATGTGATTTTGCTCATATTTACAATTCCATTCCTCTCTTTGACCATTTCCATGTACACCATTCAGAAGTAATCTGAATATATAACATTAGTAGGACCTTTATAAGGTAAACTATGTTTGAACTTTTACCTTTATAAACTAAAATTATGCCATGAGGTGATACTGCTCACTTCAGAAATTCATTTGATACCACTGGTCAGTTTCAGGTAGTGTTTACAAATAAATATTACATGCACTTCAAACGTTGAAGCATTATACAATATTAATGATATTAATTGTCAGGACCCAAAGTACAATATGTGATTTTGCTCACATTTACAATTCCATTCCTCTCTTTGACCATTTCCATGTGCACCATTCAGAAGTAATCTGAATATATAACATTAGTAGGAACTTTATAAGGTAAACAATGTTAAGACTTTTTACCTTCATAATCTAAAGTCATGCCATGAAGTGATACTGCTCACTTCAGAAATTCATTGAATACCACTGGTCAGTTTCAGGTAGTATTTACAAATAAATATTAATTGCACTTCAAACGTTGAAGCATTATACAAAACTAATTCTCTTAATTGAAAGGACCCAAAAAAAAATATGTGATATTGTTCACATTTACAATTCCATTCCTCTCTTCGATCATTTCCATGCACACCATTCAGAAGTAATCTGAATATATAACATTAGTAGGAACTTCATAAGGTAAACTATGTTTGAACTTTTACCTTTATAAACTAAAATTATGCCATAAAGTTATACTACTCACTTCAAAACTTCATCTGATACCCCCTGTCAGTTTCAGGTAGGGGTTATAATTACAAATAAATATTAAAACCCCTTCAAACGTTGAAGCATTATATAATATCAATTATATCAATTGTTAGGACCCAAAGTAGAATATGTGATTTTGCTCATATTTACAATTCCATTCCTCTCTTTGACCATTTCCATGTGCACCATTCAGAAGTAATCTGAATATATAACATTAGTAGGAACTTTATAAGGTAAACAATGTTAAGACTTTTTACCTTCATAATCTAAAGTCATGCCATGAAGTGATACTGCTCACTTCAGAAATTCATTGAATACCACTGGTCAGTTTCAGGTAGTATTTACAAATAAATATTAATTGCACTTCAAACGTTGAAGCATTATATAATATCAATTATATCAATTGTTAGGACCCAAAGTAGAATATGTGATTTTGCTCACATTTACAATTCCATTCCTCTCTTTGACCATTTCCATGTACACCATTCAGAAGTAATCTGAATATATAACATTAGTAGGACCTTTATAAGGTAAACTATGTTTGAACTTTTACCTTTATAAACTAAAATTATGCCATGAAGTTATACTGCTCACTTCAGAAATTCATTTGATACCCCGTGTCATTTTAAGGTAAGGGTACAATGAAAAATAAATATTAAATCCTCTTCCAACGTTGAAGCATTATATAATATCAATGATATCAATTGTTAGGACCCAAAGTAAAATATGTGATTTTCTGACATTTACAATTTCCTGTTATGACCAAATATCCAACTGAGTAAATTAAACCCCCTGATGTATTAACCCCCGGTAGCATTACCCCCCCCCCCAAGGGAATTTCCTGGCATGACCTCATGTCCGAATTTTACCAATCACCAAATCTTTTAACCCCCCCCTTGGGAAGTTCCTGGTATGATCAGATAACCCCCTGACGTCTTATTACCAGGTTACGTTAAACCCCCCCCCCCTGGGAATCCCTAGTATGACCTCATGTCCGAATTTTACCCATCACCAAATCACTCTTATCCCCGAATTTTTGCAAACACCCAACTGGGGGCCTGGGGGCGTAGCCCCCAGCGAGCCGAAGGCGAGTCTGAATATATAACATTAGTAGGAACTTTATAAGGTAAACAATGTTAAGACTTTTTACCTTCATAATCTAAAGTCATGCCATGAAGTGATACTGCTCACTTCAGAAATTCATTTAATACCACTGGTCAGTTTGAGGTAGTATTTACAAATAAATATTAATTGCACTTCAAAAGTTGAAGCATTATACAATACTAATTATCTTAATTGAAAGGACCCAAAGTAAAATATGTGATATTGCTCACATTTACAATTCAATTCCTCTCTTTGACCATTTCCATGTGCACCATTCAGAAGTAATCTGAATATACAACATTAGTAGGACCTTTATAAGGTAAACAATGTTAAGAATTTTTACCTTCATAAACAAGTCATGCCATGAGGTGATACTGCTCACTTCAGATATTTTGATACCACGGGTCAGTTTCAGGTAGTGTTTACAAATAAATATTAATTGCACTTCAAACGTTGAAGCATTATACAATATTAATTATCTTAATTGTCAGGACCCAAAGTACAATATGTGATTTTACTCACATTTACAATTCCATTCCTCTCTTTGACCATTTCCATGTGCACCACTCAGAAGTAATCAGAATTTACAACATTATCTAAACTATATATTTTCATAAAGATAAACTATATTTGACATATTACCTTTATAAAGTAAAATTATGTCATGAAGTTATACTGCTCACTTCAGAACTTCATCTTATACCCCTTGTCATTTTAAGGTAGGGGTACAATTAAAATAAATATTAAATCCTCTTCAAACGTTGAAGCATTATATAATATCAATTATATCAATTATTAGGACCCAAAGTAGAATATGTGGTTTTACTCACATTTACAATTCCATTCCTGTCTTTGACCATTTCCATGTACACCACTCAGAAGTAATCAGAATTTACAACATTATCTAAACTATATATTTTCATAAAGATAAACTATATTTGACATATTACCTTTATAAAGTAAAATTATGTCATGAAGTTATACTGCTCACTTCAGAACTTCATCTTATACCCCTTGTCATTTTAAGGTAGGGGTACAATTAAAATAAATATTAAATCCTCTTCAAACGTTGAAGCATTATATAATATCAATTATATCAATTATTAGGACCCAAAGTAGAATATGTGGTTTTGCTCACATTTACATTCAAAAGAAGTAATCTGAATATTAGTAGGACCTTTATAAGGTAAACAATGTTAAGAATTTTTACCTTCATAAACAAGTCATGCCATGAGGTGATACTGCTCACTTCAGATATTTTGATACCACGGGTCAGTTTCAGGTAGTGTTTACAAATAAATATTAATTGCACTTCAAACGTTGAAGCATTATACAATATTAATTATCTTAATTGTCAGGACCCAAAGTACAATATGTGATTTTACTCACATTTACAATTCCATTCCTGTCTTTGACCATTTCCATGTACACCACTCAGAAGTAATCAGAATTTACAACATTATCTAAACTATATATTTTCATAAAGATAAACTATATTTGACATATTACCTTTATAAAGTAAAATTATGTCATGAAGTTATACTGCTCACTTCAGAACTTCATCTTATACCCCTTGTCATTTTAAGGTAGGGGTACAATTAAAATAAATATTAAATCCTCTTCAAACGTTGAAGCATTATATAATATCAATTATATCAATTATTAGGACCCAAAGTAGAATATGTGGTTTTGCTCACATTTACATTCAAAAGAAGTAATCTGAATATTAGTAGGACCTTTATAAGGTAAACAATGTTAAGAATTTTTACCTTCATAAACAAGTCATGCCATGAGGTGATACTGCTCACTTCAGATATTTTGATACCACGGGTCAGTTTCAGGTAGTGTTTACAAATAAATATTAATTGCACTTCAAACGTTGAAGCATTATACAATATTAATTATCTTAATTGTCAGGACCCAAAGTACAATATGTGATTTTGCTCACATTTACAATTCCATTCCTCTCTTTGACCATTTCCATGTACACCATGCAGAAGTAATCAGAATTTACAACATTATCAGGATCTTTATAAGATAAACTATGTTAAGACTATTTACCTTTATAAACTAAAATTATGTCATAAAGTTATACTGCTCACTTCAGAACTTCATCTGATACCCCCTGTCAGTTTCAGGTAGGGGTTATAATTACAAATAAATATTAAAACCTCTCAAAAGTTGAAGCATTATATAATATCAATTATATCAATTGTTAGGACCCAAAGTAGAATATGTGATTTTGCTCACATTTACAATTCCATTCCTCTCTTTGGCCATTCTCACGTACATTATACAGTACTAATCTTAATATACAACATTAGAAATACATTTATAAGGTAAACAATGTTAAGACTTTTTACCTATAAATCTGGTCAGTTTCAGGTAGAGTTTACAAATAAATATTAAATGCACATTAAAATTAGAAGCCTTGTACAAATTAATAATTTTAATTTTTAAGACCCAACGTACAATATGTGATTTTGGTCACATTTACAATTCCATTCCACTCTTGCCCATTTCCATGTACATTATATTATAGTAGTTATCTGAATATACAATATTAGCAGGACCTTTATAAGGTAAACTATGTTAAGACTTTTTACCTTTATAAACCAAAGTCATGCTATGAAGTTATACTGCTCACTTCAGAAATTCATTTGATACCAATGTTCAGTTTCATGTAGTGATTACAAATTATTATAAATGGACTTCTAAAGTTTAAGCCTTTTAAAACTGTCACTCATTTGACAAGACCAAAAACAAGACATGTTATTTGGTCACATTTTAAGTTTTATTAATTTAATTGGCCTTAATATTGTCTAAATAAAATAATACATTTTTAATTGATGTAGTATATTTCAAAACTAAAACCCTCTCTTTCGTATTGATTGTAATTAATTGTGTAACAAATAAATGTTATTTTCTTATTTCTCTATACTAAATATTTAATATGTAATACTGCTTAAATCTATGTTCTATTGATCTTTATGATTAGAGGTAAAAGGACTGTTTACAGCAGTGCGTTGATTATCTGAAACAATTGGTGCAAGATGGTTTTCGTATTATCAAATTAAATAGGAACTGTACAAAAACAATTAAAAATTCAACAAATAATAAAACAGTACAAATTTAACCTAAAAAAAGTTAAACATCTTTTTTTGCTTAGGTGTTTTTTTTTTGCCATGTTAATTGTGCAGAGCTCTATGCTGCATGAGTTCCTGCTGGCCCATCCACTCCATACCCAGTTCACCTGTAACAAATATCAATCCTGTTGGTGGTGTAATACAGTATTCATTCAGAAAATTAGCTACTGGTAATTTTTTCTATTTTAACTAAAACTCTAGCTGATGCTATCAAAGTTGGTACATAATAATTTTATTCAATCGCCTTTGTGTATTTTTTTTAAATATGATCAGCTCTTGATATCGGCCCATCTTAAATTAACTGGTTTCTAAAATGTTCTCTAATGTAAAATGAAAAAATGGCAGGAAACTTTAACTCTATGGCTGTCCACCATTTTATAAATTGTTTCCTGAATGTAAATAAAAAAAACACAAAATTTTATTTGTATTCACAATTTTACTGTCTACAAATAGGTATATACATATGCTAATATATAAAAATAAAAGCATTACAGCAAATTTATTGCACAACGATGTTGGCATGAAGGAGTATTCCACAAAAACAGGAATGACGATAAATCTTTGTGAAACAGCTAAAAGGTTAACATTCCTAATACAAACCAGTTTGTCATCGGATAGTTTTATAAGTTAGATGTCTAGACTGATGTAAACATACTGAGCAGAAACCCCTTGCAGATGCAGAAAACAAATATAACATAACCCCTTGAAACATTACTGTATTGCTTATGAGGTTCTTAGCTGTAACTGACAACCTCTTAGTACATATAAAAGCTTAGTTTAAATAGCTTTTTCCTTTCGTTATTTAATATTAAATATGAATAATTTAAATACCAATATGACAAGTTTTCATGTATGAATTATACTGTTTTATTGGATTAATTTTATAATTATTTATAGATTTTTCATAAAATCTTTTCACAAAGTAAGCATAAAATAAGAGTAACATTAAGAAATACTCAGGAAATAATGAAGGAAGAATAGCTGATACAGCAAGAAGAATAGCTGCTTGCTTCCAGGTCACTGATTGAAGATCTCTGAAGATCTCCTTCACATGGAGGGACAACAGATGAGCAGTTTCAGGAAGTAAGTAAGGAATAGAAGGCAGCATCCCGGCAAGATCCTGGGCAAAGAATTTATATAAATTTCGACCACAATATTCTCGCCAGTTCACACACTGTTCTCTAATCTAAATCATCAAATTAATGTTAACAACATGCAAGAGGTGGCACCCAAGGGCAAATTGCTGCATTTGTCGAAATCTAAAAGTATTATTATGATTAAACAGATAAGCAACTTGGGAACTCATTCTATCTTCTCATATATTTCTTCGTGATCCCTAATTAAAACGTTATTGTCCCCTGCAACCAATTCGGCAAAATTTCCTGATGCAAACATTTAAAATTAGAGATACAATCACTCACTTACAATACATTCACACATTTTCCATGTTGTTCTTTTACAGTATACAATCTTCTTAATTTATGCGCTTAAAAAGTACGTACAGAAGTTAGCTCACACGCGACATCCCGCGTAGTGTCAATTTTCCAGTAAATTCAGCAGTACTTTTATGTTTTAATTGACACATTGTTATTTGCAGATAATTAAAGTAGTTTATTCTGAGACACAGTGGGTCAAACAAATCACTCAGATATTTTAGAAGATTTCCTATTGAAGAAAAATATAAAAACATATAACAGGAATTATGTTTTGATATAAATAATAGTCCTGTGAAGAATGTACAACACTCCAATATAATATTTTACTTCATAATCACTGGTATAGCAAAAAATAAATACAATTTTATTAATTTAATACTATAAAAATTACTAAATATTTATTTCCTATAAATGAGTACAATAAGTCTGTATCGTTTCGTTCCCACGAGAATCTGCAATTACGCGACTCGCCGGAAGTTCACTATCTAATGGAATTTCCGGTCCATGAGGGGTTTTAGAAGTGAACGCCCGAGCACGCTGTATTTAAAAAGAAAGCACTTTTAGATCGCCTATGATATCGATCTTTCCTCCTACGTATTTAACTATGGTTAATATTTTATGAAATATTGGACTTATTTAGTATGTTTTTTTATTAAATTTTTAACAAATGCAATATCGGTCAAATAATTCCTTAAACTCTTTAGTTTACAAGGTGTAGATTGTACAAATTCTCATAAGTGTGTACTACAATAATAAATTCGAGATACTTGAGGATGGTGTATCTAAATAGTTAAACTTAGTAAATGAATACTGGACCTAAGAAATAATTTTTAAGGTGGTTACTGAATCTCTACATCAAATATTGTTTGTTTAAAATAATGTACATCTTGGTCTATGCTTATGTTAAAATGTATAGCCAAACTCCTTGTAGACCATCCACCATTAGATGTGAAGACTACCTTAAAAACTATTTCTTTATTTCAGGGCAACATGACAAAAAATGATAGTCACTTTAAAACGTAGGCGCAGTAATTATGCACCAAGTTTTATTGTTTTACCCGTAATCCTTAGGGGTAAATCAAGCTTATCAAGAACCCTTTTTACAACCTCTTTGTGGTGTGGTTAGTGTTTGGAATGCAATTGGAAAAGAAATTTCTCACGGTGTCCTTTACAAAAATAAAGTTGTATATATCTGTTGAGAAATATAAATAAAATTTATCTGAAACTAATTTCACCAAAACCCAATAAACATAGGCTACGAAAATAACTAAAAAGCGTTATTCGAGGCCGCCAGTCTGTAACCTTAATATTAGTGTACCCACACATTTGCTAAAGCAGTAAATAAAATTTGGTTTCAAAAAGCTATTGTAAAATTCCCCTACCAGCATAGTTTGAAGTAGGTAGATTTTGCGACAAATGAATTACGTATTAATAATTGCATACACGATCTATGTGATAACATCCTAAAAATCATTCATAAGATAATTTTTCAAAAACTTAACTGTATATTTAATAATAGTTTATCAGATTACACAATATTTTGATGTTATTTGAAAATACTAATTAAGTTATGGTGTATCGAAAATGTTAAATACGTTCTACACTAAACTGTAGCGTTCCACAATTGTTCTATTTGCAGCAAATTACAATTTATATATTAAAAAAATAATTTTGTTTCACGTTGTAACTGTTTTTCCATTGCATTAATAAAAATTGCGTTAATATCTCCGTAAAGAAATAAATAGGTAGACCTTTTACAATTACCCTAACAGGAACAGCCTTATTATTTTGATATCGTTACTTCAATGTATGTTTCCAATATCAAAAATTTCTCATTCCCTGTTCATAATTTTTAATCTTGATTTACAAATAGGCAACATAATATGCTTAATATGTAGAAGACAACATATTGGCAGATTGGGCAAGAAAAGGCCGACCACACGGTGTTATTAACAGGGCCCCAGGGCTGTTAAGTTCTTAAATTAAGTTTTATACACCTGAAAGAAGATGGTAGAATTAAAATGCTTGAGATGTGGTGATAAACTTTTTGAAACCTATTACAATGCGAAATGTCTGAAATTGTATCATCCTTTCAAATCAATCATCATACATAACCAAATTTAAACAAGTTTAATACTTCCTTTGAATTCATTGCAACCTTAAATACACTGCAAATTCTTTTTGAATTACTTCAGTACTACTCATGGCTTTTTATTAAAGCTGAAAATTTGCTAGGATTTTTATAAACAATACATTTTTGTAGTATGTCCAAAAATAACCAATCATTCCATTTAAACATAATCCAATAAAAACTTTATAATCTTATTTATTAATTTCTTTGGTTTGGATTGCTTTGTATTATTACAGAGAACAGGTATTTTAATTTGTAGATTGTGTTGACTTATCACTTATCTTTTTATAAAGGTTTTGAAAATGTGAAGTATTTATTTTTAAATGTTACAAGGAAAAGAAACTGTTATAAAATGCAATTTTCCTAAAAGTATCTATTAGACATTTAAATTAGTACTAAATATTAATAAAGCAATACTTTTCTAATAAGGTTTATTTTTTGGATGAGGCCTTTCGAAACCAAAGGTTTAATGAAAAAATAAACGGTGGTCATAAATAAATGTTTATACTGGCTGAAATGTTTGTAACATTCTTGTTTAAGCATATTTACACTATACGGTATTTTAATATTAATTTTAATTAAACTAATGTAATTATTTATTTGTGCTCGTTATGAAACCTTTGGTTTTGAAAGACCTCGTCCAAAAAATAAACCTTATTGGAAAATTATTTTTTTATTAAAATTTGGTACTATTTTAAACTTATTTCCTTAATGGCTCCAAGACTCTTCAATCTATTAGACACATTTTTAAAACTATTAGTCCTTTTACTAACTTTAAAATATTAAATAACGAAAGAGTAAGTCTGACCACATATTAAAATTTCATGTTATTGTACTGAAATTTGTTTACAAATCTGGTAAGTATCTATAAATTGAGCTAGTACTAAGTTATATTGGGCTTGACATAAATTACTTTTACATTTATTAATTAAATACATTTATCTTACTACACTAAGATAAAAATGAATAATTTACTTACCTTGAGATGACCGGACGCTGTAAGTACAAAGAATCCTTGAATCTCATGACCCCACTGTAAAATTTAGTTGAACGGTTTCCATCTCGTCGGGTAAGGTCGCCAGACCACAGGCAGGTTGAAGTCAACAGCGATTAACCAAAACAAGCCTCACCCAACCGTGGTGTGTAACCGCGCTAATAACTGCAACCCAACTATCACAACACAATCGCGCTCGGGCTCTACGACCTACAGATTACCGACTGGACTGACTGACTGTGACTGGTGACTGCTCAACAAAGCTAATGCCAGCGCTGTCACCTCACTAAACCTGCGCGTGCCCTACTGCGCGTTTGAAAAGATATCCTCCATTTCTCTCTCAGTCCCTTTAACTCCGAGATAAGATAATTTCTTGTCTCTCCAGTCAATCTGTGGGTTTAAATGAAACTCATTGTTAATTATTTGTAATAACTTTTCCTTCTATAAAGAATGGCTATTTTGCGTACCTTTTATATGCTATATTCCGTGTTTGACAAGAATTCTAAGTAAAGCACTCCATTTTTCGTAAACTATTATCTATTACTTCTGTAAAAATTACATTTTATACCTTTATTAGCTTAATATGACTACAAAGTATTTATTTATGTATGATTATTGCCTGTGGTAAAACACTATTGTGTGTGGTTATTGTCATATGAAATCTGATTCATCGCATATCTGACTACACAAATTGTAGATTCACAGCCCCATATTTCACAGCATTTAAAATAACCACACCGTTCATAGCCTTAATTAATTATGTCTTGATATCATCAAAGGTAATTTAAGAATAATCAGGCTTTCCCTACAAACTCATTTAATCTGTTTTATTGACAATGTAATATAACTTGAGTATAAAATCTCTCAGGGAGTTGTATACTACGTGCCCTTTCGTCGTCAGGTGTTAGGAATATTCCACATTGATGTAAGTGAATTATTTTATTAAAAAGATAAATGTGTCATTCTTCTGCCAATTTCCGGTATGTATGATACAAAATACAATAATGAACAAAACATAAACAAATGTAATAATAAACTAACATAACAAAAATTAATATTTTTATCTGTCTCATTATAGAAATATTGGGTCTTTTGTAGAAGAGGACCACCAGTCTTGATTTTCTATGGATACAGGACCACCAAAACCACATTGTACACTCAGTATATATGTATTGGACAAAATTTTAACACATTTTAAAGAAAACAAAAATAATTATGTTACAAACTATTAAGTGTTTATTCTTGTGGAGGCCAGAATAGGTTCATGTCCCGCCCGATAGCTTGAAACAGATCGTCATAAGACTCTTCAAACAATATGCCATTGCTATAGAACATATTTCAAGACTGGTGGCCCTCTTCTACAAAAGACCCGAAATATTTATTTATCGTGTAGACTATGGTATTTAGATCCAATGCAAAAGCAGTGGCGCATCAAGAAATGTACTCTGAAGGGTGCCTTGAAAACAGTAGAGTAGAGGGTATAAAAAACTCTATATCAGTGGGGCCCAGCCACCCCTGGGGAAAGGTTTGAAACATTAGGTCCTAAAATTAATATTCTATAGTACTTCTCAACTAATAAGAGGAGGTAAAATATCAGCTCAGAGCATAAAGTTTTTCAATAAAACCTCTCTACCACCAATCACCAGGAAGCTTATATAAGAATAATCTTCTACTACAAGTACAGTTTAATATGAAGTATATGCGACTAAAACAAAATTGAATCATAAAATTAACAAGATACTTAACAAAATAGTTCAGTATAATCACTAAACAAGAGCAATGCTGCATCTTATGACTTCGGATCAAAAAGTATAGATACCCGAATCTGAGGGATGAGTGAACCGTGATTTTATGATAAAAAATACTGGGATATGAATCTACATATAAGTACTTTTATAGAGGATATATTTACTAAGAATATAATAACATACGTATTTTTGAGACATAAAATTAGGAATTTTGTGTTTTTACTGCTGCTGAGCCGTTGACGTCCACTGCATGCATTGTGCAAAAACGCAACAGACGCTCTGTGATTAACAAATTATGGACATTTAAAACATGAACTTCAAGTTAAATATTATTTACAAAGCTCGGCATTTCTTTAGTTTGGTTGTCCAATTCTGGGGTTTCTTACAAAAAGTGTGCCAGAAACACGTTATAGCGATCGGTAATTAAATATCGAAATAAGTAACGATCGTAATAAGTAGGCAATCATTACCTATACTCGCCATCTCTCTCCTCAAATCACGGGGGACGTTTGCGACAGAGGTTGGCTGTTAGGTACTTCTCAACCCCTACGGGCTGCACATGAACTTCATTCCAAAAGAATATTAAGCGCAAGTTAGTATTTAATAAAATATCAAAACAAATTCAAACAAAAAAATTAATTATGATAACTAGTTCTTTACGAATATAATTTATTATATATATATATATATATATATATATATATATATATATACACATATAGAATATTGTTATCAATAGGGGGAGCGGGGTTTAAAACTTTCAAAACTCCCCCTAGATATGCCTACGTCTCTTACTGATGCTAGCACGAATAAAATAAATTATAACACGCTAATTCATCAACACGTTTGTTACTTATAAAATCAACGAAAGACAGAAAGATTAATGTTTTCTCATCAAAACTGTAGTTTTAATCTCTAAGAACCCGTACATCAGAGCAAATGCGATCAGTTGTGTTTCCCGACTCACAAGAAATTCTTAAGTTGGATAGTGAGTCCCAGCTATGACCGTCCGTAGGCTCAACAGTTGTGCGCTCTAAGCACAGCGGGGACTATCTGGGAAGAGTGACATTTTTGACACCTCGAACTGGCCCGACCATTGATGTATAACACACTACCTGGATTGTGCACCCTGGCTGCAGTTCGGCTCTGAAAACGATCCGCCACCTCCGCGGTTTGTCAGCCTAGGGAAGGAGGAGAAACATGACACTCTAGGTCAAACGTCGCGCCTGCTCTTCGCTCCACCTGCCTCTTTTTATATCAATGTCAGTTTATGAAGCCATTGATTATACTGTACCAGGCTGTGCATTTAAATGCTGTTGTTTATTAATGAACTAACAATTGCCCGCGCTTCGCACGCAACTTCATTGGTTTTTGCACCTGTATGAGCATTTCTGGTTCGAATGAATTATATTTCCAAAGCCTTCTCTTCTTCCCACGATGAAGAAAATACATTAAAAACTGTATATTTATGGTCATTATATTGTGTTTCACAATTGATTTTGCCTTGTTTCCCGATAAAGTAAATATATATCACAGGTCAGGGAAGCCTACTTCTGTCAAAAGTGAACTAATGGGACAAGGTATTATATCAGTAAATTTATAGTATTAGATAGTAACATTCCCTTTTAGACCTAACTCTTAAGATTTTAAAAACATATACAGTTAAAAGTATATTAACAATAACACTACGCGTTTGTTTCTTTACAAACTTAAAAATATTGTTAATATTTTAGAAAATCTATGGCTGGAATTGGTACATTAGTTCAAAACCACAGTTCAGCAAACTTTCATGTTGCATAGTT
Organism: Homalodisca vitripennis; assembly: GCF_021130785.1. Lineage (NCBI taxonomy): Eukaryota > Metazoa > Arthropoda > Insecta > Hemiptera > Cicadellidae > Homalodisca > Homalodisca vitripennis. The sequence goes on from NW_025776166.1 coordinate 81,228, forward strand.
CTTGCCGACTGCTTCAAAGGGAGTCTTCGGTATCAAATTCTAACCATCTTTCAGGACATTTTGTAAGGTAGACGATTACTTACCTAATCGTTTAAATCTAAAGAGGCGTAAAAATAATGGATATTCCTTATAAATGTAAACGAGTCATTTAGTCAGAAAACTAAATTATTATTTGAAAATGAGAAATTTGTTGTTTTAGCAATTAAATTTTAGTAAGCGTTGCATTTAAAATCGTAAATATAAAAGAATACAATGTTTAAGATTATTCTAATATTTGTTTTTTTTTGTAATTGTAAATCTCTTTCTATAATAATAATTTATAAGACGCATTGTTCTTCCAAAGACATATTGGTAATATACGGAATAGAGGTAATTCCATAATATGCAATTTTTGAAGAGGGTTATGTAAAATATGCAAAATATAACTTCTTATAGGAACTGTCACTTATGTCCAAACCTTTTGACAACTCCATGCCTAAAAACAGAATTATTTTTAAGAAACACCACTTACTGCTTGAACGGTTCTAGATAATTTTATTATCTTGACGCTAAAGATTATTATTGTTGAATTTGATATAATTTCTATTAAAATTTACCTGTTTGATTTAAACCATAACTAGTTGGGATATTAAATGATTCTTCAAGTCGTACATCCATCTTTATATTTTGAAAAAACCCGAAATGTATCAGCTAAACAAATCTAAAGAATCTTTTTTATTTTGTAAAAATGTTTACTGTTCTAACACTTTTCAAATAGTGCATCAAAATAAGTTTTACTATCCCTGAATCCACATTATACTTTTTGTACCTTTTTCCTAGGTCTAAATTTACACTAGAGCCCCTTTATTAAGTTTAGTTACTAAATATATAAGGGAAAAATATTTGTCTGTATATATATTTAACAAGGCTGCCAGATCTAGGAACCACAGGTTTTTATTTAGATAAATAAAGTAGGTTATTGATGTATTTAAATACAGAAGCTATGCACTTCAATATATGTAATGTGTGATTAGCCTTTATTTAATTTCTCATTAGATATTTTTCAATTACGAGTATAAATAAAACTATATTTAACTTACAAGATGCTTAAAAAAATCATATAAAAACAAACCGTTCAATGAACCATTACTACTTGTTTCTCCTAAAAAAACCTTACCAAAACTTTTAGACTTGACTTAAAATATAAGTCTCCCTCAAAAACATACCATAGGCCTAATCTAACCTGCTGCTTAAAAATGAAAAATAAGGTTTTAAATAAACCATTATTACTTGTTTATTTTAAAATATATCTTTAATAATTATTCAGCGAGGGCGCACAATCCGTTTTGCTGTCCATTACTTATATTGTACAACTCGTGATTGTAAAGTTGTGAATAACATTAAGTACGTAATATATATGCTAGTGGTAAATTATTTACCGAGCGTGTCTACAGCATACTACTGAAGCAATGTGTCCTATTGTGAATGGAATCGTGAGACGCCCCTGACGCCGAGGGTTGGTTCACCGTTTAGTGGTGACCTTGGTTAGTCCCACTCTTACTTGCGTCATGTGACGTTATACAGGCCGTGATTACATCACGAAAAGGAGTTGTGATTCTCATTTTCCCTTTCCAATTTACTTAATTATAATCGTTACTTAAAAAGTTACCTTTTTTCAATATTCTCCAATATATTTATAATATATTATATGCATATTTATAGAGTGAACAACAGTTACTTTTCTAATAATAGTGATGATACCACATTTTTAAATAATTATGGCTAAATTGACTTTAATGAAATAACAACATTAAATTCACATCACCGTTTACAGAACTACAATATATAATGCGTAGCCATTATTGACCTCACTGATTACAGTTTTCTCACTTTAACACAACTGCTGAGGGAGGGGTTGATTGAATGTAATGTTTAGTTTAGCTCCATTCCAACTTCCACATTGTGCAGCGTTTGAATTCTGACTCTGAGCCTTGACTCCTGGAATCTGGAGTCTACGTTCACTGAAGGGATTCAGCAAGAACGAAACAGGAGAGTACTTTGAGAATACTATTTAGTACTTGCCATTATTTCGGGCTCCTTGAACACGTCCGATTACTTGGGTACCGATATAAGGGGGACAGCGGTTTTAGAACCAGCCTAGCCATCAAGATGTTCAAAACACGATCTCGGTAGCAGAGACATCTATATTACAAAAGAGTCTCGTTTACCAAGAAACAATACACACTAGAATAGGCATTCTCAGTGTTTCATCAGGTGCAGAATTAAAATGGAGCTAAATTCAAAATTCACATTTCTAACTTTGCTTTAGAGGCTTGCGTGTTAAAAGTAATGCGTTTTATCAGTTCAATATAATTGTAACAATATAGCAATACTGTACACCACCGTGTTGTGTAATGGACTGAGGTTGCATGCAAAATTTCACTTTTGTAATTACCTGCTGGCCGAGACAATGGCAGACAGTCGCACAGAACAGACATTTTTATATACCCACATTAGGCAAAATATAAACTGTGTTGGCGTACTGAGTAATGGCTACCCAATCTTGTCTATATCAAAATAATGTTTTGTTGAAAAATTTAAAGTTTACAGCAAAAAATGTTTTCGAGATAACTTACCACAACCACTCACGTTAAATTAGAACCACCAAAGTACCAAAGAAGAACCAAGTTTAAAGTCATTTAAATAAAAACAAATCTGATTTATTCTGTAATTGATATTACATCATACAATGGTGTGGTGCAGTGAGTACAGAGGTTTATCACAACGTCGACATGGCTGCTGCTTGGATGGATGACCCGCTGAGCGATTCACTAGCCGACGCGATAGTCGTGTCATATGATTTGTATTCAATGTCTGAATACCCTTGTAATTTCGATCTGACGGTATCAAATGTTCAAATTATTAACTTTATTAGCAAAGCTCGAGTTGATAGGAGATACGTATATATAGACACAATTGTAAAAGTATATGCCTACTCATTTTATTTGTTTACATTCAATGGTTTGTGATTGATGTAAAAGATAGAATAGCTTACATAGCAATTATTTTGTTATTACTCCAATAAACGTCCGGTAAGGCGAATCTGCAGGACATTTTGGTTGTCACAATTTGGGTACAAATTACATATCAGGTTCAGTGACAATTTATTATCATTAATAATACTAATTCAAAGTGATAAATAATTTTATTTATTAATTTGGGTATTTAAGTACACCGAGGTGAAATAGTAATTGTGTTTATATTGACACTGCCTAATGAAGTCACGTGCCTTAGTTGATGGCCATGGATCTCGATTGTAGGACTGTAGGTCCACGCCTAGTTTGACGAGGGTGGCTGACGTCACTTTTTCTGCAGGGTAGGACAGTTAGTCCACGCCAACACCTGCGGACTAACTGTCATACTTTTCAAAACTGACCTGGCCGTGCATTAGTTTTTCTACCTGCACTTATTCTTTATTCTGGTCAGTGATGCTTCCACTACATTCGCACAGCGTACTGCTAAATCAGTAAATATTAACAACAGTTTACTCAAGCTATCACATATGAAGTGGATTACTAATAGGGATTATATCTTAACGAATTCCATATAGCATTATTTTACTTTCTGATTAATTTGGCATTGTCCTAATGAATCATAAATATCTACAATAAGTTTGTATTAGTTATTCCTTATATTGGACCATCGTTTGTATAATACTGTATATACCAGTAGACACGTTACTCGTAGTACACGTTAATTGCAATGGATGGTTTATTGTTTTATTAACATTGTTAATAGTTAAAATAACCATTTAGTTCATATCTAATATATCATTTTTAAAGTTGTACCAAATTAAGTTAAATAGATACGAAGAAAAAATATTTTATTACCTTAAATAGTGGCTCTTGGCCACTATTTAATCCAAACAGTAAACAAAACATCTGCCTACACAGATATACTAACTTACATAATAGTGACCTTATGCCGCTAACGATACGTTGTAAATATCACTCAAACAGGAATTCGATAAACGGCTAAAAGATTTGTCTAGTTTCATTCAGACTTCCAATTGCTATTCATCGCTATATCTCGCTGCGAAAAAAAGTAACGTTATTTCAAATAGTGATCCCGGAACGACAGGAGATAACATGTTTAATTACTAGCAGTTATAAGGACCTCGAACGCTCCAAATTCTTAAATTTATTCTTAAACCCTTTTAGTTTTATCCCCCTTTAAAATAAACCGTTAACCGTTAAAAGTTTTAAAATTTGGTGTTTAGTTAATAAAAAAGCCCTAGTTAACATTGCTTTGTTTTCTCGAACAAGGTACATACAAACTTCTGAGAAGCCTACTTCTGTCAAAAGTCAAATAAACTATGCGTTTTATAACTATATAAAAGTTATATAGTACATTCCTTTGATGTCTGCATGCAGTACTCATCATGCATACTCAATATTTACTAAAGTGTACAGTTAAAAGTAGACTTTTAATAAAACTTTTAGTTTTTTATCTAAATATTTGTATTACTTGTGCTCAGCATTGGTAGCAAAAAAGTTTGAAATAAGAATTGTTGTTATTAGCAAGCTTACTCTATGCTTTCACGACTAAATGTAAGGTAATTTATGATTGTGCTACTATAAAACAATGTTTACACAGAACAATTGACTAAAGTTAACAGGTTCTTATACTATTATATAAATGTCTTGTTCCTTTTACCTGATTTTTCTTTGCATTCTTACGATATTTTAATCGTTGTTCTCCTAGTCGGAGCGAAAACGTATCCAATAAAGCAAAGACCTCTATAATCGTTACAGACATTCTTAAGTTAGAAATGGCGGAACTAACCTGACTTTATTTGATGTATATAATTTTGTTTCATTTTTTTGCAGCTGTCTTATGTAGTGTACTGAAAACTATTTAGCAAATATAGAGTTTAGATCTCGAAACATCCATTCAAGTGCTGCAGTGTGAGTACGACGATCCCTTGTCAACCCCTCGTCAAAAGAAACCCGTGAGTCGGACAGTGGGTCCCAGGCCGGGACTGTGGACTGACTGTCCACCCCTTAAGAAGTAGGTAAGAAATGCTTCCGGCAATTTTATGACGTGGACCTACATCCGTTTACCATGGTGCTCAGCGTTCATTTCTGTCAATCTTTATGACTTCCAGCATTTCGACCAGCCACTTTTCGAATACGAAGCAAATATGATATTCCCACTAAAAAGCCCACTATAACCGGCCTATCGACAATAGCCCAAATAGGTTTTTTTATTTGCTTTGTGCTAATAGCGTGTGACAACCCGCTAAGGTACAAGTAACATTAACAAAATCTTCAGATTTTCCTACCTGTTAACCCAAATTTAAAATAACTCTGTACTATACCTGATTTTTACTACACAACAATTTGCAAAACATCTATGTTTTGTGCAGGTGTAGGCCTGTACAGAATATCATAAACCTTTTAATATTAGTAAACAATAGAATCATAACGAAGGCAATAAACCCTAGGTTCAATTAAAAAATTACCGTGCGGTAAGTGTAGAACATACTCAACGACATTTTAAGCGATAGCCTACAGTAAGTTTATACGCGTGGGAAAGGAAACGAACTTCCGGTGTTGGGCGCTCCTGTTGAAGCCTCCTTAGGATATTTGGTAGACTATACATGTTAAAACGTTATCCATTAAAATTGGCAACTCAGAGTAACAACTCAAGTCATCAGTTACGCAAATTGTGTGCTTTGGAAAATATTGCATACACAATTAGTTTCCATCAAACGCAATCAAATCGGTTACAATTTTAGTCTGAATAGAAATATGTTTAGCGATGAACTGACCTATATGAAATTATTTATGGCTTTTGCTTAATTAACATAGACATTTAATTAAATTCACATATTTTTATAATTTTGTTATGTTAATTTGTATTCCTTACCAACACTCTAAAGCCAGTAAATCCGTATTTGAAGATAACCCATTAACCAGATTAAAAGCAATAGAGTATAGTAAATGAATCTAAATGTCATGGTTGAGGTGGGCCGCTAGAGAGTTTTATCTGGTTCAAGAATGTTAAGAAGTTCTAAAAAAGGAACCGGGCCAAAGGAATTTGGGTGACAAAGTGCTCAAAACTCTTCTAGCCCGCACGGTACTAGACAAGAAAACACGTCTCACTAAACCTGCCGATCAAACATTTAAATGCAATTTTCAAATTTATTCAACGTTATACAAGGATAAATTGAGAAGCTTATATTACTAAGTAAAAAGGTAAACATGATACATTAATAACGATATAGATATTTGCCTGTCTAGGCCCTCTTTCCTCCTTGTAACTTAGAGAGGTTGTAAAACAATAACGTGTAATTTGATTTAAAATATTTTTTATCAAATCCACCCTTTTCTATTATAATTTGTTAGTTGAGTACAATGTCAAGGGTAAAATGGAACGAATCAAATTTGATAGAGAACGTTTCATCGTTATCTACCTCTGAGATCTGTGGACTGTGTGAAGTCAGCTGTAGGCTACCCGAAAACTGCCTTAGCTCTGTGTTGTTTTTATACTACTCCCCATCTAGCAGATTTCTGTACTGTTTTATAGATGGATATTTTTTATATTTAGGTTTTTTTGGTTATGTGTACTTGTAAAAACACTCCATTGAACGCGTCAGCAAGTAGTTTTGTCATTTGAAAGTAACCAGATAATTTAAAAATGTTCGTATACACACTAGTCAAAGTTTATAAGAAATTTGTATTTTTGATTCTTTATTTTAATCTACCGATATACAACATTATACATTGAAATAAAGGTACTTTACCCGAGGAATAAATTACATTATGTTAACAATTTATGTAAATTTATTTAATTCTCGTTTAGAAGTTCATCATTAATGTAAAAATTAAAACACTTTTAACTTTATACATAAAATTGTATAAACAGTTCTGATAGATTAGTTTATATTAGCAATAAAATAGACACTTTTAGATAACAATCTGATTTCTGGAGTACGATAAACTCAAACAATAGAAATATTCGGCTAGGACTTCCTTTAGCCTGTCAGGCTCACAGCTAGAACCGAGGGGCGAGGGAGGTTTATTGCACCCTAGTCACATTTTGAGATAATGTGTCATTGACAGGTGCAACATGCTATGGAGGACCTCCCGTATCCAGTTCTGACACATTATACTGTCTGTAGCTTTCGTCTCCCACACACACAATTACTAAATAAATTCCTGCAAATCATGATCATTGTTGTACATTTGTTTTCATTGAAACACTGAAGCAATTCACTATTTTGTTTGTGTTGTGGAATTATTCAAAAAAGTTGCATAGTTTGTTCTATTATGGTGGCATAACAGTTATGGAATATCTGACATGGTTGAGGAAGAAATTCACACGTGTTATCGATCGGTAAATAACTATTGTAATAATGGATGAACGTTAAAAAATATAAATCGACGAAAATAAATATATTTTGTAGTTTGGAGTTTATCATATTATCCTAATAGTTATTACATGAGTCTAACAGTTTCCAATAGATAGTCCTTTTGGTTACAGTTTTAGAAAACTACTCGTGTTACAGGAAACAACCTCAGATCCGTCAGAAGAGACATGGTATAGGCACATTTGTTATTCTTACATTTAAATTCTTACCAATGTCCATGTCCGATCACGAAGGCCTTTTATTTAACAGTTTGTCAGAAGAAAAAAAAACTTAAAAAGTATAATGAAAATCATTAGTAAGAATTCAAACTATACTAAAAAAAAGATTAACACAGTATTTTCATTGAAACTGGTGTAGAAAAACAGTTATTTAAATAAATATGTATATATACTTTTAGTAATCATTCCAACAATGCTTCCAAAGAAAAATTATATTTCACAAAATAAAACATGGAATTTTAAACAGTGCCATAATTTATTTTTGTATTACCAAGCCGAGGTTTTTTAATTGTGTTCTAGTTAAATTTTATCTTATTATATTAGATATTCGTGACTTAAGAAATGTCCTGGAAGTCTTGTTTTATTGTAGGATTAACTATGAGATTACGTAGGAAGTACATAAAAATGCCACATCAGTATCAATGTTTACAGAAATAATTTCTTATCATTACTGCCATCATACATTAATTACTACAGTTTGTTCACTTTAACACAACTGTTATTGGAAGGGCTGATTCAATCAAAAGGGAATTTTAATAGTTTAGCTCTACTTCACCTTCCACTTTGTGTAGCGTTTGAAATCTGACATTCTGTCACAGCCTTGACTACTGGAATCTGGAGTCCACGTCCGTATAAAAGGGTTCGACAAAAAATCAATACAGCAGAGTACATTAGGAATATGATTTCGATATCCTTGAATTTGCCAGCTGCAATAGGTTCCTGACATAATTATAGCCTAGGCCAACCAATTAGCCTAGAATATCAAAATGAAGTTAACATAAGAAATCTTTCTCGAGATAACTTAACACATTATAGTCTCATATTGAATTATGTTTTATAGCAGTTTTCCAGTAATGAAAGTTTCGGTGAGCTAAATTGTGTAACTGCAACTCGAGAGTTCTCTGATATTAAATATTGTCACCTACTTTTAACATTAACTTTCCACTCTGGTAATTTTTTCATTTTACCATATGAATAAAAATCTTCCATGTAAAAAAGTCTTTATTGGACTAGGTTTGTTCTCAAATTTATTTATTCTGCCATATTTTCATTGTCACAATGTTTGCATATAATACCAATAAAAATATAATAGCTAACGCTAGGCCATATCCCATGGAATGACATTCACCATTATCGAACTCAGTGTTATCAGCCAAATTCAATGGTTACCTCATTCTTGTCTATGTAGAAATGAAGTTTCAATTAAGTCTAATTATGAAATATTTTTCGAAATGATACACATGATCTTGTCATATGATACATTCACGTTCTTTTCATTTCATTGCGTTTCATATTAGTGTTTAAATAATAAAAGTCTACACATCTAGTCACCATTCACCTTAAAAATGGTGTGGAATGTGTTGGAATAATTAGTCTACATGTGTTAATACGTCATACAAGTTGTTACCCGCGGGTAAAAAAAATCAAAGTCCGAAGCCAACTTTATCAAAACACGTATGATGTAATATAATGGTCCTCTATAATGTGTTTCAAACGTAAGTAGTCATATGATCAGGTTCATATAATTTCAGTGTTTATGGTTAGGCGATCAGGCGTACAAAATCTTATATCATGTTTGGTTGGTATAGGAGCATTCATTTCTCGTTCAAATTAATCATATTTCCGATACCACAACTGAATTTACCTCGTTGCTCTCATCAAGAAATTATTTACACTGGTCTCCGAAAACAGCTTTGCTTAAAAAACCGCTTATTTCCAGCTATTGTGATCTACTGCCGGTCTAATGTATTTTTAGTGCCATAGATGAGTTTTCATCGTTGTCCTGACGAGGGAAATATATTTACCTACTTAGGAATGAGAAGCCTACTTCGATCAAATCTCTCGCTGGTTCCGAGCATTTCAACTGACTTCGAGTCTATTGTAGTTACGGTTCCATAGTTGAATTTGCCTCATTTACCCGATTAACAAAATGTTGACGAAAAAATATATACAGTCCTAAGAGACTGAGAACAGGAGTTTAGTGTCAGATAAATTTGATTATGAAATATAAATAAAATAGTGCTTAAATTAAATAAACATATTGGTGTGCTGCCTTAGTACAATGTTTACACAGAAAGGTTGATTACTTGACAGGCTCATTCAATAAAAATTACGAAACTTTAAAGACCAAGAATTGAAACTTTCGCTATTTTTAAGTCCATTATGGTGGAGCCCAGAAAGTTTTTCGAAATAAGAATAGGCCCATATTCGTTCCAGGAACCGTAGGAATGTCTATGTAAAGTTTCAGTACAATCGGTTAAGTAGTTTACGCGTGAAAACAAAACAAAGAAACAAAGGCACTGTCGCATATATAATATTATTAGGACGTTAAAATATATAATGGGTAAATTGAGTTTGTTTACAAATATATTTATTGTGCTTTGTTATCAATATCACAATGGTTACCCATAAGACTAATATAATACATGCTAAATGTCACCCAAATCTCATGGTGTGACGTTTACCACAATCAAATGAAGTGTTCCTCATATAGTACTGAAGCTTCATGCATAAACAAACGTCTATATGTTAGTTAGTTTCTGATATATCGTGCGGAAAGACAGTTTTAAATGAAAGTTGTCCAGCCCCACTAAGTCAATTGTCATATAACCTCATGATCGGGGCAAGGTAGTTTATTGAGCTAAAGGGGCCCGACTGGGCCCAGATGCTGTTTATTGTTTGGTTGATTATATATAATAAATATATAGCAGGTTCTTTCTTTACTGCCATTATCAGAGCTAACATTTATTCTATATAAAATATATGACTTATAATTTTTATTGCTTTGATCAATAACATTGTAGTAATAGCGTTTAATAGTAAATAATAAACACTGGTTTATGCATAATACGTAACAGACCAGTTATCTTAATTGGTTATGAGAACTAGCTCCTGAATAAAATTTCATAATGAAATGACAGTTGTTGCTTGCAAAATGATTAATTTTAATTTCCTGTTTTACTTAATAAAAGACAACATATTTAATACAGGAAAATGTTATATAATTTTATTTTAGCATTGGAACATATGATACGTCAAAAATATATATTTTATGTGTGTTTGCTAAACTCATTACTTTCAAAACATTTGTTGAGTGTCTGGCATTATTGAGAATTTGAGTTTTCATATAGTAAAATAATACAACATTTTGTTATGAATGTATTGTTTGTTTTTTTCTTATTTACGGTGATTTAATTGGACATACATAGTACAGATACAATAAACATTCCAAATGTATACTTATATTTATTAATTAATGTTAGGTTGAATAAAGTTTAATAATTAAAATATTGTTTTCTATTTATTCTATGATTTGTATGAAAAAACCACATTTTAAAACTATAAGTTAGATACACAATTGCAAATATACATAAAATAAAGATAAATATTTAAAGCTTGAATTCAAACTAATTCTTTTTAGGCTGCTTTACATAACAATGCACATGAATTATTAAATTTGCGCTGAGGCTGGAACGCCTTCAGAATTGCCCCTGCAACATAGCAACATGACGGTCGCCGGCGACTTGCTCTGGTACAGACTGTACTTCTGGACTTTGTGACACTGGACTTACTGACACTGCTGTATTTTAATAATATTAAACTCCTGGACTTATTGAAAACTGGACTTTATGAAACTGCGTTATATTTTAAATTAATATTAGAGAACTGGACATTGTGAAAACTGGACTTTATGAAACAGCCAGTATTAAAATGGCAAAATACAAGGTCCTGGACTTAATGAAAACTGGACTTACTGAAGCCTACTCGTTATGAGTCATTGTTAGACTGGACACGTGTGGCAGGTGGGCCGAGATAGCGAGCTTCCTGCGCTCCCAGACTGTATATCCGCCATACACAGAGTGCAGTTAAGAATTCCTAATCCTTGATATGTCTGTAATATTTTTAGTGATTAAAGTGTCATCGCACTCGATTATTTTAACTACGTATATTTTGATTGCTTATACGGTCGAGCGTAACACAATTTCTCGTGTTATCACTTTGCGTTTAATATACAGTAACTATTCTATCAATTGGCGTTTTGCACTGTTAAATATCTACTGCTAATTAAAATTTTGGGCACGTTTAATTATTTTCCAATGATATTTAATAAAAGATCACGATCCACTATTCGTAAATGTGTGAAATAGCCTTTCTTAACAGGTTTTGTTGGGATTATTCTAACATATATAAGGTCCCTATTCTATCAGTCTGTTTCCTTCCCCAGTCACCAATCTCTGTGTTTATAATTCCTTTCTGCATTAAAACCGCTATCGCTTTGCTTGTTGTTGGATTTGAATGAGTTCTTGTGTTTACAACCCTTGTTTATCTGACGATACCTGTATAATGAGTGTCATGTATCTCTCTATTAGAACTTTCACTACCTAGAGAACATATGAGACAACCCATGATTTCTGAAAGCTCATGATTATCTTATTTTCAGTTTTGAAGTAATGCCATAAACTTTCTCTTGTTGTTTGCAAACCCTTCCAAACATAAGTCACCGTAAAATACAGGTGAGGGTAAGTTATACTAACTCAAATTAGGGTAGTTCTAAGAATATAAAATTAAGAAAAACATCCACGAATGCACAGAACACTGTAAAAATACTTCAAAAGTATTGGGTGTGTGATGTATTGGAATGTATAAATCCACAAAAAAAGAAAAACATGTTCCTCTAAAAAAACATACATAAACGAAAATTGTAATAAAAATATTTTTTTGATAATGGGAGTGAAAGTTTAAGGCGGAACAATCTAACTTCCTTCCTTCCTTAACAATCTATATCGCCATTAACGCTGCATTTTTTCAACGTTGCTGTAAATTATGGTTTATCATGAATTAATTTGGAGCAGAGCTTACTTCTGTATCATTGCATACATTACACTTTTGTTCACAAGATTCCTAACTTTATTTTCAAATAATTTTAATTAACACGCTTTTTTAATAATCAATTCTAAATGATTGTTGGAGAAGGTTTATTCTAAAAATCTCTTGTCTTTCAAGAAATGTGCAACTATACAGTTGTATCATGAGGTCGTTTAATTTAAACTCATAATTTCTATCCAAGATGTGAACTTGGATTAGGGAATAATTTGTTTACAATTGTAAACTATCACCAAGACATCAACGGGTAAGTTCGGTGGATATTGTACATATACCACTTATATAATGTAGCAAACATCTTTTCGATGAAAAACGGATAAAGAATTTGTCTAGTTTAACTCAAACTTACAATTGTTAATCATCGCTATATCCCGCTGCGACAAAGTGTAACGATATTTCAAATAGTGATACAGGAACGACAGGAGATTAATTACTAGCAGTTACTTACTAGTGACTTCGAACGCAACAAATTCTTAAATAAATTCTTAAACTCTATTAGTTTATTCCCTTTAAAATAAAACGTTAACCTTCAAACGTTTTAAAATCTGGAGTTTAGTTAATAAAAAAAGAAAACACAAACGCTGTTAGGGTTTTGAAAGATACACGATTACAATTCATGTTAAAAGTAGTAGTTCCCCACGGTTTTGCACAAACTTTCGTAGGCTTTCGTATGAACACTTCTGGTTCGAGTGAACTCTATTGTCCGACGCCAATGTTGAGATTTCCTTATTTCTACGATCAAGGAAATATGCCGTAAAGTGTATATTTACGGGAATCGTAATTTATTCCAGACTCAATATATTTTGTGCTCTAGTTAATGTTGCTTTGTTTCCTCGATCAAGGTACATACAAAGGTCTGAGAAGCCTACTTCTGTCAAAAGTTAAATAAACCATGCGGTTTACAACAGTCGTTAAACTTCCAACTAAAGTTATTTAGTAATTCCTTTGATATCTGCATTACAGTACTTACCAAGCACTGCATACTCTATATTTACTAAAGTGTACAGTTAAAAGTAGACTTTTACTAAAACTTTTGGTTTTCTTATCTAAATATTTTTCTTAGTTCTGCTCAACCGTGGTTGCAGAAAAGTTTGAAATGAGAGGTGTTGTTATTATCAAGCTTACTCTATGATTTCACGAGCAAATGTAAACAAATTAAAAATATAGTGGTTAAATTAATTTTACAAATGATTGTGCTACCATAAAACAATGTTTACACAGAACAGCTGACTAAATTTAACAAGTTCTTGCACTATAGATCTCGAAACATCCGTTCAAGTGCTGCAGTGTGAGTACCACGATCCCTGGTCTACCCCTCGTCAAAAGAAGCCCGTGAGTCGGACAGTGGGTCCCAGGCCGGGACCGTGCACCCACTGTCCACCCCTTAAGAAGTAGGTAAGAAATGGTCCCGACAGTTTTACGACGTGGGCCTACAGTCCGTTTACCCTTATACGTGGCCCTTGCGCGGTTCGCCCGGCCAGCTGATGAAATTATTCTTAAATTAAACCCTTCCCAATGTGTGAACCATTCCTCGGAAGAGATAGTCGAGTTGTATTCCATCATATATTTTTAGCTAGAAGCGTTTTAATAGTAGATTTTAGTCTCTTACACTGGCTGGGATGGTAATCGACAGGAGGGCGAAGCTATCGGTCTTTAACTGGCAGGAACACAGTGACAGCTCAAACTGCTGTCTATCTGTATCTGAAGAGATTAAACAACATCTAAACAGCTTCACTAGGCGGAGTATCAACTCTTTCGTTCAACGCAAGGTTTCCCACGGGAGCCGCGGTTGCATAGGAAAGCGTGTGGTACACACCTTCTATGTCTTAGCAGCCGACTAAATGATAAATGAGGCATGCTAAAATTGTATGCAGCTCAATTACAGTTATATTTGTTCTGCAATCTTCTCACTGCATCATGATTACCCATTAAAGCAATGTATAAAAAGTTTTAACGCTCAGTCAAATACCATGGAGTGACATGCACCATCATTGAACTTATTGTTGCTAATTTATAAAGGAACCTAACGCAAAATTTCAAAACTATAGGTCAGTTCGTTTTCGAGATATAGTGCAGTTAGACAGATAAATATTAATTAAATTTTTCCAGCCCCAAGATTGATAGTATTTGTTGACGTACAGCCAATAAAAACATCATAATAAAATTGATTAAGACAGTAACATATTATTTATAAGGTAGAAGTACACCACACCAAGTGTCGTAACAGGTTTCACTGAGGTTGCATACAAAACGTTTAGTCTCCATATGAAATTTGTTTCGTTAAATCGTGTCACATGATACCAATACCTCATACTCAAATTCAAATATACATGTCAGTTTGCTTTAGAGATATCGTGTGTATAGACAGAGAGACATATAGAAATGAACATGTTCAAGCCTCATGAGTAAACTAAAGTTTAGATAATTACTGAGAACTATATTTCCCTAAACATATATTTTATAATTAACTACTATTTTATAATTTTAAAACATACAATGATGTTCGATTCTGCACAAAGTTAAGAACGATTTACATAAGAGCTGGTCGCACATATAGGACTATTTCCTTGGTAAGTTCAACGGCATAATTCAATTGTGGAACCGTAAACAAATTAGACCGGACGTGACTCTTTTTAACCGCAGTAACTTTTAAGTCGAACGTAAGTTATATATTTTCTACATCGGAAAAATAGCCAAACTATATCACTTCAAGTATCTTAGATCAAAAGTAAATTAAAAGAGCCGAAAGATGGGGCTGTATGATCAAAGTCGGTTTTCATTACTATACCGTACGTTGTCTTGATCCTTTATAAATTGAACTGTTACGCCTCAACTCTAGTTGTATATTTTAGATGACGGATGTTTAAAGATTGTTTCTGTAAAAACAAAATTAAGATCATAACGTATTTATTTAAAAACTACCGATGATATTTAAATTATAACTGGTTTTCTGTTGAAACAATTAGAGTACAAAACACCTCAAATAAATAATAAATTGTTAAAAAAACCCTAAGTAATTGTAAGGTTCAGACAAAATCACTGAACATTTATTTGTTTATGTGACTCGTTAACAATTGGAAAATATGTTAACGGATTGAAGTAGCACATGAACAATGTTTATAGACTGGTGTTGTCACTTCTACGATAGGAATCACTTTGTTCCTGCTACATAATATGTGGAACATATGATGGAACTTGATCGTTGTCTGCAATAGTACTGGATATGGACAGAATATGGAGCAACCGAGTTTTTTAAACATAACGTAGCTGTGGTAGAAAGGGTGTATTCAATTAGAATGATAAATAACTACAGTTCACTTTCCTTTAATTGCAGCATCTGTTATCTCAGACTTGACTCCTAGTACAATCTCGTTCGTCTGAAGAGATCCAAAGAAATTCTAAATTCAAATGGAACAAACTCTTTCTATCATGCTTAGAGACTATTATCAGTAAATGATAATGTTTATTCGTCACGAGTGATAATTACCTATTTGATAATTAACTACTATTTTGTAATGCTAAAACATAAAATGTTGTATGATGTTGTAATAACATAAATGAGAGCTGGTCGCCCATGAGTTCATGCTATCCTGAAAAATAATGTTCAAATTTAATAAATCATAATATGGCTTAGGCTACTTGCACTAGACTAGACCACGGGCTGTTTCACGTAAAATGATGAAATAGACATAAGCAACACTACACATCCGCCCAGCTGCTCGAATGTCGCTCTGGGATCATCTTTAAAAAATAAAAATTGTATTTATTTTAAAGTTTTCTACGATATGTATTAGTAGTTCAAGTCTGCGTGATTTACTAATAAACAATATATAAACGCCACATAAATCGTGCAGTATATGTATACCTTTAATATGGGTCTTGTAAAAATTAATTAGTATTACCGGTAGGTAGGCTATAATATTGCTGGCAAATAAGTGTATTAGTATCAATAAAATTGTATTTTTTGATGCAAAATACTCAATTGATTGTTACGAAAGACACCAGGAGTAGGCCTAATACAATTCCAGGAGTACACTATCTCTTATAACCAAAATTGCAAGATATAGCTTAGGGTGGAGTCCAGCACTTTTGAATGTGTAAACATAGGTGCTATTAAGCACTATATAGTTTAAAATGTTGTTTCTTAAAATTCATAGCGTTTCAGTTTCATAACAACCAACTGGCTAGCTTACAAAATAAATAATCATTCATGGGGAAGTTTTGTGTTGTAAATGTGCTTTGTGATCAGGTAAATAGGCGTATCCAGGGGAGGAGGGTTTGGATGTTGTAACCGCCCCTCACCTTTAATACATATATTTAAATTATATTTTAACTTGAGTTAAACTGAAAGTATACTCGTATTTGAACAATTTGTCATAGTTCAGTTTTGTTTTAATTTCTTTTGAAATTTAACTATAACATCTGACACAAGACTCATGCGTTGTAATTTTCGGAATGGCGAGTCCGTTTGCGACCCGAAGGGTAAACTACATAATAGTCTTGAACGATTATAAATTGAGGGTAAGAGGCATTACAAGCCTTTGAGCACATTAACAGAATGATGCTGTTTTGTCTAGCTAGGAATGATACTTATAAGAAATTTACGTTCTTGAAAGGTTCAAGAAAGGATCCGTGTACTTAGTTGAACTTTTTATTTATTCATAGGCTTCCTAAAAGATGTAGAGCGTTCTCATTGAACAGGATACGGAGTTGAATTTAGTTCAGTTCTCCCAGCCGATCAGTCCGGCATTTTCTTCAATTAAATGTGCCATTATTTAAAACCATACACGTTTAATTTAAACATCTAGCTGTTTTATTTGTGTCCAAACAACATTTCATCTTTTATTTTAAAATATAGGATAGATACAGTAGGTGCTCGTTTAGCACGCCGACGGCACAGAGGCTGGTCGGGCCGAAACGCGGCATTTCTAGAATTGTGCACCCAAGATTTTGCAAGATGTGGACCTACACGTACAAGTAAGTCCTTACTTGTACGTGTGGGTCCACATCTTGCAAAATCTTGAGTGCACAATTCTATATATATATAATTCTTTTGTGAGTATATTGTGTCACTGATCTGCTAAGCGCATGAACTAATTTTAATGCCATTTTGTGTGTGTCTTCAGGTGGATTCAAGAATGGTTTAGATTTACAATCCGGTCAAATTTAAATAGTTTAATTTAATTAGTTTTTTATTTATACAGTGTTGCAGATTTTGGAATATTTTAAATTGATTCCGGAAGACTGCGCTATGCACGTAATACAAAGTGTACTGATACTTAACAGCTGTTAATACTTTCACCTGAACTTCTTCAAAGAGGCAGAAACATTTGTTCATATTTAAATTTCAGAAAATATTAAACTGTTTTAAAAGTGCTTAATCAGTACCTACTATAATGCAGATTTGCAAAAACGAAGTTATTATCTAATTTTAATTTTTAATTGACCCCATAATCAATAAACCATGTAATGCAATGAAAATACTATTTAAACACTGTTATAAAAACTACCTTATTGTACAAAGCAGTGAATGTTTGCACATAAGCTAATCGAATATGGTTAACTCCCTTGACATTGTGTATGCCATTTTTATTGTAGCGAAAGAAAAGCAAGGGGAGCACACTCTCCTTTATAAATTTTTCTTGATCAGTGAAAACGTCAAAATCACTTCAGTGTCAGAAATTAATCTAAGTTAGATTCCAAAAACCAACAAATGGGACGATTTTTTTTGTAAGTGCAACAGCATAATCCAATAGTGTAATGTAAATAAGGTTGCAGTAACTTTTAAGTCGCATTGTAAGATATATATTTTCTTCATCGGAAAAAGAGGCTAACTATAAAAATGTCGCCTTAAGAATCATAGATCGAAAAAATTGAAAGGATCGAAAGAAGACGCTGTATGATCGAAGTTGGTTTCCGTTAGTATATATTTCTTGATCGGTGAAAACTCTACAATAGTACCGGAACTGAACGGAACTTGGAGAAACAGTTTTCTACACATAACATAGCTGTGGTAGGAAAGATGTATTGAATTTGAATGTTAAATTTAGCTCCAGTTCACCTTTCTTTTATTGCAGCTTCTGTTATCTGACGCTGTCTCAGGCTTGACTCCTAGTATCTCGTTCCTCTGAAGGGATCCAAAGATAGTCAGAAAGTCAGAATGAAATTCAAAATACAAATTTAATCAACCCTTCCCACCATATCTACGTTATGTGTAGAAAATTCGGTTGCTCCACTGTGCTTCAGATCATCGTAGTGCACTCAGTTGTGCATATGATGAGAAAATGAGAACACCACTTCATCTATTTGTATGGGTCTCTGTTGATGTAAAGGTGTTAAAGCTTCGTTTTGAGCTTCTTCGTCGCCGACTTTCTTTGGATCTCTCCAGGGCTCAAGTTTGAGACAGCGTCAAATACCACACACTTCTATAAAAGGATTGTGAATTGCAGCTAAATTCAACATTCAAACATCATAAGTGCTTTGACAAAGTAGGCAACGGCCGCGTGTAACAGCTGGTTGATTTATAAATAAATACATGACATGTCTAATGAGAATAAATCCCTATCAGTATTCACATGCAGAATGAGTAATATCATACAGTGTTTATAAAATCTCAAAATAATAACTGATAACCGATTTTGTAAGGTTCTTCCTGATTTCTTTGTATGTCTTTCTTCAAAAGACATACACACAATGCAGAATAAGAATAAGGAATAATGATAAGTTAACGAGGAGAAAGCTTAAATTTTAAACAAAACTGTTTTTGTTATCATAATCCAAAATAACATACAAAATATTTTTCTTTTACTCGAATACATGGGTAAATACAACCTTATCAGTAAACGATTATTCCAATGTGATATAGATGTATAGTCTACTTTAATGTGGTAGAAGTTTGAAATAAGATGTTTAGCATATAAAAGAGGTCTTCGGGTCCCGGTTCCGTCAGGTATATCCTTTAGAAAAACAAATTATAGTAAACAATTTATGGCATGGCTGTCTTTTTCTATTTTTAAAATGCTTTCAAAATCTTAAATTTGTCTTGAAAGCGGTGTAACAATTTTCATTTTTTATTATACCAAAGGTATCAGTGGAGAAAAGCAGTTTTAAACCATATACCACACAATGGGCTTCCCATTAAGTATTTTTAGTGTGAACTTCAACATCTTGAACCTGAATTGGGTTCCTATTAAAAAATCGTACAAATTAATTTACATTATAGTTTTGTTGAACATATACCGTATATTGATCAAGAACTTCAAAAGGGAATGGTTGTTAGAAAACAAGTGCTCAAGATATTAAGGACTATTTAGGAACTATGTGTATCGAGTCATCAGCCGATGTGGCAGGAAACAAAACGCAGGTCGGGACCGGAAGATGAGCAATAAAGAGATTGGAGAGCGAGCAGCCAACTTAGTTCGTAGCTCGTGGGATCTCCGCATGGAGCGCGACACCACCGAGTCTGTTTTTCACCCAAACCACACATGTAGGAACAACAAAGTCTAAACCGATCTTCTTTAGAAAAAACAATCTATACTAAAAGAATTGGGCTGCTAATTGGTATGTGCAGTTTTTAACTGCAATAGTATGATATAATATGTAATCAAGAAGTAAAACAAACTTATGTATAGAGATAACTAAATTGTGACTGCAGTGTCATTGCATTATCCACTGCATACACCGTGAGTACGGTGGGCTCACACCGCCTTCTACGTAGTACGCAACGCAGGATAGCGATGATCACTCTGCCCCAATGTTATTGGTATTCTCTGCTTTCCTAATACTTGACACGTTCATCACTAACATTTTCAGACACTGTTACGTCATAATCGCTCTCTCCCCTACACAGCAGTGACGGTAGCATCATCCAATTCTCTTGCCAACCTCTGTGCGCCTGATACTCTTTGCTTGTATTACTTTGGAAGTTGCGTAAACCACGCCCCCACCGCCATTCTGCCATCTCATTAGTACATTCTGTTTTCCAATAGAAAAGTAGGATCGCTTGTCCCTTGGACCGCTTGTCGGCCTCCGGAAAAATTGTGTCGCTTGTCCCTTCGGTCGCTTGTCCGCCTCCGGTTTTTTTTCTGTAAATAACCTGTTGTACAAGTTTAATGCGCAAAAAGAAATAGCAGATTGGCGCATATTATGTACCGTTATTATAGTACATATATTATATTACTTTGGAGCTAATACTACTAGCGCAGTCTTCCGGAATCAATGTAAATTATTCCAAAATCTGCAACACTGTATAAATAAAAAATTAATTAAATTAAACAATTTAAATTTGACCGGATTGTAAATCTAAACCATTCTTGAATCCACCTGAAGACACACAAAAAGTGTCATTAAAATTAGTTCATGCGCTTAGCAGGAGATCAGTGACGCACAATATACGCACAAAAGGGTGGTGGCTCATAGTGCCTAAGCTCACAGCGCCACAACGTGAATTTGCTCACAGCGCCACAACGTGAATGTGCTCACAGCGCCACAGATTTGGCCGGAGTGCTCACAGCGCCAACACAACCGAATAAATAATCGGGTCCATGCTCACAGCGCCACAGCTCATAGCGCCACAGATTTGGTCGAGTGCTCACAGCGCCAACACAACCGAATAAATAATCGGATCCATGCTCACAGCGCCACAGCTCATAGCGCCACAGGTCATAGCGCCACAAATTTGGCCGGAGTGCTCACAGCGCCACAGCTCATAGTGCCACAGATTTGAGAGTGGGGGAAACACCCGCTGGAGGGGTAACCCGCCTTCCCTGTACCAACCTCCAAAGTTATAATTCCCGTGTTAACCAAGAAACATTGTTTCTATTGTTTGAACCGGTATTTTAAAACCTATTATGTGGTAATCACGCTTGTATTAATTAATTAACCTCTGTGTGTATATCTGTATTTATAATGTTTAAAAATAGATTTTTATTGTTAATGAAATAATAGTAGAACAGGTATTAAATATCACAAATTGATTGTAGTTTTTTATTTTCTGTACGCATCAGCTTTATGTCATTGTGAATTTGCATGTTGTATATTGAATTGTAATCGCTTTAAAATTAGTCCTCATACTCGTACATGCATAATTGTTGTTAACATTTTTTTTTAACTACGTGTGGGCTATGTGAATACTTTTTTGGTTTTAGTTAAAACAAATTTTATTATGTACCTATAGCTTTTTTAAATGATCAGATTGTTTTAAATTCTTCGTGAATGACATGCGTATTTGAAAGATAATACAGTTATTGTTTAATGGACGTTCAGATACCTATTTAGTGTACTAGACCTGAACTTGTATTAGTACATACTAACATTAACAATACTCATGTAATATTGTATGTATTTAGTAATAACAAAAAATACTATATTCATGGGAAACATATGTGCAGATCACCAGATTTATGCAGATAGATAAAACAAGTTTACTTAACTAAAAGACAAGAAAAAAAAACGAGAGAAAACAACAAAATTTATTAATTCTCATCTCACCCTGCTAGCGGTCTATTCTTAATCGTAGTAGCCTAGAACATTGTAGTAGCCTAGAAGCACACACACACACACACACACACACACACACACACACACACACACACACACACACACACACACATCCTTAATTTACGGATTCATAGAAAATACTTTTATTACGTTTATAATATTAATTTATGTATTTGAAAACGGTCAAAATATATTTCATTGTGTAGATCCCACAACTAAGAATTCTAAAATGATAAGCACAAGAACACACAAGAAAATATATCATAGGCTATGTACCTGATAATTATGTTTTTCAAAATAGAAACACTAAAAACATAATAACAGTATCCAAAGTGTTTATTAATATAATTGTTATAATCGGTTTCTAATCGGGTACCTTACGATTAACTAGTGAAGACAAAGACATGTATGACATGTTACATAGCATATGGTTACATGCTAACTCAATTTTATAACTATTGCCTAAGCAATAATTTGTTACGATAAAATATTCTTGCTAAATTACATCACAACAAATATTTTTGAGCTATGTATTTTCAAAGACAAGTATACAAATAGGAAAAACTAAGGAAGGTCGGATATTATTTAATGTAGATAATGTAATATTTCCAGTATATTTTAATCTAAGAAATTATCTAGAGAAAGAATTTCAAAACAATCTGTATATCACAATTTTTTAAAGAAATTGAAAACTGTCCAGTGTACTCGTATGTCATAAAATCGTAAGATTAAACGATTAATCAAAGAGATTACCTAGAGGAAGAATTTCAAGACAATCTGTATTTCACAATTTTTTGATGAAATTGAAAACTGTCCAGTGTATGTCATCAAATCGTGAGATTAAACGATTCTGAGAGCGGTCATGGGTAGGTCTGTAATGTGTGCAGTGACCCCGTCTTGTTAAAAGTACAAAGCATCAATATCAATATCCAGCTCCTCTAGTACTGGAATAAAAAAGTTATTCAACATTACTACATACCGCGTAACTGTTTTCCCCCCGTTATCTTCAAATAAGTAAAATCCAAATAATCTCTCTGTCGGTCGATACTGCACTTTGACGCTAAGTAAAAGCTTAGGTTGAAATCTCTCTGAGGTTATAAGCACTCTAATAACTCATTTTTGTTTGTTAACGTGATCAGAAGGGTAAAAGTGTGTTTCATCAGATATAATCAACAGGTTAGAAACATTAGGCCTCATTTTTAATGTCAATTATTTATCACACAACACAACTCTTTTGCCATAGTCTAGATCTTTAAGATCTTGCATAATTTGAATTTTGTAAAGATAAAAATGAATGTCGTGGTGCAAAATCCTCAGCGGGGATCTGTTTTTGAAAACCCTAGCCAACGCTTGCTATCAGGCCGCCTGCTCTGGACTGCGACTAACTGCAACTCTGACTCTTTCCACATTTTTCGATGTTTGAACAGTTTGTAGACTTACTTCCCTCAGATTTCTTTTGGGTAGAGGCCGTATTTGTAAATGAACTTACCCATATGTTAATTGTTTTTAGATCTTGAACAGCGCCGTGCCGACCAATGTTAAAGTGAGTTGTAAAAAATCTGTGAGTTTTTACATAAGAATCACTGTTCTTAAAACGTTTCTACAGCAAAAGCATGTTAGTCAGTACTTATTTTCTTGGTTACATGATGGTTTTTGTGTGCAGTGTAATCGCTCACCTTTAAATTTGAAAATAGGCCTACATTTTTACAATAAACTGCTGGAATAGTTTTATTGACGGGTGAATATATGAGAAACAGACATTAGCCGCTAAATAAAATAAATCACACAAATTATAACACTTTCCGCCATCCTCATGTGATTCCTCTTTTAGATCAATAGTTTTTCTTGAACTGTAACCAAAAGAAATGTATATGATAATAATGATTTATTTTCGTTCTAAAGTAAAGGTTACAACATAGTACTTGTCGGAAAAAATACTGTTTAATTATACAGTATACGGACAGTAAGAAGTGAAAAAAAATATTTACAAGTATTAACGTTTAAATATACTTAAGTGAAGTATATATACAAAAGCAAAGATACCAGACGTAAATAACGTCAGCATTCCGTGGCGTCAAAAATTACTTTACAAGTAAACAGAGATCAAATGATGTTTCACACACAAAATGAATAAACCACAAGTACCTTTTAGTTTGCAATATTATAATAAGTACAGTTAACTGAAAAGAATATTTAATTTTTAATATAAACCATAAGTTTAGATTGATACTGAGTTCAAAAATTAAATACTATTATTTTGAAAAAGTCGTAATCAATTTAATTTAATTTTACAACTGAAGTATTTTGCTGAAGTAGTACTAAAGTATTTCGGTCCGGTGAATTCAAAACATTGTCAAAGACAGATTTGCTTACTTTGGGAATTCAAAATGTATTGTGCTGGATGTTTCTAGGTTTGTAGTGTAGGTCACTTGTCCCCAGTTACCACTTCTAACAAAAAATAATTCTAAATTCGTAAGTACTTCCCCAACATATCAAGTCATACATACAACATATCATTTGTTAATCCCAAGAAAGATTTTTATCCAAAAGTCAATCCTACATATTTAAACTTAGAACAAGTCCTATTATTTGACAGTTTCAGTTTTCAAAATTAACACAATTACAATTTGAATAACATTGTGATTTTTAAGAGTATGTTGAAAAGTGTAGCCTCTGAGATCAAAATTAACAAACTTGGTTTTACTTACTTTAACTTGCATTTTATTTATATTACATCAATTTCAAATGGAAAGAAGATTTAATTTAATTTCCTTTAAAAATCTCTGAATGTTTTTGTCAGAATAAAAATTGCAACATCATAGGCAAAATGTTTAATTTGTCCATGTATATTCTGCTTTAAAAGATGTTTAATGGACATTAATAAAATTCCTCCTGCGGGACTCCTAGCGCGACAAGCATGAGCTGACTCACGACAGCGTGACACTCACCTGCTAGCTCCAGTCAGATAAGAGCGGAACCAGTCCAAGGTCACGCCCTGATGCCAATCGCCTCCAGTTTTGATAACAGAATATTGTGATCAACCATATCTAAGTTTTCTTCGAGTTAATAAAACACCGGTACTTTATTGTTGTTAATAAGATTATTTTAAATGAAATTTGTTACGTTTAATAAAGCATATTCCGTTGATTTATCCCTCGTAAAGCCAAATTACATATTACTTACAACCAGAGCCGCAGCTTCATATTTTTCCAAGGGGGCAAGCCCTAAATTTGCTGCCCTTATCTACCACTCAACATCAACTGTAAACAAAATGTTTTGCTGTTTCTAAATCAGCATGTAAATAATCTAGAAGTACTTAATAATTATTATTATATTTGTTAAAAGCAGTTATCCGCGGCTTTGCACGCAATTTTCAAGATCTAAGAGCGTCCTTTTTAGTGAAATCATTTATGATGTAATATGACGGAGTTTTATGACAATTTTCCACTGAAATGTAGGTATATATCTCGTAATTATAATTTTAATGCCCGTGGTTAAGAGATTTAAAAGTCAAATAACATTTTTACTGGCTTATTTCAGGTTTTGCGTGAGTCGAAGTATATATTTTATGTTTAATTAAATTACATTTCTGACGCAACAGTTGAGTCTCTTTCCTAATATTTCAATCGAGGAAGTACAATCAGGCCTCAGAAATCTGCTTTGGTTAAATACATATACTTTCGGCCCTCTTAATGTACATCCGTTGAAAGATATCTCCAGTGTTTAAGTTGACTTAGTCTTATTGTCCCTTTAAGAAACTATATATACGAAGAAATTAAAAGACGGTCTACGGGCTTTTTACCAACGAACGGTCTAAAAGCGCCTATTCCCACCAGTTTGCCTTGCCATTATAAAGAAAATATATACATATGTTGGTTTTCAAGCCGTACTTTTGTCAAAACGTCTACTAATGATCCTTGTAATCTATTTCCGGTCAAAGATACTTCAAATGCCATAATTTGGTTTTCCTTTTTATTACGCCGAAGAAAATAAATATACTTTCGTAAGGCTGAACAGTTACTATGGTTAAATGTATCTATTTTAGCTGTTTAAATTCACTTCTTTTTAAATTAATTAAAGTTTCGTAGTTGATTTTGCGTTGTTGCACCGATCAGGAAAATATGTACACATGCAGGTTTCGAATGATAACTTACATGACATGAAAAGCAGCGTCTATTTCCGGTTTACAACATTTCTGGTATTATATTTCATTTAGATTTTTTTACCCCGATCAAGAAAATATATGCACACAAAAGCTTAAAATTACTACTTTGGTCGCTTGTGTTCCTCTTCCGGTATAAGGGATATAACATACAATTGTTTCAACTATGTTCGTTTCAAATTTTGAAATAATCGATAATAATAAACTTTGCGAGATAACATTTGTGTTCTCTTTCAGACTGTATTATAGAAAAGAATGAGTCGTTGAGATATATTTGTATCAATTACCCTGTTTTCCAGGAATCAGGATAAATTGGGCATACTTATGCAATAGGGATCCATCCCTCACGATGTTGGTTTTGAGAAAAATACAATTAACTTTACCTTTACACCAAAAAATACAATTGTAGGGCTTTCTTTTTACATTAGATTATAATATTCTAAACTTAATTTAATAAGCTTTAGTGACGAAATAATCTATTTATTAGTTTTTTTTTGTAAATTTGTGCCTTGGGTCCTTATTGCAATTTTATGATATCGTCTATTGAAAATTTGCAAACAGAGACCATTCTGGGTTGAATCTCTATTAAAAAAACAAAACATTAATGGTGAGATACACTTTTTTGTTCAATAAACATTAATCAACATAGTTTTTGAACTTCTTTTGTTATATTGTAGGTAGGTTTTCTCTTTCTGGTTAATAAAACCACACACACACACGCGCGCGCGCGCACACACACACACACATCATATATATATATATATATATCTGTATATATATATATATATATATATATATCTGTATATATATATATATATATATATATAATTTCAATAAACATTGAATCGCAAAAAGTACTTGCTCCGCCGGGAGTCGAACCCGGATCTCTCACTTGCCGGGTCAATGTGCTACCATTACACCACAGAGCGCTTACTTTTTCCGATTCAATTATTTTGTATTTGGCCGTATCTGTCACATATGCGTTTAAATAAGCAAACTAACA
The DNA here is from genome assembly GCF_021130785.1 of Homalodisca vitripennis. Taxonomy (NCBI): domain Eukaryota; kingdom Metazoa; phylum Arthropoda; class Insecta; order Hemiptera; family Cicadellidae; genus Homalodisca; species Homalodisca vitripennis. The sequence goes on from NW_025776166.1 coordinate 108,407, forward strand.
TATGATCAGAAGACCAAATACCTGTCAAACGACTTTTGTTTACATTAAATTGTATAAATGGCAATTGCCTTATTTAATTTCAATAAACATTGAATCGCAAAAAGTACTTGCTCCGCCGGGAGTCGAACCCGGATCTCTCACTTGCCGGGTGAATGTGCTACCATTACACCACAGAGCGCTTACTTTTTCCGATTCAATTATTTTGTATTTGGCCGTATCTGTCACATATGCGTTTAAATAAGCAAACTAACATATGATCAGAAGACCAAATACCTGTCAAACGACTTTTGTTTACATTAAATTGTATAAATGGCAATTGCCTTATTTAATTTCAATAAACATTGAATCGCAAAAAGTACTTGCTCCGCCGGGAGTCGAACCCGGATCTCTCACTTGCCGGGTGAATGTGCTACCATTACACCACAGAGCGCTTACTTTTTCCGATTCAATTATTTTGTATTTGGCCGTATCTGTCACATATGCGTTTAAATAAGCAAACTAACATATGATCAGAAGACCAAATACCTGTCAAACGACTTTTGTTTACATTAAATTGTATAAATGGCAATTGCCTTATTTAATTTCAATAAACATTGAATCGCAAAAAGTACTTGCTCCGCCGGGAGTCGAACCCGGATCTCTCACTTGCCGGGTGAATGTGCTACCATTACACCACAGAGCGCTTAGTTTTTCCGATTCAATTATTTTGTATTTGGCCGTATCTGTCACATATGCGTTTAAATAAGCAAACTAACATATGATCAGAAGACCAAATACCTGTCAAACGACTTTTGTTTACATTAAATTGTATAAATGGCAATTGCCTTATTTAATTTCAATAAACATTGAATCGCAAAAAGTACTTGCTCCGCCGGGAGTCGAACCCGGATCTCTCACTTGCCGGGTGAATGTGCTACCATTACACCATAGAGCGCTTACTTTTTCCGATTCAATTATTTTGTATTTGGCCGTATCTGTCACATATGCGTTTAAATAAGTAAACTAACATATGATCAGAAGACCAAATACCTGTCAAACGACTTTTGTTTACATTAAATTGTATAAATGGCAATTGCCTTATTTAATTTCAATAAACATTGAATCGCAAAAAGTACTTGCTCCGCCGGGAGTCGAATTCGCCGGCAAGTGAGAGATCCGGGTTCGACTCCCGGCGGAGCAAGTACTTTTTGCGATTCAATGTTTATTGAAATTAAATAAGGCAATTGCCATTTATACAATTTAATGTAAACAAAAGTCGTTTGACAGGTATTTGGTCTTCTGATCATATGTTAGTTTGCTTATTTAAACGCATATGTGACAGATACGGCCAAATACAAAATAATTGAATCGGAAAAAGTAAGCGCTCTGTGGTGTAATGGTAGCACATTCACCCGGCAAGTGAGAGATCTGGGTTCGACTCCCGGCGGAGCAAGTACTTTTTGCGATTCAATGTTTATTGAAATTAAATAAGGCAATTGCCATTTATACAATTTAATGTAAACAAAAGTCGTTTGACAGGTATTTGGTCTTCTGATCATATGTTAGTTTACTTATTTAAACGCATATGTGACAGATACGGCCAAATACAAAATAATTGAATCGGAAAAAGTAAGCGCTCTGTGGTGTAATGGTAGCACATTCACCCGGCAAGTGAGAGATCCGGGTTCGACTCCCGGCGGAGCAAGTACTTTTTGCGATTCAATGTTTATTGAAATTAAATAAGGCAATTGCCATTTATACAATTATATATATATATATATATATATATATATATATATATCTGTATATATATAATTATTTTGTGCGTCACTGAACCCCTGCTAAGCGCATGAACCAATTTTAATGACATAGTTTGTGTGTCTTCAGGTAGATTCGAGAATGGTTTAGATTCACAATACGGTCCAATTAAAATTTTTTAATTTAATAAGTTTTTATTTATACAGTGTTGCAGATTTTGGAATATTTTAATATATTCCCGAAGACTGCGCTATACACGTAATACGCAGTGTACTGATACTTAACAGTTGTTAATACTTTCAGCTGAACTTCGTCAAAGAGGCAGAAACATTTGTTCATATTTAAATTTCAGAAAATATTAAACTATTTTAAAGTGCTTGATCAGTAGTATAATGCAGATTGCAAAAACGAAGTTATTATCTAATTTTAAATTTTGATTTACCCAATAATCAATAAACCATGTAATGCAATGAAAATACTATTTAAACACTGTTATAAAAACTACCTTATTGCACAAAGCAGTGAATGTTTGCACATAAGCTAATCGAATATGGTTAACTCTCTTGACATTGTGTATGCCATTTTTATTGTAGCTAAAGAAAAGGAAGGGGAGCACACTCTACCCCTTATAAATTTTTCTTGATAAGTGAAAACATCAAAATCACTTCAGCATCATAAATTAATCTAAGTTGGATTCCAAAAACCAACAAATGGGATGATTATTTTTGTAAGTGCAACAGCATAATCCAATAGTGTAACCGTAAATAAGGCCGCGGTAACTTTTAAGTCACATTGTAAGATATATATTTTCTTCATCGGAAAAAGAGGCTAACTATAAAAATGTCGCCTTAAGAATCATAGATCGAAAAAAATTGAAAGAGTCGAAAGAAGACGCTGTATGATCGAAGTTAGCTTTTGTTAGTATATATTTTCTTAATCGGGGAAAACTCTACAATAGTACCGGAAATGGACGGAACTTGGAGCAACAGTTTTCTACACATAACATAGCTGTGGTAGGAAAGATGTATTGAATTTGAATGTTAAATTTAGCTCCAGTTCACCTTCCTTTTATTGCAGCTTCTGTTATCTGACACTGTCTCAGGCTTGACTCCTAGTACCTCATTCCTCTGAAGGAGGGATCCAAAGATAGTCAGAAAGTCAGAATGAAATTCAAAATACAATTTTAACCAACCCTTCCCACCATATTTATGTTATGTGTAGAAAACTCGGTTGCTCCACTGTGCTTAGAGACCGTATCAGATCATCGTAGTGCACTCAGTTGTGAATATGATGAGATAATGAGAACACCACTCCATCTATTTGTAGGTGTCTCTGATGATGTAAAGGTGTTAAAGCTTCGTTTTGAGCTTCTTCGTCGCCGACATTCTTTGGATCTCTGCAGGACTCAAGTTTGAGACAGCGTCAAATACCACACACTGCTATAAAAGGATTGTGAATTGCAGCTAAATTCAACATTCAAACATCATAAGTGCTTTGACAAAGTAGGCAACGGCCGCGTGTAACAGCTGGTTGATTTATAAATAAATACATGTCTAATGAGGATAAATCCCTATCCTGGCGCGCAACACCACCGAGTCTGTGTTTTTCACCCAAACCACACATGTAGGAACAACAAAGTCAAAACCGATCTTCTTTAGAAAAACAATCTAGAATTGGGCTGCTAATTGATATGTGCAGTTTTGAACTGCAATAGTATGATACAATATGTAATCAAGAAGTAAAACAAACTTATGTATAGAGATAACTAAAATGCGACTGCAATGTCATTGCATTATTCACTACATGCGCCGTGACGGTGGTTGGGCCGCTTGTCTGACTCCGTATTTCCCCTACATCAAGTGTCCCCCTCCAAAGTTATTATTTCATAAATTTGAACCAATAGGAGGTTGTGGCGCTATGCAACACCAGAAAGTAGAGACTGGCTCATAGCGCCACAGAATTGGCCCGAGTGCTCACAGCACCACAGCTCATATCGCCACAGCTCATAGCGCCACAGATTTGGTCGAGTGCTCACAGCGCCAACACAACCGAATAAATAATCGGATCCATGCTTACAGCGCCTCAGCTCATAGCGCCACAGGTCATAGCGCCACACATTTGGCCGGAGTGCTCACAGCGCCACAGCTCATAGCGCCACACATTTGTATATATATATAGAATTGTGCACCCAAGATTTTGCAAGATGTGGAACCACACGTACAAGTAAGGACTTATATATATATATAGAATTGTGCACCCAAGATTTTGTAAGATGTGGACCCACACGTACAAGTAAGGACTTACTTGCAAAATATTGGGTGCACAATTCTAGAAATGCCGCGTTTCGGCCCGACCAGCCTCTGTGCCGTCAGCGTGCTAAACGAGCACCTATCTATCCTATATTTTAAAATAAAAGATGAAATGTTGTTTGGACACAAATAAAACAGCTAGATGTTTAAATTAAACCTGTATGGTTTTAAATAATAGCACATTTAATTGAAGAAAATGCCGGACTGATCGGCTGTGAGAACTGAACTAAATTCAACTCCGTATCCTGTTCAATGAGAACGCTCTACATCTTTTAGGAAGCCTATGAATAAATAAAAAGATCAACTAAGTACACGGATCCTTTCTTGAACCCTTCAAGAACGTAAATTTCTTATAAGTATCATTCCTAGCTAAACAAAACAGCATCATTCTGTTAATGTGCTCAAAGGCTTGTAATGCCTCTTACCCTCAATTTATAAATTTATAATCGTTCAAGACTATTATGTAGTTTACATTTAAATGTGTTTTCTTAAACTTAATCCACGCCATTCCTGATAAATAATATTGGAATAAAAATGGACTTGTATTCTTATAGAGGATAAACTCGTATTTACTGTGTATACAACTACACATATTTTGAGGCATTAAATTAAGTAGGCCCTAATTGTGTTTCTACCGTTAACTTTATTGCTTGCATGAAGTTCTCTAGTTTATTTTACGAGTAATATGAGTTTAAAATTTACTTTCTATTAACATTTGGTTAGTATTATTAGTTTATATTATATTCCTGGAATTTATGTGAACAAAACATGTTCTAGTATGCAAAATAAAACAAAAAAATTATGCAAAATTATTATATCAAGTATATTATTTAAATGACCACGATATTTTTTTACTTTGATTGTGGTCTTACAGTTTTTTTTTATTAAAATATGTTATAAAATAAATTAAATGGGTTATTCCACTACCATATAAGAAACTCACTACCAAAGGGTTAAAACTTCATTATTTAATTTTTTTAGGTAGATCAACTATAAAACACGTTTTGATAAGCATCTAATTTAGTATATGTCTTACACAGTTTTGGTTGAAGCAATGCTGGAGATATTAAACAGAGAGTAAAATATATTCCCTTTTAGGAATTATAATATTTCTAAACTGTAAAATTAGATATCTAGAGGTTTTATGGTATTATTTTGTTTTTTTTAGTACTATCTACATCAATACTCATCAATAACAAAAGTCACTAATACGTGTATTAGTGACTTTAGTCGTGACTAGCGCCGAGAACGAAAGCGATGAGAACTATGTTATGACTATTACAAATTAGCCGTTAAAAGAGATGGCCTGTAGGGGTTCATGGTCATTACTCGCTGTCTCTCTCACCGGACGCGCGGGAAGTTAGGAAACGTTTGTGTCTATATTATATTTGTCAAACCCTTTGGGTCGCAAACGGACTCGCCATTCCGAAAATTACAACGCATGAGTCTTGTGTCAGCTGTTATAGTTAAATTTCAAAAGAAATTAAAACAAAAGTGAACTATGACAAATTGTTCAAATACGAGTATACTTTCAGTTTAACTCAAGTTAAAATATAATTGAAATATATGTATTAAAGGTGAGGGGCGGTTACAACATCCAAACCATCCTCCCCTGGATACGCCTATTTACATGATCCCAAAGCACATTAACAACACAAAACTTCCCCAGGAATGATTATTTATTTTGTAAGCTAGCCAGTTGGTTGTTATGAAACTGAAACGCTATGGATTTTAAGAAACAACATTTTAAACTTTATAGTGCTTAATAGCACCTATGTTTACACATTCAAAAGTGCTGGACTCCACCCTAAGCTATATCTTGCAATTTTGGTTATAAGAGATAGTGTACTCCTGGAATTGTATTACTCCTGGTGTCTTTCGAAACAATCAATTGAGTATTTTGCATCAAAAAATACAATTTTATTGATACTAATACACTTATTTGCCAGCAATATTATAGCCTACCTACCGGCAATACTAATAAATTTTTTTTTTTATAATTAATTTTACAAGACCCATATTAAAGGTATACATATACTGCACGATTTATGTGCCGTTTATATATTGTTTATTAGTAAATCACGCAGACTTGAACTACTAATACATATCGTAGAAAACTTTAAAATAAATACAATTTTTATTTTTTAAAGATGATCCCAGAGCGACATTCGAGCAGCTGGGCGGATGTGTAGTGTTGCCTATGTCTATTTCATCATTTTACGTGAAACAGCCCGTGGTCTAGTCTAGTGCAAGTAGCCTAAGCCATATTATGATTTATTAAATTTGAACATTATTTTTCAGGATAGCATGAACTCATAGGCGACCAGCTCTCATTTATGTTATTGCAACATCATACAACATTTTATGTTTTAGCATTACAAAATGGTAGTTAATTATCAAATAGGTAATTATCACTCGTGACAATTAAACATTATCATTTCTGTATATCTGTCTGTCTGTACAGACGATATCTCGAAAACGAACCGACTTACAAATTTTAAATTTTACGTTAGGCTTCTTTTTAAATTAGCAATAATAAGTTCAACAATGGTGTATATCACTCCGTGGCATTTGGCTGAGCGTTAACACTTTTTATACATACATTGGTTTTATGTGTAACCTTTATACAGTGAGAAGATTGCAGAATACATACAACTGTAATTGAGCTGTATACTAACATATGGGATCTTATCATCCCACTAATATTATAAATGCGAAAGCTTGAATGTTTGGATATTTGGATGTTTGTATGTTTAGATGTTTGGAGGTTTGTCCTCGAATGACGCTGAAACTGCTATACGGATTGTGCAGAAATTTGGAACAGGTATAGCTTTTGGTCTGAATTAACACTTAGAGTGCGTTTTACCACCCATAACACACATTCATTTCACCAAATAAAGTCGAATTCAAATTTAAAAATTAGCTTGTTTACATTCGAATGTTATGAATAACTATACAGCTGTTCACACCTTTAGTTCGATGGCGACAAATTGGCTGAAACATCTGTTTACATTTGAATTTGATCAAATATTAAGTAAACCGTGCTTGATCAGTAATGCAATGTAGATAGTAAATAAAAAGTTAATATCAAAATTTTGCTCCAGATAGCGCCAGTGACAAATTTAAATCATCTAATGCATTTTAAATATTATTTAAACACTGCTATGTAACCAACCTTAATGAACAAAGTTATGAATGTTTTCACATAAGTTACTTTAAACTGGTGGGCTTCCTTGATATTGTGATTTGGCATTTTATCAGTGGCTTTTGGTAAAACAGAGAAATGAACACTGAAATGTCTCAACGATTCATTCTTTCCCTGGTTACAGTCCAAAAAACAAGTGTAACGCAAAACTTTAATAACAATTATTTTGGAATGTTACGTAACCTTAATAAGGATTTCCCCCTTATACCGAAAGTACATAGGAAGTAGGTATTACTTCTCCTTGGCCGTAATAGGTCCTACGTATGTGTATATTTTCTTCATCAGGACAACAAAACAAACAACTATGTCACTGGAAATATTTTAAACTGAAAATAGATTACAGAAGCCGATAGTAGACGATTATGACCAAAGTAGATTTCCGAGAACTGCATAATTGAACGTATCTAGAATTTGATCTAGGTTGCAAGCAGAAATGTGACATAGTAAGTGAATTTAAACGATCTGAAATAGACACTTTTTAACCGAAGTAGGCTTTTTGGTCCTACGTAAGAATATATTTTTTCTTCGTCAGGACAAGGCAAACTCTACTATGGTACTGGAGTAATAAACACAGTGATTGGTGACTGGGGAAGGAAACAGACTCTGATAGAATAGGGACCTTGTATATGTTAGAATAATCCAAACAAAACCTGTTAAGAAAGGCTATTTCACACATTTACGAATAGTGGATTGGGATCTTTTATTAAATACCATTGGAAAATAATTAAACGTGTCCAAAATTTTAATTAGCAGTAGATATTTAACAGTGCAAAACACCAATCGATAGAATAGTTATTGTATATGAAACGCAAAGTGATAACAAGAAATTGTGTTACGCTCGACCGTATAAGCAATCAAAATATATGTAGTTAAAATAATCGAGTGCGATGACACTTTAATGAATAAAAATATTACAGACACATCAAGGATTAGGAATTCTTAACTACACTCTGTGTATGTCGGATATACAGTCTGGGAGCGCAGGAAGCTCGCTATCTCGGCCCACCTGCCACACGTGTCCAGTCTAACAATGACTCATAACTAGGCTATTTCTGAAAACATCACTTTCAAAACATACAAATTTTAAGATAGACGTTTAACAATGCTATTTTTAAATAGCAAGTTGTATGTATAGCCATTAAAAATGTTTGGTGAGGAAAAATAAATAGAAATACGTATTATACTGAGTATATTATTTTTTTATTGTTATGCTTAAATTTATGATATTAAATAACCAGACTTAAGAAACAACAAAAGTTTACATAATACGAACTTAAATTCAAGCTAGCATTCAAAATAAATGAAGAAGAAGATGAATGATTTATTTCTATGAGTAGTAGGCTACAATATACAACTCAGTAGCTTCAAACATAATTATACGCATATTGTAAAATAATGCAAGAAACAATTTGTCATAATCCTACCTAACCCTAATATTGTTATAAATGCGAAAGTAAGTTTGTTTGTTACGCTAAAACCATTCAATATGTTGTATTGAAATTTTACATAGACATTCCTAATGTTCCAAGAGAAAACATAGGCCTATTCTTATTTTGTAAATCCTTTCGGGCTACGCCAAAACTATTTTGCCAAAACTGTTGTTAACAGCTTAGAAAAATGTCATGTTCATAGCTCAATTCACTATCAAAATATCACCATGAGTTATCCCAAGTTAGTGGTTTTGATAAAGCTCAACCAAATCCTATAGAGAAATATGCACTTATCTTAGAACTCTATATTGTCTATATAGAAACAAATAGATAAAACAGAAAATATTCCGGCTTACTCAGAGTATTTAATAAAAATGTTTGAGGAAACGTAACGAAAGTCTTGTGTATTGAGTTTTGTATTTACACATTTATTTACCTTTAAGGTTCAATGTTTTAAATGTTGTCGGGTCCTTATTACAGTTTTCATACTGACTCCTGAACCGAAACTAGTGAATTTTTGCAAAAAGGAAAAACACATAATAACTTTGAATACATTATTGTTTGAAAAAAAAAAAAATAGATAATTGTAAACGATACATCTTATGACTGGCTTCTTATAATTTTAAAAATACTTTAAAATCCTAAACCTGGCAATACATTGAAAATCATATAACGCTAATTTATTTTACAGTTAGTTTTTGTACATATAAAAAGATTAAAGGGGGTTGTTGGAAACTCGTAGATCGCAAAATAATAAGGAGTATTAAAGAGCTAGTTATATCGAGCCGATACTCCCATGAAAACAGAACATACGTTGGTACGAATAGACAAGGAGTGGTGTAATGCGGGGGAGGGCAACCTGGCGACTTGGTTCGTGGGATCATCGGGTGACACCACCGAGCGCCAGTGTAGAAACATAATTAGCAATTAGGGCTCCATAGCTACAACGTGGATAAAATTGAATTATTGGGCCAAAAACAAAATTTTATGAACATACAGATTCTACTCCTATTATTAAAAATGCATAGATTTTTAAGTTAGAACCACGCAGGCCCAAAGCTTCCTCCCAGTTGCTCCCCTCAAACAACAAAGCTTTGTCGTCGGCATAAAAGAACGCCCGGTTCCCGACTAAATTGGCTTTATCTACGTTATTAACAAAAATGAGAAACAGGAGATGGCCCCACATACTTCCCTGCAAAACCCCATAATCAGTTTTCATTTTAGAACTATTCTGGTAAAATATCCTAACTGGATAGCGATCAGTTAGGTGCTTTGCAATCACTTCAGAACAGTTTTTTTTACATTTTTAATCAATGAAGCTGTATTATCAATGCCGGGAGGCGAGCCGTACTTCATACCCGTAACAACACGGCCTCAGGAAAACTTGGTTTCCTTTTTAATTTTAATACTTTGCCAGATGTCATTGTACTGACAGAAATTTGGATACACAACTGTGCAATAAGTTTGTTTTTAATTAGTGGGTATAACCAGTATTCAAACTGTAATGACGGCTACAGAACAAGTGGAGTGATTGTTTATGTGAGTGAGCGATATGAGGCCAGACGATCAGGCGTTACTATGAAATCAGCTGACGCTCTCAAGTTCACTGTTGACATTGAGTCTGTTGGGCTTTCTGTTGCGATCGTGACGGTTTATAGGCTGCATTCGCATTCCATTGCGTCTTTCTTGAACGAATTAAATATCTTATTGTCTGAATCCAAAGATCGGAATTTAGTTGTAACCGGGGACATGAATTTATGCTTGCTTAAGCGGTCACGATCGTCGACGAGTATTTAGCGATCATGTCAAGTGGCCTTTAGCAACTGATTGACTCACCCACAGAGGAAATAACTGTTTATATCATATATCTTTAGAACTAGAGAGAGATGCTATTAATGTAGCTTTTAATAGCATGTTTTAACTTCTTTCAGGCAAGACGGTTAGTTTACATGCGGTAGTTTGTAGCCTAATATGTTATATCCTAATATGTCACTTTGTCTCCTGAATTTAAAAATAAATTAGAGGCGGCCACACACTGGGAAATATATTACGTTCACTCAATTAGGTTACTAATGTTAAACCACGTAACTATGCCTTTTCCTAAATTAGAAGTTTACACAAATATTTATACATTTATAGCTCCTAGGCTGTATAACACATTATCTTTCGCAGTGTCTTCCTCGAAAACATTGGGTACGCTCATACGCAAGCTTACATGCTGGGTTTTTACAATTATTGACATAAATTAGAAACTTTGTTAAAGATTTGTTTGACTGTTAATAAATGTATTTGCTGAATCTTATGTTTAATTTATATGTACTTGGTTACACATTACCTATGCTTGAAAAACTTACATTTGAAATATTGAGCGTCAAAATAAACCGTCATTTTAATATTGAACGAAAGATAAGAGGTATTGTATTTGTATGACTGGTATTTTTGTGCATTCTAAGAATCGAATAGTTTCTACTTATGTTTTATGTACTTTCAATAACACCTTCTTATAATTATTGGTCACTTGATTTCTTAAATGGAACGTAAAATTATCATAGTGCAATTCTACAAAGAGACAAAATGATTCATAAATCTTTGTCCTTTATTTTTACAATATTATTTTTATAGAACATAGGACGCTGTATAAAATGTAGGTAGACTTCAATGTTACCAATATGTAATAAAAAAGAAGTATCTTTCTTAGATGAGAAAATAAATAACGAACGGAAGAAATCTTGTTCATACGGCTAGAAACCTTTATTCTTGAACCGGTCTAGCCCTGTAGAGGCAACTACAAACATTGCTAAAGTCCGGTATCGACAGTGCGAGGCTGCTCGCTGCAAATGCCTCTTGGCGAATGCTCGGCTTTGCCTCGGACTGTGGATACCGGGGTTACTCGCTATGATGCGTTCGCGTCACACAATGTGAGGCGAGCCGTGTGCTTGTCGGTTTTAGAGCAGTGCTCAAAGGTGCCTCGCTCCTATTTGTGCGTCAAGTGGATACCTGCGCTGTCTGCCTTACACCGTACAAGATACAATTCTGCACTGCAAATCAACAAACCTCTACAACTAAACTGTCATCATATATAATCATGAAATGATCAGACAATTAGTGAAGTGTTATGAAACCAACGTTTACTGTGGGACTCGAAACACCCTGAATATTATAATAAAAACAAGAGAGAAGACTTGTGGCGCTAAATATCGCAGTCAATTATAACCGATTTCGATAAATTTTTTGACCCACCCACGGGGTTTACGCCGCTTTCTCTGTTGTTTTTTACTGCTAATCGTCGCCATCACAATAAAAGCAGCGGCAGCAAATTGCACATTTCTAGGAAAAAAAACATTGTCCCGACTGTCTTCACTACGAATGCGGGTGGTTCGCGTGCTCGCAGTGAGCATTCGTTGTTACAAACTAGCTGGTAGCTGAAGAGCTCACCCTGAGGCAGATGACACGAGGCATTCGCAGCTAGCAGCCTCGCACTGTCGTTACCGGCCTTAAAACTAGTACAGTTTCCTGCTCTCCTGATACTCCGGTCCGATGAATCTAATCGCGCGATAGCTGGGTTGGCAGAGATGGAGACGGTTTTGGGACTTGTGTGTGATTGAATGATTTACTAAGGATACTTTTATTTATTAATGTGAGTAATTAATTTTTTTCAATATCTAGAAGTTTTATATCTTAATAATACTGGAAATGACACAGTAACAAGTCTTTCGGTGGAGCAAGCACTAGTAGTAAATAAACTATTTCTGAAGTAAATAAACTCGATTGGTTGTTTACCTTCACAACCGTTATTTTCAAATTAAAGGGATAGGGCGTAAAGTATTTGTTCTGCTAGCTAAACGCTTGCCACTGCTCAAACTAGCACACAACATGCGTACATTTGAATCGCAATATGGCATAGTAAGTATGTAGAAGAATTAAACAACCGTCAAAAAGCAGAAGGTTTGAAAGTTACAAACAAACTTTCATACAGCCTAAGTATGTATTTTGTAGAAGCCGAATAATAAGCATGAAATTAGCAGTAAAAGCGCTGAGTGAAACCAAAAAAAACTAGGTTTTTTATTAAGCAAAAACTATCCACCATTTGTTGGTTGTCAACCAACAATCAGTTTTATTAAGTCAAAGATCGATTTTTGACTACATCATGCAATTCAATTAGTTCGATTTTTGTATAATCTTTTTATTATAAACATTGCCATAGGAACTATAACATTAATACGAATCACCTTTATTACCATGTCAGAAGTTTGCTGGACAAATATTTGATGAATATCAATACAACAATTTGACTTAGAAGATATTCGTGAGGCGAATCTCTTTTAAAGTAATAAATAAGCGTACTATTGTACAAAGTTTTATGCAACTCTTCTGATGTGTTTGTGTTAAATATAGTTAATACACGTTAGTACTTTTATTAGCCAAATTGGTAATAATGACCTAAATTCCAGTACTTCTGGCTCTCATATGGTTCTTATATTATTATAATGATAATTACGTGTGACTCAATATACATAATAGCTTCCGCCAAACTGAGAACAGGAGTCGAGAGTCCAGTGTCAGTGCCGCGCCAGTTCCCCTCATTTGTAAAAACAAGTACAGTAAAGATGTCTTATTCTACCAGGTGGAGGTCTAAGAAGCCCTCTCTAACACAAACTGCGGACCAACGGCTTAAAGGTGACTTCCGAACCACCACCAATGATCGGGCAGGCGGGCTGCTTGCAAGGACTGTATCTCTCAGCGGTCAGCCATCCAAGCAGCAGCCACGCTCGACGTTGCTTGATCCAGTTATCTTGCGATAACCGTTGTACCCGCTACACAGCGCCATTGGCAGTAGTTTGGCTACACGATTGTGAAATAAGTTTGTTTTAATTAGTGGGTATAACCAGTATTCAAACTGTAATGATAGCTTGAATACTTATTTGTAATCGCTTATAAACGGTGCACAATGACTTCCTATCAAAAACGTTTAAATGACAGATTAAAATTGTTCTTTAATCCAAAACTTTGCCGCAGGAAGTGTTTTCCTGGCCCAATAATAAAAGGTCCTAGCTTACTCTTTTTTATGTTTTTAACGGTGTTCAAAATAAGTTAGATTATAAGTTTTAATTCACTAAAATAAATTACAATAAATATGTAATTGTTAAAAATCCACCTAGTTAGAAGCACCAACTTATTCAGTTGATGACTATAGAAATTAGAAGTGTTATGTTCAGAAATGCGCAGGTTTATTTAACATATGTTTGTTTAAAACAGTGCGGCTCATTCAAACTGCCCGCCCCAATAGATCGTCAGTTATTTGTGATGGAATTGGTGATCGCTAAGGTTCTGCTACCTGAACCTCTATCCATCTCTGCGCGCCTGATACTCAGTTACAGGTGAAACATTGAAACGCTGCCTTATCTTGCCTCATCTTGGCTCAATTATTGGTTAGTTAAAAATTCATAACTCTGTTCTTGAATGGCTATATTTTTGTTATGGGCGGAGTTGGGCCGGTTGTCCCTTGGACCGCTTGGGTGGACCCCGTCTAACCAACAAACAACGTCCACGCACCGCGTCTAGTTAACAAAAGAGCCTACTTCCTACCGCGATTCAACATAAATAATTACAACTACGGTACAAAGATATTATGAACCCATAACAATCACAAATACCTAAAAGGTTTTCCTATGATTGGTAAGTTTGGAACGAATTAATTTTAATTCTAGACTCAATAAAAATATGCAGTACACTTAATACTTTTAGAAACTTTTCTAACAACTTTTAAACTTATCTAAATATATTTTATCAACTGCATAACCTGGAATCTTAAAAAACATTATTTGTATTACAATATTAGTATTACTTGTATAGAAATATAACAATTATTTTAAATAATTGTTATGTTAAATTTGTTAAAATGGAATTGTTTTGATATTTTGTGATAATAAACATGATACTGAAAAACACATTTTTATAACTATATGAGTAGCATTCTATTAGAGTTAAGAAACCAGTTTTAAAACTGTAAAAAGATAAAGAAAATTATGTAAATTGCCCCTTATTGTTGCATGTCACAAGATAATTTCTTTTAGAATTTTAAACATTTTTGAATTTTTGAAATTACTATAATGAATACCAACATAACATAAGAGTTATGAATCTCTGAGAGATTTGTAGAGAGTAACAGTTTTCAAAAATTAATATTTTATAAAGTTGCATTGGAATTGAGACTGCATATCTATACATTACTAAATTAAATATGAGAAAGTGATGTATACTTTTCGTTTGATTGGAAATTCTTATTTTTTTATTTTAAATTTTGAGAAGAAATCTTTTAGTTTAATATTTTTACAGAAGTTTATGTTTTGTGTATTCAAATTTGATGTAACCTGAGATGTTTTAAAACATTGTTACAACATCATTGCATCAAGGAAAATGTTGGGAGGTGATCGAACTAGTCAACAATATCATTGGCTGGAATTTTCTTAAATCTTTACTCACTGTATTAATTTATCTTTAAAAATGATATTCACTGAATTAATACTAACTTAGTTTTATATCATTATAGATCAATAGAAGTTGAATATAGAACTTTGGAGATGACAATATTTGTGTATCTTATAAAAGTTTCTGCATGTATTATTGTAGAAAATAGAGAAATATCTAAATTAATTACAATTCTGGATTAAATTAATAATTAATCCAGCTACATGTAATCTTGTGTCAACTGTATATTGATTTTCAAAATCATTGGGTCTTACTTTTCAGATTAGGATATATAAATTTTGGCTATTCCACAAACCAATCTGCAGCAAAAATATAAAAATCTTTGTTGGGTAATGATATTTTTCTTTGACTCTTAAAAAAGTGTTTGGCCTACTGTATAAGTACATTATTTTTAAAGATAATATTTATTCTGAACCATAAAATATACTGTACTTTTTAAATGCTTTTTATCAAACATGTCCAGATAAAAATACTAGAATAAGTCAAATCTACTCTAAGAAATACATGTAAGACTTAAAAATGTATACAGGTCATTGTCACCACATGTGTTGATAAACAACTTAGAAATATGCAACTAACACAACTATCCGCATACCTACTGGTGAAATAAAATCTTTAAGATCGCGTTTGAAATGGTTTTAAAATATATCAAAAAATGAAATCTCACCTTTGCTGTTGGGATAAAAATTTGGTATTTTTTGTGTTGACATTAATATTCTGATTACAACTTCTTTTCAGATCATTACTTTCTTATTGAGGAGATGAAGTCAACAAGATGTAAATCAAGAGTTGTAATATTATAAGATAACTTTCTATAACAATCTTAATTACTTTCTTTCTCTATTATTATATTACTCTTTTTCTACCCAAAATTCAATAATCTGCTATTAGTTCGATTACACACTGAACTTAACTACAAGCCTTTCTGTACGATATGTGACAGCACTTAGGGCACAAATTACATTATACCATCAACTGGCCGGACCTAACTTTGATCAAACTGGAATAAATGCGTTATTGCGGTGTCCACTTAACAAGTTAACAGGAACAAACCCTATTATGTATAATGGAGAGGGTTCAGTATTGCGCGATCACTTGACCTGTGCACATTGTAGAGACTCTTCAATGTTTCAGTAGCTTTTCATTGTACAAAATTATATAATTTTTCTGTTAATCGAAAATCTGTGTAAGTGTTACATTTCTGACTGTGGTTGTTCTGTGTTGTGTGTAATACTTGACCTACTATTATTGTTGTGATATTTCAACGTGTGAAATAGCTATAAGTTAAGCATATATTCTTGTAAAATATTAGGAGTTCGATTCAAAACATATCTAGAATGAGTGACTCACATGCCCAGAAGGAACGATTTTCTGAATGTCGGGAACCTGGAATTCGGAGAGTGGAAAGTGTATTGAAAATTATGGAAAGTATTACTAACATGCACTCCTTATTATTGTCTACTTTAAGTTGTTCTCTGAGAAACATGAATTTTCCAGTGGAGGCAAGAACCACTGAAAGGTGTGAAGAAGCTAAGAGACAGGAATCTCGCTTAGATAAATTTACTTGGAACACAGCTGAGAACGAGTTATTGAAGATCAAAGTAGCCACACTGGAATGCCTTCTGGAGGAACGCAACAAACACATGAGAAATAACTCTATTGAAATTCATGGAGTTCCAGAGCGGAAAATGGAATCTCTTGATCAGTTGATGACAACAATAAATAGCATAGGAAATGCATTAGACTATAACATAAGAAATTGGATGATTGATTTTTGCTATAGAATAAAAAACAAAACTGATAGAAAGAGACCTGCAGTTATTTTTGTTCGATTCGTCAGAAGGATTGATAAATACCAGTTACTTACTAGGAGACGAGCCAGGCAGCACTTTTCAACCTTAGACATTGGACTTTTGGTGGATGAGCAGATTGACTTGTGCGAGGCCGTGAACACTGAGTGGAATACCGATTTGGAGTACAATTAGGAAGAAAATAGAAAAGTGACCACAACCACAAGTTCTGCTACCACAAATTCCGCTACCACAATTTCTCTGTGTACTAAGCTATCAGCAAAAGAGTTCAGTCAAGATTATAGAACCACTAATGCAAGAATTTAACGGGGGAAAGAAATTTTGTCGAGACATGAATAACAATAAAGTAGCAGCATCCAGCTATATTTAACTAAAAGTTAACCAACTTCAAGTTCTAAATATAATGCATGTGTTTGTGAATGTCTCCAACAGTGTTGTTTGGATATAGTTGTGTTTCTTGTAACGGACCTTGGTAAAATAACGTAAAATGTATTTTAGAATACATAATATGTCATTATAAATATATGTGCC
Source organism: Homalodisca vitripennis (assembly GCF_021130785.1). Classification (NCBI taxonomy): domain Eukaryota; kingdom Metazoa; phylum Arthropoda; class Insecta; order Hemiptera; family Cicadellidae; genus Homalodisca; species Homalodisca vitripennis. Next base: position 125,919 of record NW_025776166.1, read on the forward strand.
GTATAAAATTATTCTGCTTTCACTATATTATGTAAGAATTCGAACACATAAATACAATACGTATTAGGTGTTTTACGTACGTTTTTCTTATTTTACTTGAAAAGTTTCTACAATTATCACCGAAGAACAGAAACTACTGTCATATTTCAATACTCAATACTTCAATCAAAACAGGATGAATGGAACAGTGTTACCATTGAGGATGAACTACAAAGATTTAAGCTTCTCAATGATGCAGATTTGGGCAATATAATATAACAGAAGAAAACCACAGGTAAGATATCTAATTTTAATGTGGTGTTGAGTAATTTATATTCAGTATATTTAGGGCACAGATTGCCTCTGCTTTTTGGTTTGAAATTTTTTCAAATATGATTTAAGTTAAGAAACATGCTCTAATACAAAAAGTGAGACTGTTGCGGTCGGACTGCATACGGACATGTGTGGCCTCACGGTAACCACGGTAAAATGTTTCTTTTGAATTCGAAGTGACAGATACTTAAAACATATTCGGAAGATTAAGTATTGCTTGAGATGAATGTTAATTTCATTGTTGTTATTTTTATTAATCGCCGTGGTGAATGAAACATTGCAATGCTACAGTAAAGCTTTGTACAATCAGCTAGTATGTAAAATTTGTAAATATCATTATCTTGGTTATATTTTTTATCCCTATAATTCTTGTTCATTGTGTTTCATTGCAGTGAATTTCGGTCAAATACACTATAAACAGTAGGCCTATATTTGGTGTTTCTAGTATTAAACCAAAGAGCTATAGTGTGATGCCAGAGAGTTTGCCATGTTGCAAGTCCGTTTATAATAATTTGTAAAACATAATAAATATTTGTAAAATATATACTGGAGAACATACAGAAAAACACATTAACATTTTTTCTTTTATAGGTCCGAGGACATATAATTTATTGCCAGAATTAGTCAAAAATAGTAGAAACATAAATATATTTTCTAAAAAAATTAGAGTATCGGTCAATATGATATTGAGTATATGTTTAAGACAATAAATTAGTGTATGGTTAGTCTTGTCTCCTAAGTTATAATAATATTTAAATAGACACGTTAGAGCATAAAATAATTATTTATAATATAATATTTAATGTTACATTTTGTGTAAAGCCTAATATTTGAATTGTAAATCATACATAAATCCTTTTTGTTTAATACAGCACTCTAGTTATACTAACTTTAAACTTTGATACATAATAGTACATTATTTACCACATAAGCTACAATAACTCATTTTTATCATTTCATTCTTGCTCGTTTCCGCTATTTTAATTTTTTACCCTTTTTGTATATAGTATCCCTAACCCAGGCACAGTCTTATGGGGTACCTAAATTTCCCTTATTTTGTAAATCTAATGGCCTAATTATTAGTTTAAAAAAGAAAGAAAACCCTAAAAGGATGTAACCTACTTTTTATATTTTATTAATACTAAGTTCATAAATTAGAAATAGAGTAATTAGAAAACTTATTTTTTTGTATTTGTTATTTACTGCTATTGTAATTACGTTATGTCACAGTATTATTTATTATTAAGCACTGGCAATAATATTTATTTGTAATATTCAGTTTGTTATTTTGGGGAAATAAATGATTTATTATTATTATTATTATTATTATTTATTTTTAACATGGGTTTTTCTTGCTTAAAAATCTTATTGTAAATAAAATAATTTTATTTTTACTTTACTATAGTGAAAAGAATAAAAAAATAAAAATGTCGTAGAAACATTCTAAATATGACCCTTACAAAATACCGGAATAAATTTATCAAGTAACTGCAGTAAATGAAAGAAAAATAGATTTTTGCGCAAATAATTACATGCTTGTTATTTATTAATTAATGCAAAATGTTTATAGATTTTTCATAATTCGAATTTTGTTGTTTAAAATCACCTAATGTACAACATGGTTTTCAAATTTGATGTAATTTTAGCACAATAAGAAAATATGACTAGTTTACTCTAAGGTAGGAAATGTAATACTTTTATCAATAAATATGATTTTGTACGCGAACACAGGATGTAGAGTTAGTAGGCTATACTAAATAATTCAATAAACTATAACGTGTAGACTACTTAAATAGTTTTAAAAAGAAGAACGCAACAGTAAACAACATAATATGATGGCGCTCGTAGACCGCACAGTGCCCGTCAAAATTCAAACTCCACACATCGGTGACGGTGCGGGCACGGTGCGGACACGACGGTCTTGTGTTGGTGCGGACATGTGTGGACTTGCAGGTTGAATACTGCGCTGCAATTCTTTCACCGTATGACGGCCAACAATCGGCCGACTCACGTGTCGGGCGCGGTGCAGATATGTGTGTCCCGACCTTAAATCGGCCGAGTGTCGGTGCGGGCCCGGCTCGGTTACTGTGAAGCCACACATTTCCGTATGCTGCCAGAGCACAAAAACCTCACTGTTTGTACTATAGTGACAGATACTTTTAAAAATGTTCAGCAAGTAAAGAAAGTAGTGACTTAAGTCATTTTGTAAGTCGTTTTATTATAACTGGTAAAACATTGTAAATCTTTGTAAAATTTATACTAAAGTATAATGTTTTTTGATACTCTCAAACCTTACGACTGCAAATAAAATATTTTAATTTTAAGACTGTACTGTAGTGAGAAGGATCAAATAAATATGGAAGGTCGTAGAAACATTTAAAATCTAACTCTACAAAATGCAGGAAAGATGTTTGACATGTAATACAACAATACAACCAAAATGAAAGTTTTGTGTAAAATAAATAAAATCCTGTTGTTTTTAAATAAAACATATTTTACATTATTTTAATTTAGTGCTTTAAATTCACTGAGTATATATCATATTTTTGTCAGTAAAAAAAAATAAAATGCCACCTGATGTGTTTTGTAGTAATTTTAGCGCATTAAGAAATCATTACTAGTTTACTGTAAAAAACCTCTTCCACACCTCTTCAATAAATGTCTATATCCATGGCTGATGCCGCTCTTAGAACGCACAGTGCCCGTCAAAATTCAAACTACGTGTATCGGTAACGGTGCGAGCACGGTGCGGCCACGACGGTCTGGTGTCGTTGCGGACATATGTGGACTTGCAGGTTGAAAACTGTGCTGCAATTCTTTCACCGTATGATTGCCAATTTCACGTGTCGGGCGAGGTGCTGGTATGTGATTGTAGGATTTGTACGCCTAGTTTTGACGAGGGTGGCTGACGACACTTTTCTGCAGGGTCGGATAGTTAGTCCACGCCAAAACCCGTGGAATAAAATTGTCCTCCTTTTCGAAACTGACCTGGCTGTGCACGTTCCGTGCGTGTGCCGTTTTTCTACATGCACTCATTCTTCATTCTGATCAGTGATGCTTCCACTACATTCTCACAAAGTAGGCAGTAAAAGTTTACTCAAACCAAGACTCAAGCTGTCACATTTGAAGTAGATTACTAATTGTAGTTTTTAACAAATTCCACACAGCACTATATTACTATCTGGGTAATTTGGCATTATCCTAATGAATCTTACAGTAAGTACCCTTACACATAGTACACGTTAATTGAAATGGATAGTAAAGTTATTGTAAAGTTCTTTCAACTAGTTATCCAGGAACGACAGGAGACAATATTTTTAGTTACTAGCGACTTCGAACGCAAAAAATTGTTAAATACATTTTTAAACCATATTAGTTTCAATCCTATTTAAAATGAACCGTTAATCCTTAAACCGTTTCAAGTTTGGAATATCGTAGTTAACAAAAACACATATTCTGTAAGGCGTTTGAAATATATACGATTAAAATTCAAGTTCGCACGCAATTTCGTATTCTTTAGTAAGAGCATTTCTGGTTCGGGTGAATTAGATATACAACACCAATGTTGTGATTTACTTTGTCCTACAATCAAGGAAATATGTCTAAAAATGTATATTTATGGCCGTTGTAATTTATTCCATGCTTAATATATACATGCCTTAGTGGATGTTGCCTTGTTTCCTCGATCAAGGAAATATACTGTTATTGTTAGACAGCTTTAATTTTTACAGTATGTGCAACCTACTTAATTATTTGTGTAGAGTTTGAAAATGTTCCGTGCATAAATGGGCAAGTAATGTAAAATCAAACGTATAACCTGTAAGCCTCTTCGTGGGATAACTTATATGTACATACAAGGTCTGAGAAGGCGATTTCTGTCAAAAGTCAACTAAGATACTTTTTATAACAGTTATTACATTTATTGTAAAGGGTATATAGTAAATTTTCTTTGATATCTGCATTACAGTACTCACCAAGCGCTGCACATCTAGTATTTGCTCAAATATACAATTAACAGTCGATTTTTGCTAAATCATTTAATTATCTTATTTGAATATTTTTCTTACTCTGTGCTCAACAGTGGTTACAAAATATTTTTAAATAAGAAGTGTTGTTACTATCAAGTTTATTCTATGCATTCAAGACCAAATGTAAACTGATTAGAAATAGTGGTTAAATTAATTATACATATGATTGTGCTGTCATAAAACAAAGTTTACTCAGAACAGTCAACTTAAGTTAACAGTCTCTTACAATCAACACTATAATATAAAAATCTTGTTATATTTGCTAGATTTTTTCGTGCACTTTTACAATACTTTAATGGTTGTTTTGCTAGTCGAGACGAATACGAATCCAATAAAACAAACTCCGTTGTAATAGTTATAGCCATTCTTAAGTTAATGGTGTAACTAACCCGCCTTTTTGAGTTATGTATATAGATTTTGTTTAATTCTTTCTTTGGCTGTCTCTTCTGTAGTCTACTAAGCATCTGACAGATATTGAGTATAGATCTGGAACACACGTTCAAGAGCATTGTAAGTACGACGATACCCTCCTGTCAAACCCTTGTCAAAAGAAACCCGTAGGTCGGACAGTGGGTCCCAGGCCGGGACCATAGACCCATTGTCCACCCCTTAAGCCCCGTTCCCACGGGGCTTGGCACGCTGGCGTGACTCACGCATTCGAGGAAGACGACCCGTGTGAACGATGTGTAGTGAGTTTGCCTCAGTAGCCTCCGGAAGCGTGGAGAGTCCACGACCGCTCACGCTCCGTATCAAACGTGTTTGATTTTGAAGCTTGAACATGACAGTTGCCAGCCAGATTTTGACGAGTCAACACGTATTTATTTAGTGGGTTGTTTAGTAGAAGGTTTTTTTTAGTTGTGAGCGATTTATTTATTAGTGGGTAAGATGTCTGAGCCTAGAGTAGTGAAGTTACAGGACAACGAAACAATTAAGTTCATTGAACTCTATGCTAGTGAGAGAGAGCTGTATGATTGAATTGAAAGACTACAAGGACAGGGATTTAAAATTGGCCGCAGCGAAGAGAATTAGCGAAGCAATGGGATTTACGGATTTGAACCGAAAGAGGTTATTACTACATTTAAGAATCTTAGAAGTTCATACTGTCAAGAGCTGAAGAAAATAGCTGACACTGAAAGATCTGGAAGTGGAACTGAAGATGTATACGTACCGAAGATCATTTGGTTCGAGAACAAATGCCACCAGAACCTCTTCCTTTTGCACCCAAGTCAAGATATAGAAAATTGTAATTGGTGTCTGATACTGCCAAGTAGTACAATGCTGAAACTGTTCTTGTAGTTGTAAAAATCCGATCCATTGTGTGAAGGGGTTCGTATAATCACATGCTTTCCATCTAGACTTCCTGCACAACCAGTGCTCTCTGAAGTTATATTCAACGTTCTTCTACTCAACTTCAGTATATGGTACCTGAAAAATATATATCTTGTATGTTTCTATGTCAGATGATGCCAGCGAATCGAACTAGTCAGTTGGTGATGATCAGCAGGAACACTCTATCGAGATCTGCAGCGAAAATACACCAAATACAGCAAGGCATTCCAAGAGCACTGTCACTACAGGTGCTATAAATACTACAGTACAAAGTGAAAAAATGGAGGAGGCTCCAGCGACACCATATGGTAAACTGAAAACCCCACCTGAACCATCGCCATCACAGAGGAAGAAAATAGCTCAAGATCTCCAAATTAGTTACATGTGTAGTGCCATACAAAAATTGGATGAAACTTCAACTCGTGCTGCTCAAATTCCAAAAGAAGACTGCTATGACTATTTTGGGAAATATGTGGCATCTATGCTGCGGAACCTAGGACCACCAACTGCAATGAGACTGCAAGACCAAATAACTCGTATCATAACACAAGCAATGTGCCCACCACCAAATACCTGGAGCCGACCACCCTCAACCAACCAACTATCGAATGACAAAACATCCCTTGTTGGCGCAAGTGACTATTCTGAAGATTTCACATACGAATTTTTGTAATTATTAATAAGAACATGGTTATTGTTGAGTTGCTAACTAAATATTAACTTGAGTAAGTAGGTTAATATAACTATTGTAATTATTAACATCAATTCAACTTAGGCTACTTTTATAAATTCTTCTAGTTCTTTGATGTTTGATGTTTTTCTAGCCTTGCATATTTCTTGTATAAATTTGCTTATTGTATTTTTTGGTACACGAAACAATTATTCCAAACTTTTGAAAGAGTCCCCAGTAGCTAAGTAGCGTAGCTTAACTTGCAGTTTAATTTTAGGACTTAGAGCTTGCCTCATGCTGGTGTCTGATTTTAAAATATGTTTAGTTACTCGTTCCAGGAGATAATCGAACTGTTTTTCGTAACTGACATTCGTAACATGTTTTTAAAACCTTCATGGTGATTACTCCTTAGCTCATGGACAACCAAATTTTGAACCTACGAACTTCTTTTGGGTATCCACTTCCTCACCCAATAACGCCTTTTCTTCCGTTTTCTTATCCGTCGATGTAACTTTAATCTTTCACCTAAAATAGCACTGAAGGTCGAACACAAAACTGCACAACTTTCAGCTAGGAGCTCGTACATCGCGGTCGGCTTCGCAAGGAAAACTAAATCGTGAATGTGACTGTGTGTGAACTGCCCACGACACTCAGCTGGTTCGCTGCCTACCCCTACACCAGTCGTGAGCCACGACAGTGAGTACGGAAGAGTGGCACGATTTCGTATTTTTGCCCCGTGGGAACGCAGCTTTAAGATGTAGGTACCGGAGACCGGCGGACTGTTGGATTATTCACACCATACACGTTCAGTTGAATCCAGTCCGGCAAGCTGTATTTTTATTTGTAGTGAATTACTTGCAATGCGTGTTATATAATTGAAATGTCCTCTAGTGATAAAGATGCGAATACAATTTTTTCTTTGTTGGTAGTCTTAAATGGTAACAGTAAACGGCGAAAAAATGCGAGGGATAAACGTAGTGTACAGTACCTAATAGGCACATGAAGTTTACTATAAATCAGTTATAGTTCCATGTAAATAAAATAAATTAGTGTTTTGTATATTTACATCGTTATTTTCAATAGGTCCCTCGTCACCCAAGTATCCTAGTAATCCACAAACTGTAGAAGATTGTATACCTTGGTACGTATATCTCGTCTCAAGAAGAACCGGATCTCGAAGAATCCCTCACCTTCTTTAGTTCTTTTCTGTAGCTGCTCCTAGATTTATTAATGTTTTAAAACAATTACGAAGTGTTGGAATCTACCTGTTTCCACACTTAAACAATCCGTACGTAACCCGCTTCTCTCTTTATCATGATACAACGATGATTTTAGTTGCTATAAACACGGTTCCCTTTCATAAACACTAGTACATTCCTCGAGAAACTGGTTTTCTTTTAATCAGGATATGTTGTCTGAACAACCCACAAAAGCTTTATTAACTACGCTGGCTCGTAGTCAAGTGGCCGAAAATCCCCACACACGCACCGGCTCGCCTGAATCATCTTCCGGCCGGCCGGATTGCCAAATACATTTTCGTTCGACCACCGACCGCCGGTCTCCGTGTTGGTTGTTTTTAGATTTTTGATGAGGTTTCGGTAGTCAACACAGCACGACAGGCGGTGGATGGAGACAGAAGTGGGCCACATTAGAGTGACGCGGTCAGTCATGGGAGCAGTAGGTTGCGTAAACGGACGGTATGTCTAATAGCAGAACAACGATTAAAGTATTGTAAAAGTGCACGGAAAATCAGGCAAATAGAACAAGATTTTTGTATAATAATAATATACTAATTGTTAACTTTAGTCAACTGTTCTGTGTAAACATTGTTTTACAATAGCACAATTATATGTGTAATTAATAACATATGTAATTTAACTGCTATTTTCCATTTGTTTACATTTGGTCTTGAAAGCATAGAGCAAGCTTGATGGTAAAAAAACTTCTTATTTCAAGCTTTTCTACAACCACTGTTGAGCACACAGTAAGGAAAATGTTGAGACAAGAAAATTTAAGTTTGAACAAAAATATACTTTTAAATGTATATTTGCAAACATTACGTGTGCAGTGCTTGCTGAATACTATAATGCAGATATAAAAGAAAAATTGACTATATAACTTTTACTTTTACTAAAGACAGCGGACTGTTTAAATTCAAAGAATGTAAAATTAGTAGTTTTGGTTGTGCCATTATGAAAACTTTGAACATAATGAGAAGGAATTAAGATAAACATTCTAATGCATATTATTACTAATACTTCATTTTTCTTAAAATGTATGCATATTTTACTCCAGTGTAATAAAAAAATTTTTAGATGAGTAACTGTTTTGCTTTGTTCTCACCTTTCTAGAAAACTTAAGGTACAAACTTTAGTTCTATCTTTGATACAAAATCTCCAAACATAATCATTTAGAAATTCTGGATTTCTTACCAACTAATTTAGAAACAGTACTTAAAGTACTTTTTAAATTTCCGGAGTCGAGAGTTTAACTCTGAAAAAGGGAGCATAGGGCTTGCTCCACCCCCTGGAAAAAATATGTGGCTGCGGCCCTGGTTAGGTTCTACTGTATATTTTATTATTATTCATAATCTAGCAGATTCTTTGTGAACTTCGAGTAAGTTTAGTGAATGAGTTGAGCATGGCACAATATATGGGAACTTATTCTCCTTCAGTATTTTAGCTAGCACTCCTTGGTACTTTCCAGCCATATTAGCACCATTATCGTATAATTGGCCTCTAAATAGCTTCATATTCAAGCCATCAGTTTATCATAATCCAGCAGATGTTTTATGTGGTCTGTTATTCAATATTTTATTTTTAATTTAGGCATTAATTGCACTATAGCATCTGTGCTAGGAGTGGGAGTTAAATATATATGATACTCAAAATATCCTTGTCTGTGATTACCATAATGTGATTATTATTAATTTGCATAATCAATACCTCAGATTCCCTGAGGGTGCAAATTTTTGCTTTAAAGCTAGCATTTACAAGTGGTAGGTGTTCTCAGAATTTTGTTTAGGAATCATAAGACTCCAGTCCATGTTATAAATTACATTGATGGATGGAGTAAGTACAGATACTTGGGCTTGTGCATTGATTATTTTCTGACCTGTTGTCTTATTTAAAAACGAATTAATTTAAAATTGTTTCATTCTGTTTACAGCCATCTTAAGACATAATTTTCTTTACATAATTCATATCAAAGTGTAGTTGCTATTACTGCTTTAAAAAGAATTCCAGTTTTTCAAGCTTTTTAAATGGAGTATTCAATTTTTTAAATATATTTCTTAATCCTCTACTTGTCAGCGACTCATTTTGAGTTCTTCTGGGTTCACTCTGTAATGGTTAGACACTCATTTTGACGTACGACACCTGTTGCTATATAGGTGTATCCGGAGTGGGGGGATTTTAGGGTTATAACTAAATAATTACTAAAATAACTAATTTTTTGACAACAAACATTTTATTCATACAATTAGACAAAACATAAATAAAATAAAACTTTAAACATTCTCAACAAACAATCAGCTGACAATAAAACCAGTAATTTGACATTAATAGCAATCATACACTCTTCCCCCCTTAATAACTGTCATCGCCAATAATATTGGATCGTTGCCTGTTTTCATTCGTCAACTGCACCCACACGTTTTCTCAATTGATCTGAATGCTTCATTTTTACAATTCCACCAGCAAGAACTTCGTACGAGTATGATCCATATCGTTTCCAGCCGACCAACCGCTGACATGTTCATTCTTTATCCACACTTCTTCTCTCTCTTCAAAGACTCTAGGCTCTTTTTGAGTATCCCTAGTTTGATCTCTCCAAAGGTGTATTTCTATTTTCTTTCTATGATAGGGTTTCATATTGTCAAATACCGTGAGCATTCTGCGTCCTAAAAACATTTCTGCTGGTGACTTTCCGGTAGGTTTTGAGGGGAATTTCTGTAGCTAATGAGTACATTTTGGAGAGCTAATGTAATGTCTCATACTTCATTTTTCGTCGAGTCGTATCTCCTTTTCAAGTTTATGATAAGTCGTTCCACAAGTCCATTACTTCTTGGATGGTAAGGAGTAGTCTTAATTTGGTTTATTGCATTCTTTCGAAAAAAGTTTAGTTTACAATCTCATTTGAAACAAACTGGGTTCCATTGACTATTGACATCAGTGACTAACATTATTTTATTTGGTAGTCCGTACCTACTGAACCATGCTCGTAATCGTATGATTGCTGTAGATGTTGTTGTATTCAAGCAGTAAACTTCTGCCCACTTAGAGAAAACATCAATACCTACAGAGCCATTGACTGGTCTAGCTAGGCAATGTGTACTCTTTCACAAATCTTTTTTGGTCCATTCAAAGGATATAATGGTACCTCTTCTACGTTATCTCGATTCTCTTGGCAAGAAGTTCACTTTATTACGAACATCTCAATATCATGATTGATGTTAGGCCATCACACATTGTACCGTGCAACTGATCTCATAGCTGCAATAAAAGGATGTCCTGAGTGCAAAGCCTTAAAATATCAGCCCTCATACATTTTGGAACAACGATTCTTCCAAACCAAAATAGAATATCATTTTCAACTATTAATTCATCTCTCTTTTGTTTGTATGGTTTGAAAAAATTATGTAAAACAGTGTGGGCTGAGTTTCTCCTCACATAATTTCTCACCACCTTCATATACTTTGGTATTTGTTGTTTTAAACATTTCAAAAGACATAATAGTATTAACTTGATCTACATTTAAGAACTTAATATTAGTCTCCTCTGGTTGTTTTTCTTGAATTGGAAGCCTGGACAAAACATATTTACATATGGAAGAGGATCCGGTTTCGCAAGGACCAAAATTATGTTCGAAGGACCAATAAAATGTCTAATATTAAACTCACACTTCGATAGCTGAGCAGCTGGAGCCCATACGTTGATTTTCTAAGAATAACTATTAGTCGAATGGGAAAAAATAAAAATACGGAATAAGATCAAAGAACATAGTATTAGAAAAAAGGCACACAATTAAATCAAGAATACAGGTGTTAAAATGACTTTCGTTTTCTATTAAAAAATGTCCAAAAATAATGTCCGAATTAGTTGAGGATTTAAAATCGTGGTTGAGAAGAAAATTGTCTCTAACTACGAAGGACCATAAGAATGATGAAGCACTGTTACCTTGCACCGTCCATTGTCTGATACCTCGACACAAATGAAGTTGGGTTGATTGCAGTTCGACCTGGGTTGCTTCCAAGGAACGTTGCACTGTTGGAGTTCTTGTTGATGGAGGAAGATTCCACATTCACTTGACACTGTTCGAGGTCCACTCACGGACGCTGATGTTCCACAGGGACAAAGTTACTTTTGGCTTGTTAACAAGATAAAATCCGGCTAGGGGTTGACGACTAATTGCCATAGAACGGCTTAACGGTTTACATAGAACAAGACAAGGGGCCACGGCCCAAACTAAGTTAAAGCTGGTGTTGACGTACAACCGAGCGGTACGGAGTCTTTAGAAAAACTGCCTGAGATGCCTCGGAGGGCTTTTCTTGTCCGCGTCCTGGACGCCTGATTGGTCGACAGAAGTCACCTCATACCACGTGACAGTCGGACCACTATAATTTGGAATGCAGGTGGGTTTGTGTGTGTGTGTGTACAAAGATAAGTGAAAATAGATTGCTTATAATTAAAATGGTATCGAACAATGGTGGACAAAGAGCAGTCTAAATAAAATACAATTTTGGTTATTAGTAAAAAACTATATTAATGTATAAATTTGATTAATTATTATAAATAAATATGAAAACCTAACAACATACATTGTCTTCCCCTTTCGTCTACTCTAATTCATATTGGTATTGATTTAGTTCAAGAGCCCATCTCGTTAAACGATGTTTTACAATCTTCGAAAGATCTTGTGAATTTCCAAAGGATTCGTTGTAGTAGTTTGTGAGCAGTCACCAGCGTGAATTCCCGACCGTTGACGTATTGGTGAAATTTCCTAACCCAAAATACAATAGCCAAAGCTTCTCTATCAATTTTAGAATATTTTTTCGGCAGGCATAAGAGTACGATTTGCTTAAGCAATCGGTTTTTCATCTCCTTTTTCATATCTGTGCATAACTACACATCCAAGGCCATTTTCCGAGGCATCGCAGACCATTACCAAAGGTTTCAATTTATCATATTGTACCACCGTATCTTCGCTAGACAATATTGTTTTTACCTTCTTAAAGATCTTTTCCTCTTTTTCGATCCATGCCCACCTTGAGTTTGTTCCTGTTAGCTTATGTAGAGCACTGCAAATAGCATAAAGTCCTGGAATGAATTTTTCATAGTAATTTATAGACCCTAAGAACTATCTTAGTTGCTTAGTATTTGTCGGTGACGGAGCGTCTCGTATTGCCTGTATCTTTGCTTCTGTTGGATGCATACAGTTTTGGTCGATTTTATGTCCTAAATAAGTTACAGAATTATAAAAAAATTAACATTTACTCGACTTTGCTTTTAAACCAACCTCTTTCATTCTTCGTAACACTTTTCTCAAATTCCTGATATGTTCATTTCTGTCGTTTCCTTTATTATGTCGTCTAGCAGAACTCCTACCTGGGATAAACCATGCACCTCTAGAAAATACTTGGACTTGATGACACGCCGAAAGGTAACCGTGTGTACCTGTAGTACCCATTGTTACTGGTGGCTATTACCGGATATTTTCTGTGTTCCTTCACAACTTCCATCTGGAGGTACGCATCTCGTAAATCTATGATAGACCATTTTTTACCCCCTACATTTTTACCTGTGAGTTCTTCAAAAGTTGGAATAAGAGACTCGTCAAGCGCAGAGACAGTGGGCAATGAGTGACAGTTTGGAACTTTAGAGTGAGTAAAAGCGAGTGCCGTAGATACGACATAACCTCAATATAAGCCAACCAAGACAAGCACTTGACAGTAGGCTCGCTCGATCGCTCGCTGTTCGAACTTGCTTTCAGTACTCCATGCAAGTACTGATAGCTCAGCAGATTTGCTCCCTACTGCGGCACTAGCGGACCCTGAATCGGTCTACGGCAGACGGCTGCCGCAATTAACATTTTATATATATATTACTCTCTAATATTGTATTACAATTATTTATTTATTTATTAAAAATGTTTGAAATTGAACTAACTCGCAACGATAAACCTAATTTAGTATTTAAAAACCATAAGTATAGAGATAGTTACACACTGCAGACTGGCAATATCATCTGTCGCTGCCTGGTTCGGACTTCCAAAGCTACAGTAAATAACATAGCTACGCAAATAAAACATCAATTACAGTGACTCATAGCAAGCACACTGGTCCGCACCCGGTTACCATGAGGACGCTATTATCTCCTTCCTTGACTCGTCGTCCTGACGGTGAGCCGACCATCTCCTACCCCTTATCAGCCGCTTCACCGGCAGCTTTGTCGTTTGGCTCTGATACGCCACCCGTCACTTCTGCCAGCTCACCTGTACCGGACCTTCCAGCATCGGAACCAGAGGTGACATACCTGACCACTAAGGATGCTAGGCTCAAAGATCAACTGATGTGCGTCCTGGACCACACAATCGAGTCGGAGACGCGGCTGCTACAATACACAGACCAGTTATTCGTGGCTAACACCTCACGACAAGACTCGTCCATGCGCGCTTTCACGACAGACTGCGGTGTCCAGTGTGATCTTCCGTTCGATTGCTGAAACCTGCGATGTGCTGAATCCTGGGACCTCGTGGACAAGCTGAAGGTTACGATCGAAGTCCTTGAGGCGGAGCTGCATTGAGTAACGGGGGGATAGCACGTCGTGAATGTGACGGAAGAGGAGGAGGGGGATCGTTTCCTTAGTGGACTGTGTATAGCAAGAAACGCCCTCCAGTAGCTGCGAAGAACAAATATGATATTTTAAGAAGTACAACAGAGCCAGATCCACAAAATTCTCCGATCATGCAGACCGGTCAAAATAAAACGCAACGAAGGAAGAAAAAGGCTCACCAGCATCGCATGTCAGCACCGATATCAACATCAGTAACAGCACAGCAGACCCTCCATAAAGAACCTGTGCCGTTATCCCTCTCGTCTGTCCTCATAGACGGAGACAGCCGCAGCCGTGGCCTGGCGGGTCTGGTTCAGCGAATGGTGGCCCGGAAGACGATGGTAAAAGACATGTCTAAGCCAGGAGCCAGACTATTAGATGACATCCAACAGGCCCTCACCAGCCGGTAGTCATCATCGCCGGCACCAACGATATTGCCGCCGGCCAGCAGAGCAACATATACGGACATCTTGAGCGGTACATCACAGGCAAGTTGAGATCTGCCGGTGTTGTTGTCGATACGCTACCACACCGACATGACCTGCCCGCGAGCCATCCCGTCAACCCGGAGACCGCACAAGTAAGGTCTTATATTGAGGAGCTGTGTGTGAGACATCGTAGAGCAGAAGTACTTAACTTCAACCTTATCGACAGGGAGGCCTTCACATCGCATGGGATGCACCTCAGGCCGCGGCACAAAAATCTGCTGACTGAACTTTTGCTCGAGAGTGTGGCTGGACACAACCCCTTCGTCCGCTGTTGTCTCCGAGTCGCCGACGCTACCGCCGCTACCGCCGGTCTCATCACATTTTGCATTGACAGTTGTGACTTAGCCCCCACCCTGACCTTGACACTTACGCTGAGGTACTAAAAAGCCAACATACAGATAACAACACTGACATCCTGAACAAAAAAGTTGTATGTTAACAGAAAAAGAGTCAAAATCAAAACTAACCAAATTCCAAATTCAACCAAAACTTTATCGGTGGTGCACCAAAATGCATAGTCTGCCACCAATAAAGTTGATGAGTTGTCACTTATGGCAGGCGAGTTGCGGCCTGATGTCTTTGTGATTTCAGAGCACGGTTTTAGTTCTAAAACAGTCGGAAATTTCAGAATTGACAACTATGAATTGGCAACGTGTTTTAATCGTGCAGTTTTTAAAGAGGGAGGTGAGGCATTTTTCGTAAAATTTGGTATGCAATCCCTTTCATTCAAGGTCTATCATAGTTGTGATGTGGGTTTTGAAGTGGTTGGAGTAAAAATAAGCATGAATTCCGAAAACAAAACTATTATAATTGGTTTATATCGTTCTTCAAATGGATGCGGCAACACCTTTTTTGAAAAATTTGAAATTCTTCTAAATTCTCTCAGTTTAAAGCCGTCCATGTTTATTATAACTGGCGATTTAAACATTGATGTTTTGGACCACACTGATCCTTAACCCAGCGGCTACTTGATATTCTTAATTCTTTCGGTGTATTATGGTCAGTAAACTCGCCAACACGAGTGACCACCACATCAAGCACAGCCATCGACCACGTCGTGACAAACATTCCAAACGCCACAGTCTCTGTACTAGATGTGGCATCTCTGACCACTTTGCCCAGGAGACCACAATTGGTAGTTTCAGGCCCAAAACTATAACTCCTTCATCCAAAGTTTAGTTCGGGAAACATCGCCCGTATGAATTCAGTAAAAAAATGAGTCGTGGGCGTTTTACTTTGAAAATGTTGATAAAGCTTTCACAGCATTCCACGATCGTATTGTTTTTCTTTTGCACGCAGCTTGAGCGTTTAAAAACTTTAGAGAGCGATAAAAGACTAAATCAAATTTGTGGATGACTCAGGATATCCTCAAATTACGTTTGAAATTTTAAAATTCCATCTACGTGCAAACAGAGAATGAAAAATTCAAAGCTTTTTATAGAAATTTAAAGACCGTTTATCGAAAAGCAATAAAAATAGAAAAATTACGTGAAATCGAAAAGAAGCTAACAAATTCTGAAAATTTCTCCAAAACTGCTTGGAGCATCATAACAAATTTAACGACACAGCCCAATGAATCGAAACGGTCTAAAATTCCAAAACTTAAAATACAGAACGAATTAGTTACAGATACATTACAGTAGCAGGAAAATTCAACGCCTTTTTTCGTTTGTTGCGTTATCTGATCCATCCTTCAAATGCTGTAACATTGATGGGACCAGTCTCTTTTTCTATGGCACTGTCTCCAGTGAGTGAGGAGGAGGTGTCCCGTCTGATACAGAGATGCAAACCAAAACAGTAATTTGACATTAACATGTCTATGTGGCTGCTCAAACGTTGCTTTAAGTACATTTTGATTCCACTGAAACATTTTATCAACATGTCTGTCACTCAAGGCAATTTTCCTACCACCTTAAACAGCGAAAATCACACACATTAAAAAAGACGAGCCTTGAATTGCAAGCAACTATCATCCTATTTTAATCCTTCCAGTCATAAGCAAAACTTTTGAAAAGCTTTTTCTATCAAGATTAGAACGGTTCTTTGAACGTTTTGATGTATTTTGTTCCCATCAATTCGGCTTCAGAACAAACAAATCCACTAAGGTTGCCGTCACAAATTTAATCGAACCCGTTAAACCGACTCCCTCCCGATCGTTGGTCGATGGTCGAGAGACGGGAGCGTTTACTAGGCATATTCCTCGATCTTTCCAAAGCATTCGACTGTGTACATCATGAGACATTGTTGTTCCAGTTGAAGACACGTGGTGTTCGAGGTCTGCTGCACGAATTCCTTTCTTCTTATCTCAGTGGTAGAAGCCAGTGTGTGTAGATTGCGAATTTCCCGTCAAAAAATTAAAAATGGCCTATAGTGTCCCGCAGGGATCTGTTCTCGGGCCAGTACTATTTCTTGTGTACGTCATCGGGTTGAAATTGTCCCTCCTAACAGATAAAATGGTTCAATACGCTGACGATACAACGCTCTGTTTCAAAGCCAAAACAAAAAACAAATTAGAAATCAATTCTGTTTTGGAACTGAATTCATGTATTCAGTATTTCTCGAGATTGAACTTGAATCATCCAAAAACAGTTCCAAATCAAATGTGATAAATTTTTGCCCTCGGCAATTATATTAAATATGCGCTCGAGGCTTGCGCTGCTGTGATGATGTCCTCCTAGAGGAAAATGATTCTACCAAGTTCCTATAGATGTTCCTTGATCGAGGCCTGATATGTGACGATTGCATAGGAGGCATTTCTTCGGACATTTATGCTTTACGAAACCTTTCAAAATTTTGCTTCTTGGATGTATAAGCAACGGCCTATTTTGGCCTAGTTTATCCTCATATAACATACGGGCTGAGGCTGTGGGGCAGCTGTTCTAAATACAAATTTGAAAAAGTATTTAGAATTCAAAAGAAAGTAGTCCGAATAATTTCAAAATTGAAATTCAGGAATTCGTCTAAAAAGGTTTTCATGGAGATTAAATTGCTGACTTTGCCCTGTCTCTATAACCTTGAGGTTGCTCTGATTCAAGTGTGAGTTGGTCCAAGGAAGTGACGTTCACTAATATGGAACTAGGCGCCGGGACAACTTACTGATTCAACAGCACATGCTTCCATGTTCGAACGTTTCCGAGGTTGGCATTAAGTTGATAAATAAGCTCCCTGATGAGATAAAAATTTAAATGATCCTAAAAAATTCAAAGCTCAATTGCGAAACCTATTGGTGTCTAGGGTGTTCTACTCTGTTGAAGAGTTTATGATGAGCCGCTGGGATCAAACTTAAAATTAATTGAAATTTGAAATTAATTTGTAAATCCTTTAGTTCTGTTTTAAATTTTAATCAGTTAAACATATTGATGATTGTATATAATCTTCTTAAATTGTGAATGCAATAAAGATTTATTATTATTATTCTGTATGTTAACTGTTAGTGAGCGCCATGATACAGGCGTTTCGGCGGGGTTCACCTCTTCTATGACTCCTTCCTTAACAAGTCGCGATAGTTCATTTTCAATTCTGGGTTTCATAGGGAAAGGAACTCTGCAGGCTGGAAAATGCTCAGATATTGCAGCATCCTTTACATGGATCTTTGCTTGGTATCATTTAATTCTTCCTAAACCATCTGAAACTACATCATTGAATTCCATACCGATGTCTTGAAATCTAGGTTTATTGTTTTCTTGTTTTGCACTTCCCGCAAATTCTTCTTTACCAATAACCACATCTGGGGGCAGTTACATATTGAAAGCTAACATCCACGGAAACCCAAATACAACTTTGTCATTTCCGTTAACTACAGCAACTTTCAATCTGCGAGTCTTGTACAATATCACGAGTCTCTACAATGACTGCAAACATTACATTAACCCAGTATATCTAATAGTACACTGTTTCCATATGCTACGTGCCTAGAATTAGATTTATCTGAGACAGGTGACCCAATTTTCCTCCCATAGAATTTTCTTACCAATCATCGAAGCTTGTTCACCAGTGTCGAATTCCATGTTTACCGCTACACAATTATGCTTTAAATGAATGTAAGTGTTAGGGATTTTACCTTTTTTCTATAACCTCATTCATTGTCAGGTGTCGAACTTATACATCGCTGTCATCTCCTTCCTGTTCTCATTTATTCAACTTACTTTTTTAAACTTACAAACCATAGAGAAATGTCCAATTTTCTCACAGTTGAAACATTTTTGTTGCTTTGCAAACATTTGCCATATTCATGTTGCAGTCCACATCTGTTGCAAACACTCTTCATGTTTACTCGTTTTCGAACATACAATTTTTATTAACTTTTGATAAATCACTTCACTTGCCATTCCCTTGTCTATTTCACGAGGTGTTAATTCCATTGTATCTGCCAATTCCAACAAGTATTCTGATTTCAATGGCGTACCACCTTCTTTTATATAATTAGGAATTTTAAACTCTAACCTTGCTGCAAAAATGGGTTTTTAGGCTTATATACTGACCTAAACCCGCCAACAACTTTATCTCAGGGGGTCTGATGTATTTTTAATGGTAAAAAGTAGTAGAAAATTTAAGTAGAAAATTTGAGACTTTTCTCAACGGTCCAGGTGCTACATAAGCTAAGAAGAAGTCTCTTCTGCTATGTGAGAACCATCACCTATACCTTTTACTTTAACAGCAATAGAAATTGGGCTTCATAATAGTCACAGTTTATTGATTCATCAAATCTTTCACATATAAGATTTTACACTTTTCCTTGAAATAAGTCATAAGTCTCACTTTTATCTCTGTATTTATCATGCTTCATACTTATCGTCACCACTTTTAACGCATTCGTAAAATATCTTCTTTTTGACAACAGTTAACTTGTCTATATTATCTACACTCAGCTTATCCTTTTGTTTTAAAATTTCAAGAGCCATAATTTTATATAAATACAAGTGGACAGATATAACTTTGGATTATAAATAATATGTATAATTTTTAGTTACAACAAGTCTTTTCTAGATATCCACAAATCTTGAGATATATAAAATTCCAAACACCAAAAAAAAATTTATTGTTTTTAATATATTTTTCTACTATGAAAACATTGCCAGTCACTGATTTCAACAATTCATGGCCATAACACCCACCTTGTAGTATCTGACATTGATTATCCTTCACACCTTGAGTACGTATGTCTCTGGTGTTATAGGCTGTGCCCGAAATACCTCAAATACTTCGTTCGTCCAGTTAGGTAAATAACCCTTACTGATTTTTTTTTATGTTTATTGATTCTAACATTATAACCTATGTTTTGAATGATTAGGTGGTCTTCTTTCGTGTTTTGGTTTTGTATTTTGTTTTATGCGTTTCAAAACAAGTTAGACTTATTTGCATCATTAGGTGCAATACCAATAGTTCCATTAACTCTTTTGTTGTAGTCTTCAATCAACTGAGAAAGGATGTCGATCCATTTGTATGACCCTCTGAATGAGAATTTCTTACATATTGCTGACTTCAATGCCCTATTCAAGCGTTTTATACAGCTCTTTTGGTTTTGTTGAAAGACCATAGTAGTTTAATGTTCTGCAGACAACGTTGATTTTAACAAGATGCAAAATCTCTTTGGATCATGTTTTGGTATTTTGTTGTGGTTCAAGAACCTCTGTTAACATTGTTTTCATCTCCTATTGGTAATAAAGATGCTTCAAAGTCAGTATAAACAACTACAGGAATGCGATATTGAGGATGAATACTAGTAAATTTTAAAATATATCTTTCACAGATGGCAGTTCCACTTTAACCTGTTGTTTCTGATTGCATAAAAGTATATGCTCATTCAACCATTTTGATTCTCCTCGGTTGAATGCTTTTCGTACCAAACATAAACAACGTTTGAATGCCATTAAGTCCCAATTTATTTTGGATAGTTGTCCAACGATAAGCCTGATAATACCCTTTATATATTCATAATTTGAGACATCACCATCTTTTAGTAATAAATTATATGTATGATCACTTAGTTCACAACGACTGATTTTAAGAGGGTATACATTCTATCTCTTACCTAAAGCAAACACATTTATAGAACACTCCAGGGTTTTTCTCTTCTAATTGTTGTATACCATCTATTCCTACAGGATACATTATACCTTGAAAGTTGTATTTATATGCTATTTTACGATAATTTCTAGAATTTATATGTGGATGCATGTTATGGGTGAGAAATTTAGCTAAAATTGCATACTTAAAGTGTTCATTATAATTTCTAGTGAAATGTAGCTGCTTTCTCGTTCACCATACCCCTGTTTATGTGTTCGTAAATCAGATGAAATCAAATTCAACAAAGACCAACCAGATCCGCGTGCTTAATGTTCTTCTATTTTCAAATTATCTCTTGAATGCACTCTTAAACTATAGTTTCTAAATTAGAATCTTGTATTAAAAATCTGTTTCGTACTATGAATTCTTTTTGTGACAATTATTTTTTAACATTCGTAAATACTGTGTCACATATGTTGAATTCAAGAAATTTCAACCTTTTAAACTCATTACTCAAAATCTCTAACGTATTTTTTTAATCTCGCTTAAGAACACCTAATAACTCAAGATTGTTAATATTGTTCATTTTATAATGACAAGGAACGGACACTTTAATGGCAACTTAAAGCTCAACTGAAGAAAGCTTTTCTTGCAATTGTTCTTCTTGAATCAATCCACTACTTGCATTTACTGATGTTTATTATTGGCCCATTGAAGATGGAAACACGGAATGTAAAAATACTTTTTTTTCAATTATATAAGATTAAAACTCTTTGTGAATGGCAGTTAGGTTGAAGAGAGATTAATGGATCAGACGATAGCGAGAAATTAGGATTTTGTAGTTTCATTATATTTTTTTTGGGTGGAGGTTGGAGGAAGGACATTATTTTCACAGTTCACATTAGAAGGGAGGATGGAAAGTTAATGTAGAGAGTTGAGAGTTGTGTCATGAGAGGATGGTGTTGGAAGGATAGATATGAGGGGGGTAGAAGGATAAGATGGAGGAGGGACATTTTTGATAGGAGGGAAAAGGATTTAAAGTTAAAGTAGAGGGTTGACTGTTGTATCGTGACGTGTTGGGAGGATATATATGGGGGAAGATGCAATATTCATGATAGGAAAGGAATTAAGGAACTGGAGATGGGACGTTTTATCATTGTGCGGAAGGAGTACAATTTATGGGAAAAGAGAAATAGGTGATGCAATTTTTTATTAGAGTGGTGTTAGGAAGTTTGGGAGAGAGGGCTTTTAGAAGGAGGAGGGATATAATTTATGGGAAAGTGGAAGAGATGATGAGATTTTTAAAATAAATTTGTATTACTATAGATTGTTTCTTTTATCTTAGGTTCTCACTGAAGCCATTTACATTTTTTCTCATTTTCATCAATGTCGAGATTCCAATTTGATTTTCCTTTCCGGAGTTGACGTGTTTTTTCTTTTTTTGGGAGGATTTACTTTTAGTCTATCTGCGCCATTTTGTGACAATGCGTATCTTCCAATAAGTTTATATGATTTGCTTGGATCTAACTTAAAAATTGTTCTAATGGGCACTTTATATTCTGTATTTTTTATTTGTTCAAAACACAGTATATCTTCTCTTCCAATTCTTAGTAGTGCATTTTAAAGATCACGCACTACAACTTGGTTGGTTTTTTTTATTTAATTTTGTAATAATTTTTGAATTTTGAAAACAACGTCAATTTTTAGACGGAATGTGGAACGACTTTCCTTTTCGAGGCCCTTTCTTCAATATAAACTAGCAAAGAATTTTGTTCAATAATTTGAGTTTTTTCCAATATAGCTAAGGGAGATATTAATTTCGTTTTCCACTGTTGAGGGATAGATTTCTTGAATTATTCGTACGAAACATCGGAGTAGATATTTCCATGTTCTTTTTCTATAACACATTTTTCTTCAGGACTTGCTCTCAATATTGTTTTTAACATTGGCATGTCATCTTCTCAGATGACAGCTGGAGATCTGAAGCGATGTCCTTTCCCATCTTCTAGCTTGATGAAGTAGGGAATCCATAGTGTAAATTTATAAAAGCATTGAAGAAAGAATAAGAATGATACAACTGAAATAAAATAACAGCTTATTATATAAGATAATTACTGTATCAAAAACAGACTGAAAAAATAATATAAAATGTAAGCTAAAGTTTGTAACATTGAATATCTTTATTTGCTATTAGTTGGTAAAAGAAAAGTAACAATTGTCTAATAATGTTTTCTATAACGAGGCCATTCAACATCAAAGATGCCATCGTCAAGTGCGAAACAACAAATTGAATAATATAAATATTTTACATTTTAAAATAATTATCAGCTGAATAAAGCTTAATACAAGATTTGTTTAATTTAAAGTAAAATAAAATAAATATTATCATATGTATACAAGTTTGGGTCAACAAGAATTTTGTTATATTTTAAAGAAAGGGTGGATTTTGAATCGGTCCAAAATCCTTCTTTAATATTTTATCTTTATGTTATTTGTTTATGTATAATGTTCCATAAACATCGAGTTCTTCTTGTTTATGGACTTGTTTTAATAATGTGAAATTTTTAAAAGTGTGATTTGTTTCTAATGCATGTTTGGCAATAGATGATTTTTTAGTTTGTCCGTATTTATAATATCGTTCGTGTTCTTTAAACCTTTTTTAATGGTTCTTTTTGTCTGGGCAATGTAAATCTTATCACAAATCTTCACAGTTAATTGTGTAAATTCCACTTTTACTTTCATCTAAATTTTATATTTTGGATTTCGAATTACATTTTTTATTTTATTCGTTGTGCAAAATGTTATGATCATGTCAAAATTTTTTCTAAATACATTTATAATTTATTTATAAAATGGACCACAACTCATGGATTGCCAATTTCGGTTTTCTTCTTGTTCGCTTTTTAAAGTAGTTCTTTTTTTATTAAACAAATTTTCTTTTGTTCTTTTTTATTAAACTGTCAATTAATTTAGTTGAGTATCCATTGAAACCTGCTATACTTTTTATATTTCTTAGTCTTCGTGTACTCATCGTTTTTAAAGGTGTAAGTAATTTATTAATCATGGTATGGAAAGCAGTTTTTTGGGAGGGTGGTGATTCGAATCGTGTGGTATGTATCTGCAAGTGGGTTTTCTGTAAATTTCATAGTCTATGTAGTCATTATTCCTTTTCACTAATACGTCTAAAATGGCAAAGATGAATGTGTGTCAATTTCGTAAGTAAATTTAATAGTGGGATAAAATTAATTTCATTGGTTAATACAATTTTGAAGATCTTGGTTTTTATTAAATATGGCGAAAATATCATCCACATAACGTAACACCACTCTGGGGAAATAAATCATATTTTGTTTCGCGATCAATTCAAAATTTGCTAGGAAAACATAAAACATGATAAAGGGTTACCCATTGCTGTCCTTTAATCTGTTCATGAAACTGATTTTCGAATTGAAAAGTGGTTAAAATTATTGGATAATTCTGACTTTTCTTTCACCAATTAATAGAAAGTAGTGTATTATAATAAGATGAGCTCCTCCTTCAATTGAGTATCTTGTTTAACTTATAAAATATTGATAAATAGTTAAACACAATAGGAACAATGCCACGATACAATCACTTCAAGATCTGGGACCGAAGTGATGGCTTTCTAGATGTTTGTTAGGAGCAGACAGTGTAGTGTGAGAAGTGGGGAGAAGAGGGTAAAGTTAAATAGATTTCGAATTGCAAACTAAGCGTCTATACCAATAGTGTTTTTATAGATCTGTAGTTTAATTACTAGAGTTTCACAAAACTAAGTGTTTAACAGTTTCTCGTTATGAATGTACATTTGGTTCCTTATCTGCTTTTAAATAAAAAAAAAATACAAATCTTAATTTAATTACAACTACAGTACTAATATTTAGCACATGTGACAAATATTAAAATAGCAAAGAATTTATTTGAATAATGTACTATTATAAAGCAATACTTTACTAGGTACAATTTACAATGTCAAAAATCTCTGCTTTATGTTTAGATTTATTACACGAATTATTATATTAATAATATAAACCAGCATGTGTATATACATGACAGGTTGACAATGTTCATATAAAATAAAATAATATCTTTACGGAAATCGGTTTATCTTATCAGTTTATCGGTTTTACAGTTTGGAATAATCGCCTGTGGTGGAGCAAATAAAAATGTAATTAATCCATTAGAAATAGTACAAAAGGCTATTATTAAATCTATTTTTAAAAAATACAGAAGATACACAACAAACTTAATTTTTGATGAATTTAAAGTTTTCAATCTAAATCAACTCTATGTAAGAACCCTTATTTTATATATTTTTGACAAGTTTACCCTTTTCACACCTATAGGCCATCACTACCTTACTCGTTCAGTGAAAAATATTGGAATTGTGATTCCTAGATTATCGAAATCTGTTAACAAAACCTGTTCATTTTACATAATTAACATGTTGTATGCAAATTTACCAGTACACCTTAAAGTTAACGATGTCCTAAGAATAAATAGTTTAAAAAAATAGTAAACAAATGTTTAGTTGAAGTGGGTAGAGAAGGTGTTGAACGGTTTATTGTTTCTATATATTCCTAAAGAGTGGTGTGTGTATGTGTGTGTGCGCGCGCGCGCGTGTGTGTACGAGAGCAGTTGAGTGTGTGTGTGAGAGAGAGAGAGAGAATGAGTGAGAAAGTGGGAGGAGAGTATGAGTGAATGTGTAAAAGGGAGTAAGAGGGAGTTTGACTGAAAGGAGAGAGTGAGAAATACATAGAGAAAAAAATTGTTGAATTCGTCTTGTATTTGTTGATAGTTTCACATGCAGGACGAATAGATGCCAAAATTTTACATTATTACATAATTTTACAAGTAAGGTAATTGTAATTAGCTTATCGAACAAGTAGTCTCAAATTGTATTACCTTTTTTTCTGATCTATTACTAATTCGCTAATTAGTTATGTTAAACCTATTCATAAATTGATTAAAAGAGTTTAATTTTTTGTTTCTTTGAATTAATTCTACTATTTTATTTAAATTTATACTTTATGGTTGTTATATTTGTTTACAAGACTTTTAGAGCACACAGTTATGCCTTTGCTGGGAACATATTTCACTTACAAATACTATGTACGTATATAATGCTTACTTTGTAAAATAAAGTTTCTCATTTCTCAAATACTTAAGTGAAGATTTATTTTCCGTATATGTTTACTTACAGAATCCAGAGATTGATTGTGTGAATACAGGATACGCTTATGTAACATTTTCTCCTATTATAACCTCCAAGACACATTCTAATAATTCTAAACAAAACCCAATTTGGAATAATTCATTGTGAGATTATAATTAAACATTTCATGCGGTAGCCAAGGTAATTATTTCTGGGTGTGAGAAAATGTAAGTGAAGGATGTTTTCCTTTAACTAATTACAGATTCAAAGCTGATTTCATATATATATATATATATATATATATATATATACATTAAGCTGTATAAATGGCAATAGCCTTATTTAATTTCAATAAACATTGAATCGCAAAAAGTACTTGCTCCGCCGGGAGTCGAACCCGGATCTCTCACTTGCCGGGTGAATGTGCTACCATTACACCACAGAGCGCTTACTTTTTCCGATTCAATTATTTTGTATTTGGCCGTATCTGTCACATATGCGTTTAAATAAGCAAACTAACATATGATCGGAAGACCAAATACTTGTCAAACGACTTTTATTTACATTAAGCTGTATAAATGGCAATAGCCTTATTTAATTTCAATAAACATTGAATCGCAAAAAGTAAGCGCTCTGTGGTGTAATGGTAGCACATTCACCCAGCAAGTGAGAGATCCGGGTTCGACTCCCGGCGGAGCAAGTACTTTTTGCGATTCAATGTTTATTGAAATTATATATATATATATATATATATATATATATATATATATATATATATATATATATATATTGCTCTTAACTTAGTTACACATCATTTTAACTCCTATGAGAAATTATACAGAAATACTTTAGTGAAGATGTATTATCATAATGAGGTTATGATTGTATACTAACACACACATTTTGTCCATTAAAGAATTACATACTCCAAGTTATCACTAAACATTATCAATGAACAAATAATTTGAATTATTTTCCCTTATATATATTATTATGCAGTTACATGGACAAAGAGAGAAACAAGCTAAAATGAATACAAATACAATGTAAAAGCTATAATAAACTCAAATAAAATATTAAACGATTCCGGAGACAATCATACAAAAATAAATGTTTGTTTATGATTTCATCGCCTCAAAAAAATAATCTAATTCATGTAAAAAATTGATTTTTAATCTGTGAATGTAAGATTCAAGTGATTGTATAATCTATCGCATTGTAACAATATAATTTAGAAAGATTATGATTCTGAATAAGTTTAGAAACATGTTTCTGGCATTAAATTTCCTAAAATAATAATTTCCATATTAAATAGTAAAAGTTGTCCAATATAATAAAAGCGTGAAAAATGAACTCTCAAAGCTCTTTAAATTTTCTAGCATATAAGGAATGTGTTTAAAAACGATATAAAATACTTCTATGAATTGCTAAAATATGTTAAACAACAGTTACAACCTTCTTTAAGTAAAAAAGAATATTTAGAGGTTATTAATTAAATTCATATGCCAGTTATTACTGGGTTTGAATGTTGACGTATATATGAAATTAACATTAAAACAACAAATAACCGGAAGAAATGATTTAATGTAATGTGTTCATGGTATATTTCAAAAGGTTTTGAAATATATCAAAAGTAAGATAAAAATCCAATAGTCAGATAATTTTTATAAATTATTGATAACTGTTTATTAGACAAATGTAATTATATTTGATAAGTGGATGCCAAAAAGATGATGTTGGTAACAATGATTCACTCAAGAATTTTTGTGAGTACCAGGTTTTGTAAACAAAATTAATTAAAGAACACCATGTACTTCTCCTATTCATATAAAGATATGTTTTTTCCAAAACAGGTATTGATTTGTTTAATATTTCATGTGACTCTGAGGAAGAAAGATGGCGTTTAGAGGAATTATAGTATCGCTATGATGCTTAAAACTTTTATTATTCCAGAAATTTAATTATACTTCATTCTTTGCCCTAAATTCATTCAGAATCATGATATTCTAAATTATTTTGTAACAGTATGATTGATTTTATACAATCTCTTAAATCTTACATGAAATAAAATAAGATAATCTTATTAGAATAATTTTGTTTCTTAGTTTGAATTAGAGAATGTAATATATTTAATAGAAAAGCAAGTTTTATAAATCTATAATGCAGAGTAATCTGTGGACTCATTTTATTGCCTCAAAAAATAGTCAAATGTTTATGCAAATTTATAAAGTTTGCTTCAATATTCTTAAGCTGTTTGTATGACTAATCTTCTATTATATGAATTTAATCAATTATAATGATTGTTATTAAGATGTCCATAAAGCTAGTAAAAATAATGCTTTTTTTCTAAAATGGCTTTTTTACGTGAAAAAGGAAATTTTAAGAAGATCAAAGTATTCAAAGTAAAAAAGTGCAAAACCATTGCTCGGCCTCATTACTCTAATGAATTTTATCCCTTACTCTCTCTTTGCGCCTCTGACACGATCACTTCTGCTGCCGTTTATAGGCAGGGATCTTTAATTTAAACTACAGAGAAAAAAATAGCATACTGGAATAGAGTAATGGTTTTACTAATGCGTACTAGTTGCTTTTATACTGTACATTTGATAATTATGACTACTCCTTATCAAATAGTGCCCAAGGCAATCTTGGTAACAGCGAAACCGTAGCTCACATGTATAATATGTACAATGGCCACTCGAGAACTACTAATTTTACAAAACATTTACAAACAAATAAAACATTGTATGTATATTCAAATATGTAAAATGCTCTCTCATTTTAATAAAGACAGTGTCAAAACAGTTTACCAAAACTGTTTTCTTAGCCTTGAAATTGCATAATAAACAAGAGATTTTAGTTAATTTGAGTTCCGAAAGAACTCACTACGTCTATTACTTGTCTCAGAAACTACTTTACCATGAAGAACATAGAAGTTTCATCATAGTAAATATAGGATGGTTGTGATCGATATTGGAACTGTTATGGTTGAAATTGCATATTAAAATAGTGAAAAAAATCAAGATTTCTTTTAAAATTGTGTAGATCAAAAACTGTTTAATCGATTTTGATGAAATTTCGTATACATAGCCTAAATACTTAACTCTTTCAACTTAAATTATCCACGAGAGTGAACTCATCCCCTATTTCTTAATATTCATAGAAAAATAAAAACATTTCCGTAATCATCTTAAACTTCAAAAACAAGTGAGTTTTACTTATCATTTCATGAAAATAAAACAAATTGTCAAAAACTAACCTACTCATCCCTTATATTAAAACTCATAACTCGAGAACTATGTGAGCTTTTTTAATGAAATTTTATATATAGGATAAATAAAGTATTTTTAAAATCATCACTTCCGGTCCAACCCTTATTATGATCTTCAAATGGATTTTTCCTAATAGCATAACCATTTTTTTTTATAAAATTTAAACTGTATACTTTAATTTATTGGTCTTCTGTAAAGTTTTAAAATTATTCGATGAATAATACAGCAGATAACACGATTTTTCAAACAAATTATAAAATTTTTTAAATATTCTTAATGACATCATATGATAAACATTTCTCAGAAACAACAACAACATAAAAAATCGCAATTATAGCAAAATTTTGAAAATCCATAATGATAATTATATCGCTTTTGAACCAGAAATATTTATCAGACTCTTCGTTGACATAAATTGGCCTATTTACTATAAATTTTCTGGGACTGTAATACATTTCCATACTTTTGTAGTAAACGTTCTTAAAATATTGAAACATCTTACACATAATTCTGAAAAAACCTCAGGAAATGTTTAAATCTTGTAATTCACATAAATAATAGGAACCATTCAATTTTTCTCTAATATTTTTTACATTCAAACTATTAAATTTTGAAGAAATTTTTCTGTATTATTCTGTCCCTCTGTTTGATAACCTATAATAACGACCTTAAGAATAAAAATATTTCTATAAATATTGGTGATATCGAACGAATAAGTTGTTCCAGAAATACCTTTTTGCTCAATACATTGCCAACCTAGAAAATGAAATATAATATTTTGACTTTCTGTAATTTCATCAATCAACCGAATTTTACTCGTTATTTTTTAATCAATAATCAAAACTGTAATAGAAAACTCGATGTTTATAATTTTTTAATCAACTGGCATGTCATTTCCAGTTTATGTTTTTAATATTGCATCATCAACTTCAATGCTTATGACACTAATGTAAAATCCACATTTATAGATAGAAAAATGTACATTTTCTAAGAATTCTAAGTCGACATTTGATAAATTTCCAATCGCTTCAAATTGTCCAATTTTAAAAGTCGATTCAAAACTATTTGAAAATACATCACTTTTTGAATAAAATATAGTTCCTTTATTGTACTTAAATAACCACAATCTCAATCTCTTCTATCAATTTATTGTGTTTCTTACTTCAATTTTAGATGATTAAAATGGTATTAGTTATCAATTAATCTAACATCATTTGTTCCAAGATCATATTTAGGATTTTAATTTTTTTTATTTTGCAATGTTATCTACACATTTCAGTACAATTTGCATAGGATAATATATTACTCCAATCAATTGAATCTTAAAATTCTGCCAAAAATTCTGTACTCAAGTTTTAACCCTCCAAATGTTGTTCATAAAAATTTTGATTGACACAACCCATTGTGAATTGTTGTTCGTCAAAATTTTGATGAACAAACATTCCCTTGCATAATCACTCATTACAGTATATTCCGGCAACGTATCGATTCGATTCATGCACCATTGGATTCGAAAAAAAAGACTAAGGAATACTATAGTTTTATTCCTCCTTGTATTGTAGTTGCAACGTACCAAGTTCGTAGTTTGGAACGTAAAAGAAGATGATGCAATTCATTGTGACCGCCATGTTGTCGATGCCGTCTGAGTTGTTGATGTGACGAGTCGTGTTTATTTGTGTTTTAGTGTTGTGTTTAGTGTGTGGTGAATTGTTAAATATTGCAGTAGTGCAAATAAATATATTTTAGAATAAATAAATTTCTCGAAAATTTTTCGCAAAAGTTTTGAGTAATGACAAAATGAAACTTTTTTCGACTCTTCAAAAAAAGTTATGGAATTTATTTTACTACTGCTGTATAGTTTACTTCATTCTGAGTAACAAAATATGCAATATAACATGGATT
This sequence comes from Homalodisca vitripennis, assembly GCF_021130785.1. NCBI lineage: Eukaryota > Metazoa > Arthropoda > Insecta > Hemiptera > Cicadellidae > Homalodisca > Homalodisca vitripennis. The sequence goes on from NW_025776166.1 coordinate 156,931, forward strand.
GAAGTAAAACTGTATTAGTAAAACTTTTATTAGCAAACTCTTACATATACACCCTATTTTCACAATTTATGCGCATCGCTGATTTTTGTTATATAGTGTTATTATAGTTTCATAAATCTGTATAATGCTTATGTGTTTCTGAAACTAGAATAAATTTGACACAATTAATCTAACATCATTTGTTCCAAGATGCTTAACCATCTTGTTATTAAAGTTCCATAAATATAAAACTGGAAATTAGATGAACAAAAATTATTTACAAAATCAATATTAAACTAAGTCTTTTTATTTAGCCCGTTAAAATGTTGCTTACTAATAGCTAAAAATGTTTTAAAATATAAAATCTACCCTCTCAATATCGTCTGAATACTTTTGGTAGTCCATAATTTATTTAGAAAAAAGTTCTAATTTCTAAAGAATTTAACAAGTTTTTATAATAATGTTCGTTATAAAATGTCTTAAGGGTACCGTAAGTTATTACAACTATTGATCAATTTAATCATATTTAGGATTTTAATTTTGCAATGTTATCTACACATTTCAGTACAATTTCCATAGGATAATATATTACTCCACGGTCTATATTACTCCAATCAATTGAATCTTAAAACTCTGCCAAAAATTCTGTACTCAAGTTTTAATAACGACAAATAACAGACATTTATATTGATAATGAATATTTTCCTTAATTAATTCTGAAGATAAATTTTGATATTTTACTATATTAAACCAATTTAATTTATTAATGTACAATCACTTCAGATAAATAATATTTTTCAGAAATTCATCCCAATATTCCTTTTTTTTAAATCTCTTTCATGCTGCATTATAAAAATATCGAAAGCACTGTAATGTCCAGCCATCTCTTTTTATTAAGGATAAAGAATTGTTTGCATAATATTTTATATCATTTGTTACAGTTTTCTCTTATACCTCACACAGTATATGAGTACCATTTATATATGAAAAATTTAACTTGAGTCATCATAACCGTCTAATCGATTAAATCTGTTATCAATATTTTCAAAACTTTTATTAACATCTTGTTTAAATTTATTGAAATTCTAGTAATTTTTTGCCAATACTTCTTTAATTGAATTGAATATGACCATCAAAATCATTTTTACATGCATTGATTTTCTTAAAGTTTGTTAATCTTCCACTAATTTCATGACAATTTTCTATAGATTTTTATTTATAACTTCTAACTTTACATAGACTTTTGTTTTAAAATCTTTAATATGTTCTTTATGATTCTCATAATTTTTCCATTTCATCAAACATTTTAATGTGATAAGCTAATTGCTATTTTACAATAACATAAAACGGATAAATTACTTTAGTAACAATGCTAATTCTTTTTCCTTTAAAATCTTAGGCATTTTTAACATTTGGACTATTTATGTCAACAATATCGTTGTTTCGGATAATTTTAGAGGTTTAAAATTTGTTCTTTATCAAAATCATGTTTGTTACCAAGATGATTTACTAGGTTTTACACCAACAATATATATTTTTTTTTGCTAAACCTACAACATTTGTCTATACTTTAATTGCGTCAGTTATCTTATAAGCTTTTTCGATATAAGGCATTACATTGTTAAAAACTTTTTTCGCTCCACCATCAAATCTTGTTCTAGCTTTACAATAATTCTTTTAAATTCACCTTTTAAATCTTGTATTTTCGCCTTAAGTACGTCTGATTGTAAAAGGTTTTTAATCTTATCATCAAATTCGTTTTTAAAGCTTTTTTTAGCTCGAGGATATCTGGTTTTAAAATTGTTTTACCTTCCTTTCAAATTTGTACAAAAAGTACACCTGATTGTAAAATAAGCTTATCTAAAATTCGTTTTGTAACAAAATTGCAGATTTTGTAACAAATTTTCAAATAATTCATTCCTTAAAGCATCTATTTTTTGTATATTACCTGTCCTGATTTGTGTGCCAAAAACATAAAAAATATTTTGCGAATCCATATTTATTAAGTAATAATTTGTTGACAGTTTCTTTAAAATCTTTACTATTTTGTCAATGCGTTCAAAACATAAACACATAAATGTCCAACATTGGAGAATCTTTATAGTCTTAAATTTGAGTATCATTATAGTAAATGTTTGATTTGTTCAAATATTTGATCAATTCTTTTGATGGTTTGTCCTTAATGTTTCCATATGAAGCACAATAATATGCATTCTTATCATTTTTATAATAACAACTCCAATGCATTCCATTTCCCATAATCGGGTCTAAATTCACAATTCTACATTCAAATTTTTTAATTTTTCAAATAAAGTATCTCGCATGAATACTCCTCTGAAATTTTTAACGTTTAAACAGATTTCTTCCAATTCTCCGAATGTTAATGGTTTGATATCAATTTTTTTGTAATGTTTGAATTCACATAATTTGTTTAATCTATTCCTGATCTTGTAACATCTTCTTTATATCTTTTCCAAAATATAATAAATCTTTCTATAATCCACCGTTTTTAAGATCTTTCAACTGCTTATAAGAAAATTATATTCTGATTACTTTGTTGTTTTTCTTGTGTTATTCAAGTTTGCTGTACTGTCTATTTGTTACAATCATCTCATTATTCCTATTTTTAATTGACCTATTTTAAATTAAATACCAACAGGTATTTATTCTTAAAAGCGGATGCTATTTTTTCTTTCTGATTTTTGCTGAAATTAACTTTTTTCTCCATTTATATGGCTAACATTTCAAGTTCTCTTCGATGCCCATTCCTAATTTACTCCTCAAAAACGTTGCTCCAGCTGTCGGAAGTGCAACACTAATGTTCACCTAAACTAGCATTTTTGATAAAAATCTATCCATTGCATTATCTTTTAAATTTTTTTTCTGGAATAAATTAAATAAAATGTTTAGCATAACATTTATCAAGTTCCATTGTAGCAATATCTAATTCACTTATACCAGGATCTCTTCTTTTTAGCCTTTTTCAAGCCTTATTCCAGGTCCTAGATACTGATAATCTGGTACGTGCTAATTAAGTGGTAGATGTTTAATTAAATCAATCAAAAGTCCACTATCTAAAATTGGTGAACTTATTGCTGGTAAAATTAGTTTTAAATACTTAATTCCATCTATTTTTTTCAATCAATTAACTCATCAAGTTTGTTCGAAATAAAATCTTTAATTGCGCTCTTTTCATTCAAAATATTGCTATTTCTAGCCTTTTCCTAAGCATACTTATAATTAACAATATTTTTAAGTTTTGCCACATAATCAATATCACAAAAAACAATCAATCACAACAATTCAATCAATTTCTGTTGTGTTTGGTTTTATATTCAATCTTATTATCAATGTATTTTCTTACACCAGATCCTTCGATTCGTTTTTCCCAAATTGGTTTAATTAAATTCATATATTTTTTACCTCTGCTTGATTTTGGTTTTTTACAAGATGGATCATTATTTTTATAAATTCAATCAGATTTTCATATAATTTCAGTATACTTTTTCAAATCTTCTTTAGAATATAAATTGTATTTTGTACATCTTTGTCTGTTAACAATCTCCATAAACCTCTAGTACCTTCATATATTTTTACATTAATAATTATATCATCATGTTCAAAATTGACGGGCGAATTTCCAACCATACAAATTTTATTTTTTCTATCCCAATACAAACCAAATTTATCATTCTTTGCTATAGAAAGAAATATTTCACCAATTTTGCCAATTATTACACCCTTTGTTCCAGGACAAAGATCTACCAATCCACTTATTGGTTCAACTATTGTAGATTCTTTAATAATTCTTGGTCTAAATGGTGTTGAAGATGGTAATTTTGGAAATTCATATTCTTCTACTTCAAATTCTGGAGTAGAAATATCAGCAAATTGTCCTACAACTAAAACTAAATCCATCATATTTTTTTTACATTTTCAATTTTTCCTTCAATATTTTTATCACAAAAGTTACAGATTGTATAATTTTTTTAGTAAATTCTTCTTCATTTTCATAAATTCTGATCTGTTATCCAAATTCTTTGGTTAATAAATTTTCAGTTTAATAAATTTTTTTTAATTACATTCGTCATTTATTTACAAAAAAATTGAAATGTACAACGTGAAACGTGATACACCGAGATTGTTACACGTTTATATCAGAAAATGTATTCAAATATTTCTCACTTTTAGGCTCCAAAGTTAGGTTAAGAGTTAAAAATCCATAGTCTTCTTTCAAAATTTTATCACATCATCCATTTATATAGAAAAACTACAGTTTTGACTGTCTCAATTCATATTCATAAAAATTTCCGGTTATTTCTTAATTCTTTAAATCTTTTATACTGTATGTAACAGGATCTGCGTTAATAATTTTATCAATTACAAAAATTTCTCAAGACCAATTGTTTTTATAACGGTTTGAAAATTTTTGTTTCTTAGTAGGGAGTCTTACATGATTAGTTGCAAATTTCGTCTTTTTGTGAATTTCTGGTGGAAAGTACCTGAAAACTGTCTCAAATATATATTTTGTCTGCATCTTTATATACATGTTTTAGTTTAATTGTAATTGCACTATAAACTGTATTATTACAATAGTTTATGGTTTTTTGAAGAATATAAATCCACTTTAGGTTTTTATTTATCTCCAAAAGAACTCACGTTTTCTCATTTTGGGTTCTGTTATTCTTTCTACAATACTTGATTTTTATTTTTTTCAGTATGATAAATTTTAATGTTATATTTCCTAAAAAATCATTAAATTATTAATTTTGAACCCCAAACCCTTATCTATATGAAGTAGATTTGTTGGTTTATGATTGATCTTCATAGCATCTTTTATAATGTCTTCAAACGCTTTTGAAACACTTTTCTGTTTTTCCTCTTGATTGCTCTTGACCAAACATATTTTGGAAAAATATCTATAACACTTAACATATAAGTTACTTAAATCCTTCATTTTGACTGAGTGATTAGACATTATAACCAAATCTGCTGCTCATAAATCATCAATTCCTAGGGTTATTATTATTATTTTTTTTTTACTTTTTCTCACAGCATGAATTTTGCCAGATTCAATCTTTTCTCCTCTTATTCTTCAATTCCTTTTTAATGATCATCGGTTTTTCATTACGATCTTTTAAAAATTTACTTTGATTTGTTTTACATTTTGCTGTAATTCTATACAATCCATTTTGAGTTTATGCAATTTTAGAATATATATTTTTAGTTTTCTTTTTACATTTGTTACAGTGAATTCATCCATTTATAATCATTAATTTTCAATACTTCCCATTTTATTTAATCTGATATATCGGATTTTGCTACATTCTTATAACCATACGATATAGTATCAATCTTATTTTCCAATACAACTCTCTTATCATCTTTCGAGCTCACTGCTATCTTGTTCATTGTGATTTTATACAATTGATGATTATAACTTTTAGTGAAAGTCATTCATCTAAATTCTTCTTCATCTTCGTAGAAAATTTCTTTAAATTATCTATATTTATTGTTTTATTTACAACACCTTTCTTGACACCTTTACATCTAACTGTATTTTTTATCTAGACATTTTTGATCTCAATGCACAATATTCTTCTAAAACTTCATTATTCAATTCAATTTTGAATGTTCCTATAACTTTTCTTTTTATTAGTGACGCATTCATGATCCTCTTGTATTACACTAATCTATATTATCTTCAATAATTTTATATGGATTCTTCTTCATTTCAACGAAATAACTATCTGTATTCATGTAACATAGATTCAAATCTGGATCATATTTCTTTAAGTTATCTTAATAAAAATCATACATTAACAATTTTGATGGATCAAGAACTGAAAACCTAATGTAAATTGGTTTGTTGAATTAAACTTTTTGTTTGTACATATGAACCGTAATAAAATTTTCATCAAATCTCGTAAATTATTTGAAGTTTGTCTTTTTCGCTTGTATCATAGAAAATTCGTCATTTCCTAGTTTGATATTGCACCTATTTCCAACATTTTCTATAATTTTTCCCAAAAATATAGTTGTTAATGAACAACTTTATTTTACAAGCTAATGAGCTTGTAAAAACCTTTCTCAAAGTCACTTGTAGCTTTGGTTCTCCTATTTGTGTTAAAAAAAATATATATATATATATATTCATTCATGAAAAGTTTTTGATCAGATGCAATTTCTATATTCACTTGTTTGAACACCATTCCTTTTTGTAGATAGTATTTCAAATTTATAAATTGAACAAAACATTCAGTCTTGTTTAAAAGAGTTGTCCACAACTTGTTTTTATAATGTTATGGAGCAAGAGGTAAATCTTAATGATTTTTATGTAAATTTGTTGGGTATTCTAGATCAACTTCGAGAATATAACAATAATCGTCTTGTTACGTAAGTTCTAAAATTTTATCTAGCCATTACTTTTTTGATTATGTTTAAGATCCATCCACTTAATATCTTTATACGGCAAAGGTTGTGACAATGCCCAAACATAGAGATTATTCACATCTAGATAAAGTAAATAATTTTCTGATTTCGTCTTATCAAAATTTTATAACATAATGAATTTTCTTGGCCCATCATTGTCAAACTCAAAACCATATCCAGAATTTACTGAAAAATTTATAGATTTTTCATCTGTGTTTGCAATCAAATCAACATTTCTATATTGTTTAGCCAATTCTTTTATGTAAAAATGAGTATCATAATTTGACATATTGTGACATACAACTGGAATGCTTTGCGGAAATTTGACATTCAGATTACACATTCTATGAGCTGCTACCTCGAAATTTTCCTGTCAAAAGGCAATGATCTCTGCATTCCTTGAATGTATCATCGTGCCAATCGTCGTGCATAAAACCCAAAACTTTTTTGTATCTTAATAAGAAATTTCTTCACAAATGTGGCAAAGATTTGAACTTTGATATAACAAATCTTTTTCTTAGGTTTTTTTAATTTTTAGAGTTATGTTTTTTAGTTATATTCTTTGATAATTTATTAAGCTCTCTCTTCAAACAGTTTTCTGGAAAATTTGGCAAATCTTCTTAATATTTTGCTCTATACTATATCGGGTTGTACATTTTATTTGTTACATTTGAAACTAAATGTGATGAGGTGCTTCTGAATCTTAGTTGGAGTCGATTTTTGTGGATTATTCTTACATGTTAGAATTTTCTTTAATATACTTTAAAAATTCATATAAATAACATAAGGACGAGGAAATTTCTTTTGATATTTTGTAAACTTAGTGGATTGACCTGGATATGGCATAATTGGCTTACAAACTTCATATTGCCTACAAATTTCTAAATAATCTTTTAAATCTCCAGATTTGTTAAAAAATGATAAGCATCTACAAAAGAATTTTCTAGCTTTATTTTTAGATTACACTAATTTATTTGAATCTGTATCAAAACATAATATGATCTATCTTCTTGTTTCAAATACAATAAATTAATATTTAACTCTGCGTCATATATCTCTGAAATTTGCAGCGGAATAATATAATATGCAGTTTTTTTAATCTTAAGTATAGATATTTATGGACATTTTATGATATCTGTATTTTGGATCGAAACTTCTTATTTAAAAAGATTTCACATCTTTCAATGAAAATGGATAATCAAATCCTTAAAATATTTCAACACTTACATAAATCTGATACTGTTTAATTCTTTCTGGATGAGCTTTCCGTTTTCCACAGCACATTAATTGCTACATTGGTCTCGTTACAACACTAGTAATATACAAGGACACTTTACTGTTTCCATTGCCAATCAGATATTTTTGGACATTGTTTCATAAATCAATCACTTTGTGTTCATTCGAACTGGGACATTAATTTATCTGTAAGTGTAGCGTGAGTGAACTTCATAGATTCAGCTTAATTTCACTAATCCTGCAGTGTACTTAACTGTTTAGTGTATGTATTCAGACTGTAATGTATTCAGGGGTCAAGTAGAATCTTAGAATACATTAGGTGATACGTTAGATGATTATGTAACTCAATTATTGTTTACCAGTGAACTAGAACTGAGTGATGCGGGTGAAATGTCTGTTGGTAGCGGCCATGACAATGCACAGCTCGATATGCCGCTTGATCTATTTGAGGTAGGTGTAGGTCGAGTGGACAGTAAGGGAGAGAGTGACGGGGAGGAGGGAATTGATTAATATCTACGATGAAATAAGTTAATAAAAAGGAATACTTTTTTCGTTAAGCTGATTTTGAAGCAATTACTTTGTTTTCTGTTAATAAAAATGAAAGTGCTACCGAAGAATAGTACTTGATTCACACTTACACGATCCCGTATTATCTTTTCAAGAAACAAGAATCTTTATTAACCTTTAAATAGTTTTTACAAATCACAATAGGCTTTGTCAGAGTAAATCTAAATTTCCTAAGTCTATATTATGTATTATGTACTAGAACAATGTTCATTATTTAGAATGTAAAAATAAAATCTTAAATTTGCACAATACATAGCCTACTCTTCAATTGTATAAAATACGTCACACTTAAGCCACTTAGATACAAATTTGTGGAACTCGTTATAAAATATAACTGAAACTGGTAAACTATTAAATAATTTCAATTGTTGGTATTGGCAACTTTTCATTGTTTTACTTAATGTTAACCTAATACCAGATTCATGTGAATAAGTGTTAATAATTACTCCCTTTCCGTAGTAACTGCTTCGTATTTGTGTACTCTTCAAGAGTATGTATCTGGTCTCTTCTTCAGTTTTAAAATCTTCCATTATAACAGGGTTGCTTACAAAAAAAAGGTAAACATTTCAATACATGTCAAAACCTTTACATGTCTGAAAATTGAAGTGGAATGAAACCAACATAACTTTTGCAATGCTTCAAGTAGCTTTTGAAGAACACACACTTAGCTAAACATGTCAAGGCTGGCAGAACTTCAGTTGAAGATGATTATCGTTCAGGACGGTCTTCCACGAGCAAAACAGATTAAATTGTTGAAACAACAGATGAAACAAAAACATTGCTCGTGGCTTTTTAACATTATAAGCATTGTCCATCGTGAGTTTATGCCACCTGGTGTTAGAGGGTCGTTTTGACGCGTTTGAGGGAAAATTTGCATCGAAAAGGGCCTGATTTGTGGAAAGACAGGTAAGAAAACAAAAATTAGCAGACCTACTCCAGGAACCTTTTGATACTATCTCGTACAGGTTGCAATACTTTCCTTAACACGTGTAGAGACCCGCAGACCTTCTAGTAGGTAGGATTTTCACTTAGGAGTTTCTTGCCGTTGTATATCTATTTCAGGCTCATGTCACTTGCGAACAGTCACGGGTATATTACTGAGCGATTCCGAAGGATATCCACCTCAATATAACTTTATTTTACGAACTTACAAAGTACCATAAAGAGTATGTGCATACAAGAAGCTGACTACATAGTAGGCCTAACGTGTTCATTACGCAAAAGGGTCTAGTTGCAGCTCCCCCTGCCAGGTTGTGCCTTCCGACGTTTTAGTTTTATGATTTTTCAATTTCATTACTTATAACACACTCATTATAAGGCGACACAACACATGATCGACTTCTTATTAAATCTTTTAGTTAACTCCTAGATCTCGGACTTCCAGTGATCCCTTAAAATTATTAAACACAACAAAATAAAGTTTCTTTTAAAGAATAAACAGCAATAGAAAAATTGTTTTGAAATGAACTTTTAAAAAGTTGCGCGATAAAACGCAGATAAAAGCACATTACTATTTTGTACATTTTAACACCCTGTAATTTTCATTAGGATGAACCTTTTGAGGTCCGGTTTGCGGCATTGTATTCTACTTACAGAGACCTTTAATTTGATGTGCATATCAACCTATGCTTACATTTAAGAATCTCGGCTTACTCCTCGTGGACCGTCCCCCATTGGAGGTGGAGAGTCAATGAACCCATGAAAAACAAGATATTTAGGTCTAATGAATATGTACGGAGTTTAAACCTCCTAACTTATACGGTTTAAGAAAAAATAGGGGGGAAGGGACTTAAAACTCACCCTGTATATATGAGGGGTCTAGCTCACTTTTGGGTGCAACAGAAATTCAATATAAATTCGTGTACAATGTACCATAAATTAGTCTGAGAAATCTAACAGTAAATCACGAATTAAAAATAACCAAATCTGTAGATGTTTTACTGTAGGCTTCTAATTTCTTAAGCTGTTTCAATAAAAATCTTCGAAATATTAATGAAAATTCTTTATTCTACAAAGTTAATTGTAACACATTCTTTATCTTTTATTGTCTTTTTTCCAGTAATAATCAAGTGTAATTTATAATTTTTATTCAATTCTCTAATCTTTTTTTAATCGAAAACAGTCAAAAATCTGTTCGGCAAGTGTACTTTACAATCTTCCAATTCTGCTATGATTGTAAACCTGAATTTATCTTTAATTTTCTCCAAATTCATAATCTTATACTTCTTTTTATCTTCCTAATCAATTAATTTATTATATTCTTTAAATCTTAGTTCTCATTTAATTCCTTTAGTAGCTCCATTTAGTCAGGAACCAATTTAACTAGAGAAGACAAAACGCAAAAACCAATGAAAATACATGAAATTTGAACACTAAAACGTAAAATTAAAGTGGAAAAAGATTAAATGAGCTAGTTTTTACTCGAATTCTCGAGTAAAAAACTCTTTATTTACTTTCTCCAAATGTAGGGCCTACTATGAAATCATCAAAAATGTCTGGTTTGAAGTAATTATCAAACTTTAAGTCTAAAAAATCACAGCTAATATCTGTTCATAGTAAATATGCTTATTGAGACCCAAAAAATTTAACATATTCTACAAACAATATCTTGATTTGTATTCTTCGTCTAAATTCTGAGACAAACTTTGTTTGCTTCTTATCTTCATATTGTAATTTTCTAAGTAGATTATTCAAATGTGTTAATTTATTTCGACGTTTCTGTGGTTTAGGTCTTTCATACAAAATTAAATTACAAACTAATCTTTTATCAATAATTTCTCCTCTATTATAACACCTGTAACAGTTGGCATTATACACTTCTTTATTCATTTATATAGAAAGAATTTTATTATAAATGGAAATTATGGAACTAACTCTGCCGATACATCAATTTTTTAGCACAAATGTTTGTGTTTACCTTTTTACAACAGAGATAAACAGAAATAATTTCATTCTTTTGTACAACTGTTTAGGATTTTATGTGTATGATTATAAAGATTATTACGGAAGAAATCGGGATTTTCCATCAGCGAAAAAGTATATTTTTGAAGTTTTAGAAGGATTGAAAGAGAATAATATGAACATCATCAATTATTGTTAAAGACAACATGAATGATTGTGTCTTTGGTGTAGTATTGTAAGTTAGTGTGCGTGTTTTTGCGCTTGGGTTTCTCATATCTACTCAACGTCTACTTATTTATTGCCCTGCACTGCTACTGTCCAACGTTTATAGTTAGGAGCATTCTTTGGGTCTTCGATATCTGTTTTTTTTTTATTTTGTGTAGATGTTGAGTGAGAGAAGCAGTCTAGGGAATAATGTTGGGTGTTTGTAAGTGTAATGTTGTATTAATGAATGATGTGAATGATGATGAATGTAATGAACAAATTAAGGAAGAGAGGGAATTTAAGAATTGGGTAATGGTTCGGCAAATGGTGCACCAACCGCAGATGTTATTACTCGGTTTGATCTATAGTCATTACACTATGACCACTCGTGTAAAGACTTGTCCCCAACCACTGAACAACAACTATGTCCTCAATAAAAAGCGCGCCCGAGGCTCAGGGATTTGATCCCAGAAGAACCTCAGGCTTTGTAGGCAAACGTCTTACCAACTGAACTACGAGAGTCTCGAAGATGAGCTACAGTAAATCTCTGCTATATAAGTTGTTCTCACTTTTACAACTAGGAGCGCTAGTTTATAAATTTATTATTGATTTTATATTTCCAAAACTACTTATCCGATTTTAATGAAATTTGGTACACATATAGTACTTAACTCTTTCGACTTAACTTATCCATAAGGATAAAATCATCCCCTATTTCTTAATATTAATAGAAAGATATAAAAAAATTATCGGAAAAATCCTAAACTTAAAAAACAAGCAAGTTCTACTTAAAATTTCATGAAAATAACAACATTTTCAAAATCCACCCCATTTAACCTCTTTTTTAAACTCTTATATCTCGAGAACTATTGCAGGTTTTTTGATGGAATTTGGTATATAGGATCAGTAAATATTAAAGTATTTTTTTAAATCATCACTTCCGGTCCAACCCTTAAGATGTCCTAGGAATAGTTTTTCCCTTATATAATCCGTATTTTTAAATTTTTTTATATAATTTAAAATCAGTACTTTAATCCATGTCTTTAACAATTCTGTAAAATTAAAAATAATCCGATGGATAATATGGAAAATAAGACGATTTTTTTCTAAACATTTACTGAATTTCTCTAAAATCTTTCTTGATTATGTCATATTCAAGCAATTTTTTAGAGACAACAACAATTTCTTTTCGATTTGATCAAGTTTTTTTGTTTCTTATGAAGTTACGTTCGACATTTATTTAGAAAAAAATTCGGAACGAGAACGTAAACGTGGAACGTAAAAACGTGAACTAAAACACGTAAACGAACGAGATTATCACACGTTCATATTAGAAAATATCTACCATTTTTAGGCTTCAAAGTTAGATTAATTGTTAAAAATCCGTAGTCTTCTTTCCAAATTTTATCACATAACTCATTAAATTGGTTAACATTCATATCAGATCCCACAATTCTTGTAAATCTTTCTTGATTAGTGATAATATTGTTTAAAAATACAAAGCATATTTAAATTATTTCTTATAACTTGTTTATCAACCTTTGAAAAGCATTGAGAAAGATAGATACAAGGTATATTTTTATGACGAGACATTACGAAATATTCCTTAATAACATCTTGATTTCCTAAAATACAATCATCAAAAACGATTAAAGAATCGGGTTTATATTCGCTTAATGAAACTATATCCTCAGAAGCATTATAAAAATGTGATATTTTTTTCTTAAATTCTTCTCAATATTTTCAAATCTTGCAAGTTTATATATACGTCTTGTTCCAAAGATTTACTAAAAGCATACAAATTTGAATAAGGAATCAACCTATTGTAGATGAAATATAATAATAAAGTTGTCTTTCCACAACCACTTAAACCAACAATTAACAATCTGATTGGTTGACCTTTCTTATTTTCTTCAAAAGTTTTTAGTTTTATCTGATCTTTTTGCTTTAAAAATTTCTCCATTTAAATAGCGAAAATGAAACTATTCAAATTGACTTCAGAAAGATCTAAATTAGTTTTAAACTTAGAACATCCTATTCATTTAGATGAAGAATCGAATTATTATATTGGTTTAAGTGGTTTTAATTCTGATAATTTTGTAATAAATATTAGTGAAAGTTCTCCTTATTGTATAGGATTTAGTGAAAAGAAAATAACAAAATATCATGGTTTAGACAAAGGATATTCTACCTTCGATCAAATAAAAAATTCCTTTAAAAATTATCTGAAAACATTCAAACAATCGGATAAATCTTTAATCTTTGACGAAAATAAATTTTAAATTCAAAAGATTATCTTTTTAACAAAATTCAAATAAAAGCACCAGTAGGAATAATTTTTTTCAGCAATTATAGCAGACTTATTAGGGTTTGTTCAAGAAATAATTGAGCCAAATCACATATATTTAGGAAATACTGTAGAACGCCAAAATTTAGACCGCTCGATGTAATTGAAGTACAGTGTAATCTCGTTGAACCTAGTTTCGAAAATCATACCGAACATCTACACAAAGAATCGGAAATATTGTACACATTTTACCCAAATTTTGGTTATGGATAAAAAGCAGTGAAAACCCGAATGATATCGATTATATTTCAATTAGAAAAATATTAAAAGAATTCAAAAAATCGTTCTGACTATTCAAGACTCTGAAGGAAATTTATTGAATAATGAGAGTAAAACAACAATTTATTTAAGATTGCAAGTTACTAGTTGAGTTTTTTCCTATCTAAATGGAGACAGTTACAGACTTAACAAATACTCAAATCAAATTCAATAATAAAGAAATTTTTACGATTTGATGATAATAATGAATTTTGGTTTAAGGCGAAGGATGTTGCAGAAATATTAGAATTTAAAAATACGAATGAAGCTATTATTGATCATGTTAAAGAAAGTATAGAAAAACATTTACAAACCAGGGGGGTAATGAATCGTTACTACTTTTAAACGTTCAAAAAAACACCATTTTCATTAATAAACCAGGTAAATATTCTTTAATTTTGAAATCTAAAATGAAGAAAGCAGAAATCTTTCTAGATTGAGTTATAGAAAAAGTTTTACCAAGTATTGGTAAATTTGGTGAGTACAAACTTAAAAACTAGATTAAATATTTAGAGGATGAAGTTAAACCTTTGCAAATAAAAGATGAAATAAAAACTGAAATAATTGCAAAACAAAGTGTAAAAATTGATTTAATGAAACCAGACCTTATTTGTAAAGAATTTGAAAGAAAAAACAACATGTTTTTGTGTTAATTAAGAAGAATCAAATATGGGAATATACTTATTATGTTATCAGAGCTCAAAAAAGAGAAATACCGAAAAGATTGAAAGAACTTGAAATTATTTACCCAGAAATGGAAATTTGACTAAGATTTGGTGATAAAAATAGTATAAATCTTTATAATCAAATGAAAGAATCTTTGAATATTTTATACAACGGAAATCATTTTACTACAAATATGATAGAATCTCGACTGATTTATAAACTATCTAAATTACACGATGATAATGTTATTAAATTTTATTAAATCTTGAATTATGATATTTTGTTTGTCAATGTCTTTGAAGATTATAGAATTGTTGAATTTATCTTCCACATAAGCAATGAACTGGTCTAGAAAAGATTTCTCTAATACATTCATTACAACATGCTTGTTTTTATCTATACTATAATCCCATTTGTTAAATTCAGAAATATTCTTAACTTTTTACGCCGTGTGCTTTCTTTCTCTTCCAAAGATAACTTTTCCATTTTATCGTATAATTCTTTTCTATATATTTTATTACAATCCTTACAATAATAGTATAATCCATCTTTGGTATTCTTATTTTTTGAAAATTTTAAAAATCTTTAATTTCTTGACACTTTGTACATTTGTATTGACACTCCATTTGTATAGAAACAATTACAGCTTTGACTTTCTCAATTCATATTCATAAAAATTTCCGGTTATTTCTTCATTATTTAAATCTTTTATACTATAAATTACAGGATCTGTGTTATTAATTTGATAAATCACAAAGATTTATCTTGAACAATTATTGTTCTTATATTTATTTGAAAATGTTTGTTTTTTTACTAACAATTCTTACATGATCATTAATTTTCAATTTAGTTTTCGTGTGAATTTCTGGTGGAACATACTTGAAAACTGTTTCTAATAACTCCTTTTCTGCATCTTTATTTACATCGTTCGGTTTCATCTTGATTGTATTGTGAACAGTATTATTATAATTTGTTACTATTTTTTGAAGAATATCAATCCATTTAAAGTTTTTATTAATCTCAAAAATAACTTTTATTCTCTCGTTTTGAGTTCTGTTACATCTCTCTACAATACTTGATTTCTCTTCGTTTTCAGCATGATAAATCTTAATGTTATATTTCCTCAAAACATCATTAAAGTCTTTAATTTTAAACTCTAAACCCTTATATGTATGCAATAGATTTGGAGTTTTATGATTGATCTTTATGGCATCTTTTACTATATCTTCGAAAGCTTTTGAAACTCCTTACCGTTTTTCTTTTTAATGCTCTTGACCAAGCATATTTTGAGAAAGTATCAATAACGTTTAACATATACTTAAATCTATCATTTTGATCCAAATAATTAGACATTATAATTAAATCTGCTGCCCATAAATAATCAATTCCAAGAGTTATAATGTTTCTCTTTTTAAATTTCTTTCGTACTGGTTCATGAATTTCTTTAGCTTCAATCTCTATCTGTTCTTTATTCTTCAATTCTTTCTTAACAATGACTTGTTTTAGATTCTTTATAAATTTAATCTTATTTGTCTTACATTTTGAACATTTTGCAGCAATTCTATATAATCCATTTTGAGTTTGAATAATTTTAGAATCGATATTTTTAGTTTTTTCTTACATTTGTGACAGTGAATTAAATCATCTTCCATTTATACGTCAAAGTTTCCAAGTTTATTTAATTCATCTAATATATCAGATTTCGCTTCATTTTTATAGCCATACGGTACTGTTTCGATCTTCATTTCCAAGTTTAATATCACATATTATGTTTCGTACATTTTCCATAGATTTTCCAAAGACTGAGTTGTTCATTAGCTTATAAAAGCCCTTCTCAAAGTCACTTGTAGCTTTGGTTCGCATATTTGTATTGAAATCAATGTATTCTTTCCTAAAAGGCTTGAGTTAATGCAATAACTCTATTCACATGTTTTAACTGTTTCTAGCCATTCTTCTTTTGTATATGTTTTTGGATTCATCCACTTAATATCGCCATACGGTAAATTTTGTGATAATGCCCAACCATAAAGATTATTGGCATCGACGTACAACAGATAGTTTGTGGCCTTGTGTTATCAAGTATTTGTTATTTGCTTTCACATATCGCTTAATACATTGAGAAATGCCTCCACGAATGCCTTTTTCAATCATAAAATACATATTATAATCGTGTATTAGTTGAAGCTCGATTTTCGTTAAATTTAGCATAGCGTCCCATGCGAGACTTGGGGCAGTCAGATAATGTGCCGGATCAAGTTTATAGCAATTTAGGCAAATCTTTCTGAAATTTTCAAATATATCAGTAAGCAATAAAACATCTTGGATGTTATATAAATCAGAGTAATTTCCTAGATTTTTTTGTTTTAATTTGTTCCAAACCATTAAATAATGTTGATAATCTTTCTCAGATATGCTCTCATCTGTCAAAAGTGAATAAAAATCTTAAATTTTTAGCTCTTTTGTGTAATCAAGTTTTTTAATACTATCGATAAATATATAAGGAAATATACCTTTTACAGACAATATTTTAAAAATCTCATCTTCGTCATTTGGCTCTCTTTTTAGAATTTCATTCAGTCCATCTAGTATAAAATGGGGGCAGCTCTTTTACTCTACGAATCGTTGTCTCAACGACCCTATTTTTATATTTGCAATATTAGTGTTGGGTCTTTTACACTACTAATCGTTGACTCAACGACCCTTTCTGAAAAAATAACAAATAACAGAGGGTCTTTTACTCTACGAAGCGTTGTGACAACGACCCGATTTACTAAGAAAACTAAAAGTTCAATCAAAAGGTTCTTTGTCATAACGACCCATATACAGAATATAAGAATAGAACTACAAGTGGGTTCGTTGACACAACGACCCTTTTTCCATATTTTTTTATCTAATTCATTAAATTGGGCCGTTTACACTACGGGTCTTTGTATCAACGGACCAAATATAAATTAAAAGTTGAAAAGTAGAAAAAGGTTCGTAGAATCAACAACCTAGTTTCAGAATAATTTGAATTATATGCATTAAGGGGTCGTTGACGCAAAGACCCTATAATGCTTCTAACCTCAAATAAGACATTCTAGGGCGTTTACTCAACTGATCGTTGTCTCAACGCCCCTCCGTCCCAAACAAGCGCTATAAAACGAAACAGGGTCAATCAGTCAACTCCTAGCCCGGTAGGCATGAAGGCGCTGCGTCTTTGCCGAGTTTAGTCCTAACATCTGATATAAGGGTAAATACTTTGTATAAGTATTATATGTAAATATTTTGTTTATTATACGTATATTATTTAACTAGATTTAAAGTCTGGTAACAGTTGTATTTATAAAATATATACGCTGAGCGTCATTGTATCCTGTCATTCAGTAGACTGGCACACTGATTTCTGTATCTCAGGGGGATGTAAAAATTTCTTTCTGTATGATTATCTGGCTGTCAGTCATGTCACCAACGACCAGAATATCAATAATTGTTAACGAAATTTATTCAATACCACATCGACACACAACACAACATTACAAAATATTGCAATCGCAAGCACTGCCAACGTACGCTCAGCTGTCCATCAATGCTCAGCTGTTTATATTTCACATTTCAACACTACAGTTGGGATGTTACTCTTAAAATAATGAACCCACGTCAACTTAGACCTTTGTTGTAGGTGTTGTTTTATTTTTATCAGCATAGAATTTTTAGAGTTTTATATAGAGGGTGACTATTTTGATGATGAGATCGTTTGAGATCAAACAGTGATGTTGTAAACCTATTCAATGATGAGTTTCCAGACCGCATCATTCCTATTACAAAGTGTGCAGTGGCGAGGATAGTACACCGCTTCAATGAGGCACATGGTGTTAAAAACTGGCCAAGTTCAGATAGGCTCCCACAATTCATGAAGTTAAAAGATTAGATGTAATGCAATATTACGTAGAAAATCCCCATTTATCTTTGGAACAGCATAATGTTGCAAAAAACAAATCCTCGTCGGGAATAAAAAAAACCTTTTAAAGTTCAATTATTATAAGAGCTTGACTTTGAAGATGACTTTGATCGTGAGTTGAGTTTTGTGCAAATATGATGAATAAACGAGACACGGAACCGGAACTACAGAATATTGTTTAGTGATGAGGCCACATTCATAAGCAATCGTACCGTAAATAGGCATAACTTTCGGTATTGGTCCGATGTAAATCCACATTAGTATATTGAAGCTCATACATAATATAATATCCGTAACAATTTTGTATTTTGGCAGGAATAATTAACACCACGTTAGTTCAAACGTTCATAATTGATGGAAATTTAAACACTGAAAATAATTAGAAATGCTTGTCAATCAGACTATGCCTGCACATGTTTGGACAGGAGACCGGTAACATTTGGTTACAACAAGATGGTGCACCTCCACATTATGGCCGGAATGTGCGACAATATTTGACAATACTTTCTGAAGAAGGTGGATAGGTCGAAGGGGAGCTGTGGAATGGCCAGCAAGATCTCCTGACTTCAAATCCTCTAGACTATTTCTTCTGGGGCCACATGAAAAATTTAGACTACTAAACGAAGCCAAATGTATATTCTGTAATGAACAAGTGATACATAGTAGCTTTATAATTGTTTTAAGTATTGACATGCCTACCAGACTATATAAAATTTTGGTGTAATGGTACTGCCATTTAATTATGGTACTAATTCTAAAAATATGGATCATCTGTCAGGAATTTTTCTCTTAAGTCGATGTATTATTGTCGTGTTATTTACAATATTGTTTGCGAATGATAACAAAGTCTATTTTGAAAAGTATAACGGTTACTTGTTAGTATTAAATTAATGTGTACCTCTGTTTAATACATACGCGCTTTAATATTAAAAAGTTATAATACGTTTTCTTCCTCCCTGGCATCATATTAGGTATATTGTAACATATACGTACTTGAATTCTGTGCGCTCCACTACCCTTAATAATAATATATTTTATTTGTTATTTATGCTAGTTATCTTTTAACAATTTCACGTTTAGTGGCTGTTATTAAAATATGAGTACAATTGGTTGCATGTAACACTAGCTACCCTCACTGATACCCTTAGATTCACACGCAATTTTGCTCGCATGACAGATGCGTCACGGAGACATCCTTTTTAATGGCAAAGCAGGCATTTCCGACATAAATGGTGTTATGAAAGAAAATTCCACGTATAAATCCATTTTACACTAATAACATGTGACAGTAAAGATGTTTTAAAATTCTGAAGTCGGAAGTGAAACATTTCTATTTGCACTATTTAAATCATTGAAATTTTGCTTGCTTGATCAGTTTCAAAGATTCCACTATTAATGAATTGTTAATAAATAATTTCAGGTCAATGGGTAGAATACTGAGGTCTAAGTCCATAGCCCTTTTGAGTACAGAGCTCTTAATTAAAACTGGAACGTTAATTTATAACATGTCGTAATTCTTTAATTATTTGTTCCTTTAGACTAAGTATATGGTTAGATCTCTGGTTTAAATACTAAATAGTATTTAGTATTTATATCTTTTAATTTAACTATAAACTGACAAACCAAATAATAAACCCCAGGGATTACATCGAATCATAATTTTAAGAGCTAATGCTAGAAACACAAACTAGCAAAGAAGAATAACAAAATGCTAGAAGGGGCATTTTAAAATTATAATAACATTTTGTACCACATGATTTATATATGGTGGTTTGAAACCGAAAAAGAAGTTTTATGACGTAACTTTTAACATATCTTTAGATTCCATAATTAATTTTTAGTCACATTCTCATAAATTTAGCATATAACTTTATAGGGATTATTTTCAATTCTCCTTTTTAAAAGATGTATTGACGACACGTTTTGTCGGCATAGTCGAAATGTAATTCTCCTCATTTAATTCTTTTTCTACAATAAAGAATGGTTAAATGATGGTAGTCACTTAACCTATTCTTACAGTTAAGATTATTCTTAGACTACTAGGTACGATTATATCTTAATATATTAAATCTTAATCCTCTAAAGAAACTCTCCATGACTTCTTTTTCACCTCAAACATTATTAATAAGCATAAATGTGTATGAACATGTGTATATCAATATTCCGTGCAGGTATTAGAAGCATTTATAAAACTTCAAGTATCAACTTTATTCAATCCACAAAGTAAATTATTTATAAATTAAGAGATATAGATAGAGTTAATAACATATTGAAATTAGAAGAGGAGTGAACGAAAAATTAAAGAACAATTTTGCTGTGAACAGCACTAAAATTCTATTCATTTATTTAAATATTACAAATAAACTAATTTAAAAAAAATATATATTTATTTGACATGAATTGTATACTTTATATAGAGAATCAAACTAATTCGTAAAGCATGTAATGTAAGTTTTAAATTATGAACATTTACGTTTTAATAAGTCATTGTATATAAGCTAAATAACTACTGATTACTTTCAAAATTATATGTAATTTTGATCTACTATTATTAATTTGATCTATATTCTTGATATTTAGAATTGCTATTTATTGTTACAATTTCCATTTTTAATATTTATTTGTATTCCATTTTTATCACTCATACTTGGTAATGTTTTATCATTACTGCTTATAAAGTATATCTGTAATAAAAGGGGTTTATATTAATATAGTTTTAAATAAATACAAAACAAATTATTACATTTGTAAATGTATAGTGGCAAGAGAATAATGTACGCTACATCAATACGAGCGCAACATTCAGCGCCGTACGACTGTTGCGCGGCAACATCTCGCCACATTGTCCGGCTGCACGCAGTTGACACATAGACCCTAGTAGACTAAAAGAACCTCTGAACAGTTTAAAGTAGGTCGTTGTCTCAACGACCCTCTTACTATATTTTATCCATTTAGTTGAAAAATGGGTTGTTGTCGCAACGACCCTTCTTCACATTGCTTATACATTTCTCCATTTTGGTCCGTTGACACAAAGAATGGTTGAGTAAAAGACCTGGTTCTCTCAATATAAACATTTAATATAAATTAGGGTCGTTGAGACAACGACCCGTCTTTTGAAATATTCAAATAAACAGCCAAAAAGTGGCGTTGTTGCTATGAACCCAGTTGAGTAATTGACCCTTTTCATTCATTTTACTTGGTCGTTGTCACAACAAACCTATGTAGAAAATCTTAAATATCAAAATAGGGTCGTTGTCTCAACGACCTGTAGACTAAATGACCCTGGTCTTATTTGTTATTTTCTCAGAACGGGTCGTTGAGTCAACGATTAGTAGTGTAAAAGACCTGGCACCGTATAAAATGATTTGTATGCTCAAAATAATCTTTCTTTAAATTTTTAGCTAATTTTTCAATAGATAACGTTAATATTATTTAGTATTCAGTAGAATCTGCACGTATCTACAAACGAAAACTTAATGAACTTTCTTGGCTTATCATTGTCAAACTTATATCCATATCCAGAATTTACTGAATAATTTATGCATCGCTCGTCAGCGTTTGCGATCAAATCAACATTTCCATATTGTTTAGCCAAGTCTGTTATGTACAAATTAGTTTCGTAATTTGATATATTGTGGCAGAAAATTGGAATATTCAGGGGGAATTTCAAATTTAGATTTCAAGATGAATGAGCTGCGTTGTAACATGCTTTCTACTTGATTTAGTATATGTCCCCAAATGAGCCTGATCACCTCATTAAAATATCTAGTTAAAGAGCTAGCCTTTAACGTTTGGACGAAATACTCAAGCCTGGAAGTGTTGCATTTTGCCTAACCTACCATAAGGGCGCAGGAGAAATTCATTTTGCGAGTGAAGGACATCGGCTACTGCTAACAGTAGGTCAACAGCTGTTTACCGGTAGGGCAGGCTGTTGATAGTGATATTGACATTGGTAGATTGATAGCGGCATCCCTGTTTAGACATGCTTACCAGTAAGGAACATTCTAGTGGCTTCTGGGCATTGATGATACGACATCGGGACTAGATGAACCCTCTACACTACGGTGGATTACTTTGGTTTTCAGAAGAACATTTTAGAGGTAAGCAGGTGTCCTTATTAATAATATGTATAATCATGGACAGAATATCCATTACCGATTTTATAAATTCAAGCCCCAACCATAATTAAAGTATCTGTAATATTTTGAGTAAAGGGTCGATTGGCCGTAGTAGGCGGAAGCGTTGCCGAAAATATTTTCATGTCTGGAAAAGATAACTATATATTCACCAAATATATCCCAATAATGTCATAAAGGTGTAAAAATTCATTTATATAATAGGATTGTTGATTTCTGTATGTAAATTATTAATGATTATGTACGTTGCCTTGTTAATTACGGATGTTATAATATTTTCCCATTGTGGCCTAAGCAATTTAAGCCTAATAAATATTAGATAATTTTATCTTGATCGCCAAAATGTAGAAAAGATAGTTTCTGTTCATATAATTTTATTATTTTACTGAAAGCCTCCCATTACTTCATGTAACTGCCCTACTTCAGTAGGTTAAAAATAATTCATCATGGTTGTAACAATTCATTTTCACTTCTAGTATAAAATCCATTTCAAATGTTATAAAGAAATCATAATGAATACAATTAATCAGTAATGATAATTACAAAAATGTTTGTCTAACCTAATTAATTATATAGTAATTACAAATAAATAAATAAAACTAAATCTGTTATATGTTTAGTATTCATGCAATCTAAATTAGTAGTATAAAATACCAATCTTATTTAACAATACATTTAAAGTATAGTCATGTCCAAGTACAGTGTGCAACTTAGGTAAATGCTCAGATGAAAGTAGATATTTAGTTCACTACTTGTTTCAAATATAGAGAACTTTCATTAAGTTATCCTTGGTTGAGATAAATTAATTAAGTAATTTTAGTTATACGATCGTTTGTAACAGGAGGATTAGGAAACCTATTCAGAGTTGTTGTGTTAATGTAATGTATTTAACGGTTGTCGTACAGTAAATTTTAAACAAGATAAACTATAAAACAACTTTGAATTAAAGCTTGATTAATTAAATAATTATTAATGCTAATTTGATTAAACCAATTTATAATTTTTATGTCTTGTAAAACAATGTCGTCATGTCACAAGTCTATATATCACCATGAAAAAATCTTTGTAAATAATAATTGTGTATTCTAAGCTAGTTTTCTATGTCACTAAATTTAATGTTTGCTCGCTCAGTAACATAGTAATTTCCCCTAAAATAATATATATACCTATATTATCTTTAGTATCTAGTATTGGTATTGCACTGTGCAATGTGTGATTGATTAGTATTTTAATAATACTGTTTCTTTGAAAATAATTAATAATACAGGCAGTAATAGTGCTAAACTTAGTAAATACTAAAAGCAATTTAGTCCAAAAGCACTCCATTTTTAGTCACAAAACTATTTCCGCTATGATACTTGTACCTTTTAGTAACTGTAATTGATGTTGCAATCCCGTAAAGATGCTGTGACTGTTACTTATAAAATATGTATTTTACTGTTGTCTTGAATTATTATTCGTTATGGTGCTTTCGTTATTGTATTTAATATTCAGTGTAGTTAAAAACTTTGAATACGTTGTATGTGAAGTAATTTTAAGAGCTGGGCTATCATCTTTGTACATTGTGCAGGGTTTTTATTCCCTGGAGTCTGATCGTGGCTGCTGGACTGAGGATAATCTGTTAGCCCCACTGTTGCTGCGCTCTCCGAGTTGCTGTTGTCGGCACCCGCCTGTTTGTCTGCCGTGCCGTACCGACCGACACTACCGTACCGCACATCCGGTTCACCCGAGGTCGTGTGCTTCCTCTCGGTTCGGTCGACTTCGTTGAAGTTACCGGGCGTGGACTTGTCGTCTTCTGGTGAGTGACTTACAAATTTTTGGTGATCTCTCAGGTTATACTGTATTCCTCTTCGAGACGGGGACCATTCCTCTCGATATACCTCTCGAAGGATACTCAGCGCCTGGGACTCCAGAAATAATAGTTGCATCAATTATTTTTTTTACTGTCTTTAGGTAGTTAAGTGGGTTTATGTTAAATGTTTAATTATATATCTGTATTGTAAGAAGGGTTTAATTATCTTAAGGTATCTTATCTAAGTCTGTGTGGTTATATCAGTAATAGCCTTGGTTATATATATGGAGTTGTTTTTTTTGTTTCACTGTAGCGCAGATTAGAGCCAATACTGTCTGTAACTGTTATAAAATGATATAGGATACGTTTTTGCCCTTTACGGGAATTATTGCAATAAACTCGAGTCTGTAAAGTTCTGTAGTCTTGAGTTTTCCCGTCTTCACAGCTTAAATTTATAGTTATATTATTATAGCTGGAGTCACACCAAACATTTTCCTACTTACTAAATTTATAAATATATTCTTATTCTCACAATTAAATTTAACTTTTATTGTAAACGGTTCATCGACCTTTGGTAATTCTCTTGGGTCCCTACACCTGCTTACCCTGGTGAAGTCCCGGAACCTGGAAAGGACTGGTTCCTTGTTACAGTCCCTGGAGTCTCCTTCCAAAACAAGGTGGCGCCTCAAAATAAATATTGAACATTTTTCGTCGTTGTTGTGGACTTCGCCTAGGACTTGGAACAACTTACCCCCCCTTTCCCCTGAGCTAGCCAGCATCAGTAACAGAGACTGGTGTGGACTGTTACAGCTTCTCTACATTTTCCTGTTAAGTGACAGTGATCTCTTACTTTATTATCAGGATTAAACCCAGGTGATTCACAGATATAACAAAAGTTTGCATTTTGGTATGAAATCTCTTCTTCTTCAGTTAATTTAATAGGTTTCATGTTCTTTAAATTATATTTTTTCGCTATGTATTTCGGTAATTTATTAAGCTCTTCAAATAATTTTTTAGGAACGTTAGGCAAATCTTCATTTTTCGCTTTATATCATATCGGTTTGTTCATGCGATTGGTTACATTCGACACTAAATATAGAGTAAAACCATAAGGAATGTGTTTCTTAATCTTGGTTGTAGTCGATCGTTGTGGAATGTCCTTACATGTCGAAATTCTTTCTAATATGCTCTCAAAATCCATATAAATAACGTACGGATGGTTAAACTTCTTTTGATAATTAGTAAATGATGTTTTTTTGACCTGGAAATGGTACAATTGGTTTACAAACTTCATGATTTTTACAAATTTCTAAATGATTAGCTAAATCTCCCGATTTGTAGAAATGGCTTAAACATCTTCTACAAAGAAATTTTTTATTTTTAAATTTAGATAATGGAGGGAAATCGAGCTTATTTAAATAATTTATCAAGACATAATGAGATTTGTCATCTTGTTTAACATACAACAAATCGATTTCTAACTCTGCATCATAAACTCCGGAAATTTGCAACGGAACAATGTTGAGTTTTTCGTCATAAGTATAGATATTTATGGATAATTTCGGATATGTATACTTGGAATTGTAGCTTCGTTTTCCAAATACTTGTATATCTTTTCAAGACATTGGATAGTCTAATCCCGAAAATATTTCATCATTTACAAATTTTTCGTATTGCCTTGCTCTTTCAGCATTCTTTTCAGGTTTATCAATTGCGCACCTGATTGAGTATATAAAACAGAAATCATCTTTATTTTTGATATTTACGTAAGCTTTTTTTATCTTTATCTCTTGTGGTAAATTGATATATGATCCAGCATTCATCATTTCTCGTTTTTTAAGGCTCAAAACTAATTGTTTACAATTTTTAAATGTCCATCCAGAACCCCTATTTGGATGATTTGTCTGTTCTCTATGTGTTAATTTATTAAATTGCTTAGTAATAAAATCGTTTACGTCAAAGATTTCGTCAGCTTTTATAGTAAAATACATAGGAAATGTTTGTGTTTCACCGTTCACTAAAGTTCGTATTCACATTCTAAAGATAAATAAACTTTAATATTTTTAAAATTTTCATGAAATTTTACGATTAAACCTTTAATTTCGGGCCTCATAATTGATAGATATTTGTAAATTGGCATGAAATTATCGTTCAAATTTGTTACTATTGCTTAAAGAGACCATGCATAGAGGATAAAACTTCGACTTCAATGATATTTTCGGATTTTTCATTATTTCTCGGGGTTTTATTCATTTCTTCTATCATTTCAGACTTAGTTTTTTTGTTAGTTTCGATATAAAAATTTTCAGCTATTGAGTGAATTTTTCATCATTAAATAGATTGAGATCTTTTTTATCTTCCTTAAAGCTTTTCTTTAATTCTCGTAATTTTTCTATATTATACATGTTTTGGTGATCAACAATTTGATTTTCTCTACCCCCATTCCTTAAATAATTCAGCTTCTTTTTATAAATATCTTTATTTTTGAGATTATTTTTTAATTTATAATGTCTTGTATAGTGTTGTTTGAAAATTTCTTTTTTACAAAAAGGACATGTTATTTTACTTCGTTCCATTCTTGTATTTACAAGAGGAACATTTTTTATTAGTGATTTTCTAAATTTCAATTTGACAATGAATTTTGTAAAATTTTATTCAAATTATCAACTTTTAAGTTAAAACTTCGCAATAATTAGAGATAATTCGGTAGATTTTTAGGAATTTTTCAAAAAATTGTAATGGTATAGTGTACGTACTGTACATTAATAAACCGTGATTTTGGCTCCAAAACACGTTTTTTTAATGTACGTACACTCTACCATTACGTTTTATTTTTTGAAATAGAATATTGATTTTTAGCTTAAAAGTTGATAATGTTTCTTAAATAAAAATATATTTTACTAAATAGAGAAACTTCAAATTCTTACTTAAGAAATTTTTACTTTATAAATAGAGCTACTAAAGGAATTAAATGAGGTTGGTGATTTAAAGTTCAACGACTATAAGAAATTATTGGAATTAGAAGAAAATAAGAAATATAGAATTTTGAAATTGGAGAAAATTAAAGATAAATTCGGGTTTACAATAATTGCAGGATTGGAAGATTGTAAAGTACCCTCCGCAGGTGTGCTATGGGTTCGTGTCTAAAGCATAGTATTTGTACTGAGTTGTGAACCTGATAAGACAATGACATCATCTCTTTATCTGGAATACACTAAGTAGCTGCTGAGCGAACCTGACAATTGTAGTTTAGGTGTCTCTGATGTGAACAAGAAGAAATGTGAAAGAGAGCTCATTGAATACAAGTGATAGAATAGCCAAGAGATCATTTTGAATGTATTTGTCACCGACTGACTGGATTGGTTGTCAACCATTGGTTGGCCCTCTATCACGGTACCCTGGCAATGCTGCTGCATTCAAGGATTATGAAACCATGGCAAGTACTAAGTAGTATTGCCAAGGTATTCTACTCCTACCGGCTTTTTGCACATAGAGTTTTGCTTGCGTTGAAAGTTAAAAATTTGAAATACAAACATACAAATGTTATTTATGACATCCCAATAATTTGTTGCTTACAGGAACTAATTACATCTTACCAATCAGTCCTATTCATCCGTAGGATTTTTTATTAACACAGTTAAAATCAAAACGTCCTGAAATTAATGCCCCCTCATTGTTCCTACAAATCATACTAATACTATTTTTAGATGGAGTGTTACACTATCCAATAGTCACATATAAAAACTGTTCACGTAGTAGTTCATTAAAGAAGTTATTTTCTGTGTTTGAACCAGCCTTCTGTTCACAATGGTCAACAGCCATCAAGTTTGAACAGCCATCTGTTCAAACTTGTTAATGAACAAGTTTGATTTTCAGGTATTCGTGCATCACTTGCATTCAAGTGCAACCATTGGAATAAGGAAATTTTAATTACAAATTGAACCTAAGACTTGTGTTTTCTTTAGTATCATACCAATAAAAAGTTATGAAAAATATCGGTTTTTTTAGATTTATTATCCCAATAAAAAAATAAGTATTTTAAGTTTGTAACCAGAATTAATTATAATAGATTTGTAATTTTTTAGGTAATTTGACTTCTCTTCATCATCATTATCCATGGCCATCCTCCCCAGAAGCTCTTCTACTTCTAAATGTGCTCCAAGCTTTGATTCTTCACACTATGGAGGTTCTCTTATCTATGTATGCCATAGCCTACACTATCTTCCCCACTTGTATTGAGGCTCACACTTGGAAACTGCAAGACTCTTCAGGCGTCCTTCTGTGAAGTAACTTTTTAGATGCATTCATGCTCTATGTTAGCCATAGCTTATTTTCAGTATTGGTAATTATATTCAAAATATACCAGTTTCTAAATAGTAAACCAGTAAATAGTATAAGATGTTTTGGTGTATTAAATGTTAAAATGCTTTATGTATACTTGTTTATATTGGTGGTGTATTAGCTGTAGATGTAATATATATATATAATATAATTCATGGTACAATGAGCGTAGTTGCTTGTTGGATACATGAGTTCACTATCCAACCACCAACTCCACTATTGTATTGATTCACCATAACTACGATAGAAGTGAGTAGATCTATGAAGCAAAAGAATTATCTCTATTAGTAGCTACCCAACACAAAATACCAAATAATAATAATTGATTTAATTAGAATCTATTTGAGAACATTTTATTGGAAACGTCAGTTCTTCGTTTTGCACATAATAAATGTATTATTAATTCATTGCATGTTTATAGATATCCATCGTTACTGTATTATGTGTGAATATAAATAATGCATTTGAGGATCTTGAAGTATTTTTAATTACCCGTTCATTTATTAAAAGGTTTAATATTTTTGTGTGTGCTCAATAGAGGATAAGGAGAAGATAGTACTCAATATTAATAAACGTAAAACTGTATGCTATATTTGAAGCTTTTCGAAAATCAATATGCAACACAATATTTTAGATATTTAATCGAATTCTACCAATAGTCATATTTAATACATAATCTATATACATAATCTATATTAGTGTGTGTTAAATGTGATTGTTTAAACATTCTTCGTAACTTGTAAATATAATAATTATATATTTGTAATTCTTGAAATATTTTAATGTACTTATGCATTAGGATTATATTGTATTTAGTTTGGATGGAAAATTATGGAATCACTTTGAAGTGTTTTGCTCTATTTCCTCCTATCTTACTGGGAAAAATCCCAGTAGTTTTGTCAGCCCTTCAAGGAATCTTAAAACTTGCATGGACTTAAAGACTCAGTAGCCCTTCTACTTCGAATTGATACCAGCTTAGTATTTTAGATCTTCTTGCTAATGCATCACATTCTATCAGTAGATGGTCTCAATACTTTAGAAACAAATCCTGGAAAGCAATTTTTCAAGATAACCAAGTCAAGTATCAATGAGCATGATTGCTTCTTGGGTGGGTGATGACTGAAAGTTTAGTACTCATAAGCAGTCTATCTATTAGTGCTATTTCGGTCTTCAGCTCTCCCAGTCAATTGCTGGATTACTATATCTATACAACAAGTGAATACAACCTTCGATTGTTTCAGTTACACGAATATAAATCATTCGTATGGACGAGGTGTGCTGAGGTCCATTATTCCAGTTAGTTTTGAGGTTCGATGCAAGGTAACTCTTAATTGTTACCATTGGGTATAAGAACGAGTTATCTTCGAGTACTATATATAACTAATACAATCAAAAGTGTAACTATCAGGTAATCTTATTAGTCCCTTTATTGGTGACCTCCCATTACAAAGGCAATACAATAATTATTTAGTTTTCAATTATTTGACAGCTTGTGTGCCACAATGTAATATCTAGATGTTATTTGCTTGAATTAAAACAGTAATAATTTATGTATATCTTATATTATTAATATATTGTTGAAAATGTGGTTCAATGTATTATCGTCATATTAAAATATAGATGATTAGAACTAATAAATTATATCATTGTCAAAAGATCTTTTAGGAACTGGCACACCAAGCATCCAGCAGCTATTCTGATTTTAACAGACGGACGCAAGTACTAAAAAAGGGACTTCAAATGCTTTCGCCAACTATCGTACCTGCCTATTGACATAATGTGCGAGTAAACTAATTACTCTGTGCAGGATTGACTAATATGAGTATATTGATTTATGAAATGATTTTGTCTTTTTAGTTGTGCTCAATAAAAGACAAGAAGAAACTAGTCACTGATCGGTGATCTTATTATTTTTAGATAGTCATTCTTTCGAATTTATCATTGAATTAAAAGAATGCTTAGAGTAGTGTCTTCGTATTATTGATATCAGTTGTCTGTTGAGTAGAATTGTCCAAATATATAGTGCAAAATATTTTCCTACATATGAACCTACATTTGTTTTATAACTTGAACTGGCATGTAAAGTTGACTCGAACGGATATCCTAAGTGAACTATCTGCACATTCAAGACATCAAGTTAGGAAGGGTGGCTGTGTGGTTCGACTTCCGCATCTGATGTTAGGGATTTGTACGGCCGGTGGGAGGACCTACCTTAAATTAGCAGTGGTTGGCTTGGGTGGAAGTTGAAGGGGATCATTGATTTTATATTAGTTTATCAGACCAAAAAGATTCATTTTTATTTTTTTAATTAATATTTTTTTTTAATCCACTTCATTTGTTTATTGTATGTACTATGAAGCCATTATTGAAAATTTACCATATTAATAGCTTTTAAGTCTGCAGTATAGTAAGCACCCAACACTCGAGTGATCCATAATATCGAATCATTGATATTCACGAGTAAAGAATATTCGCGACAACTACTGAAACCAAATTACGTTGTATTTTAATTACGTTCTATTTCAAATAAACTGTGGCAAGTAATAATGTTGTGGTGAAAAAATCTAGGATGTGTGTAGCCTATTTATGAAATATAACAAACAAAACAGTATAAAATTTACTTACTTTGCACTATTTTTAGGGATAAACGTGTCTGACACCGATAAAACATGACATAATCACTGCACTTGCTGCCATTACAGATCTTCAGTATTACTGACAGTAACAGGTAATTCAGTGGTAACCTATTTTTTTTATATATATATATATAGAGGTCTGAAAAAAGATCTTCCAAAGACACCGCCATCGCTAAACTCCACCGTCCATCTTCCGGCAGATATACGTGGGGACTTCTTCCTGAAGACTGGCAGACCTACCCATTAAAAAAAACATTCCTCTCCTCTCCCCCCATAGATGGTACAGAGGGACTTGATTGGAACTGCGTTAGCATTACATCAATCCAGTCCGTGCTGCGTCTTGCGACGCCTACTCCGGGTTATTGGCCCCTTTCTGCGATTTTATCTTTCAGGAGGCGCTGTGCGTAAGCTTCAACAGCTGACCAGTTTTCTTCTTTTTTGATCATATAGGCCACCAGGCGTGAGGGGGAGAGCCTGGTGCCTATGATCTCTTCGGTGGCGCTTCTATAGTCAATCCACCGAGCACACTCGAAGAATGTGTGTTCGGCGTTGTCAATTTTGTCAGGGCAGTATTTGCAAGTCGGTGTTGTGTGCAGGCCAATCTTGAAAAGATAAGCATTGAACTGCCCGTGTCCCGTCAATAACTGGGTCAGGAAGAAGTCTGTGTCCCCGTGCTTCCGAGAGAGCCAGACATCGATGTTCGGAATGAGGCGCTCCGTCCATCTGCCTGTCTCCCCCGACGTCCATCGGTTCTGCCACTCCTTTTGCGTCTCGTTTTTTATTCTTGTTCTTGCCTCCATGGAGTTGTCACCATTTCCTTTAGCGTCGTAGAGCTTGGCTCTCTCAAACGCCAATAAGTCGATAAGCGCAGCTCCTGCAATTATCAGTACTAAAAATTGTTAAAAGAATGCAATAAAGAGATTATTATTATTATTATTATAGTACTGCTGCTTCGGAGATGGTGCGGTATGCGCAGGCAACCCTGATAGCGCCTCTCCGCTGCACCGCTGCTACCTTTCGCCGACATGTTTTCTGCTTCAGGACGTCCGCCCATATTTCTGCTCCGTAAAACAGTACAGAGTGAACTACCTCAGCAGGACTCGTCTTTTCCTGGTTCGTGGTCCTATCAAGTTGGCCAAGATCCTTGATAGGTTGGATACGGTCTTGCTGGCTTTCTTACATGCACTTTCGAGGTGTTCGCGATAAGATAGCTTCTCATCAATGATTACTCCTAAATAGCGTAGAGCTTGTTGACGTCAGAGTTGTGCCTCCTATTTCTATGGTGAATGGTTTTGGGAACCATTTTTGTCTAGTCAAGACGACCATCTCTGTCTTCTATTTGGCGAGTTTCAGGTGGTGTTTTTCAAGCCATGTTTTGATGGCATCCGTGGTCTCCCGAATTAAAAACTCTGCTTCTTCGGCACTATCTAGCACTATCGTAGCCGCAATGGCATAGGCACCCATAATAATTGAGCCTTGAGGCACGTCGGATGTTACTTCATGTTCTCGCTGGCCCTCCGTCGTTTCCACAATCAGCTTCTTCTTGTCGAGGTAGTCGTAGATTATTTCCAGATTTTCTGGCTTCATCACAAATCTGTGCTCTAAAGTGTCTAAAATGTCTTCTCAATTCGCGCTGTTAAAGGCATTCTTTACGTTGAATGTGAGGAGAAGACACACCTTGCGAGCTTTGAGGCTCCCAGACCATGCCTCTCGAGCTGTCTCCGTTACCTTCTGAATCGCGCCAAATGTCGATCTTCCCTATCGGAAGCCATGTTGGTTTGTCGCATAACCTCCGGCTTGATCGATGTCGTTACGAAGCCTACCTTGAATGAGCTTCTCAAGCAGTTTTCCTGCTATGTCAAGCATGCAGAGTGGTCTAAACGACGAAGGCGTTATAGGGGTTCCCTTCCCTTTATCTAGCAGGACCAATCTCTGCCGCTTCCAGACTGTGGGAAACGTGCCAGTAGCCAAGCATGCATTGTAAGCACTCAGAAGTATGCGTGGATACTTCAGGGCTACAATCTTGATCACTGCGGCTGGAATGCCATCAGGGCCTGGCGCTTTCCCGATCTTGATGGTCTTCGCCGCATCCTGCAATTCCTTGGTGGTGAAGGGTGTTTTTTCACTGGTTGCTACATACTGTCTCTTTTCCCGCGGCGGGTGTTCAGGAAGCAGCTCCACCACTATGCTGTTCATTACAGCAGGAGATTTCGACGCTTCCGGTGCAGCTGTACCTAGTCGTTTAGTGACAATTTGGTACGCTTTACCCCAGAGATCATTATTGAGGTCGTTGCAGATCTCCTTCCACAATGCCGCTTTACTTGCTTTGATGACATTATTCATAGCTCTTTTGGCCTGCTTATACTCATTCGAGTAAATACCCTGGTCGGGAGAATGTTTCGCTGCTCTCGTTGCTCGACGACGTAGCAAGTGACATGTTTTTCGAAGATCCGATATCTCCGATGTCCACCAGTAAGCCGGCTTGTGAGCACCCCGATCTTTCCGTTGTGGCATAAAAGCGTTGCATGAAGTGATAATTACCTTCATTTTCTTGACACAATTTCCTCCGTCTCCCTCCGAGTACTTGGAGTAGGATTTACCTGAAGAGTAGCCATGCTCCGTGTGAGGGACGTTAGCAATGCATCTTGATCAAGTTTCCTGGCGTTCCACTTCCGCATGTGAAAGTTGCGTAGCGAAGTCGATCCAGGTACGAGTCCTATGGCGAATGTCCCATACTGGTGGTCGCTGCCACTGTATTCTTCTGATACCCTCCAGTTCTTGTAAATATTGGCAGTCCTTGGGGTCGCCAGCGTAATATCCAGGATGGATTCTCGGTATCCCGGCCTTTTAACCTATTAACAGATAATGTTTCAGTAACAACTGGACTGAATGAATGATTTGGTGTTATCATAATAATTTTTTTTACTCGGTAAGCAGTATAATTTCGTGCAAGCAATGAGGCTAGAAATGGAAATATTACACAATGCAGTTTTATTGTACTATATAAGTAGGTTTATATTAGGTTATCGTAAATATGTTACTGATAGTACCGATCGGTACTTTCCCGATCTTAGATCACGTCCTAAATTGCACAATATGATCTGCCGCCGGAGAAGTTGGACAATCCGAGATTTAATCTGATGTCAGGAAAATAACGTTCAGAAATGCCCCTGGCCATCAGTGCAAGCTTCGGTGGCGTCTTCCGCGACATCTCGAACTTCTGGCTAAATAAACATCCCTCGAAATAGTACCCAAATTCAAGCTCAGATAACGTAGATTGATAAGGTTATCTTTAACTTTTTATATTTATTATAACACGTACGAATGTATACCCTACTAACTAATAGTAGATAAAGACTTCGTAATCAATCCAATAATTGTTTTGTGTAGTCAAATTTGAATTAACCCGTTTTCATATTTATTTATTTATCAGTCTACGTTACGTTGTACAATACAAGTTAATTAGTTAATTTTTTATGAACTAACATACTACTACGGGAATGGATTACTGGAATATATTAACAAGTTATTTTGTAACAGGTATTGACAAACAACAATATTTCCGGCCTCTAGCGACCATTACTCAAGTACCATGTACATGATTTAACTTTGTTTAAATTAATTTGGAACAATAATGTCGATCTGAATTGCGTTATAGAATTTAAAGATTTATTATAGTGAACTATATTATTATATGTAAAAGAAATTACGCATTTTAGATTATAGAAAATAACTTAACATTTTTTAGTTTGAGCATTGTAGTAGCCCACTTACAATTGTTACTTTGCAGGGTATACGTGTCTGACTGCATTTTAGAAATGATGGAATGGATCAGTACCAATTATCGTTACTTCTCTTCGGTAGATATATTCTGCAAGAATTTCGGCAATGCAGCGACTCCCTAGACCTGTTTTTAAAGATTTCTTAGTAGCTCTCCAATTGGATTAAAATGTTTACGTATTTTTGAACAAGTTATTGGATCAGCGAAATTTGTACTTTGGTTTACAGAAAAATGAAAAATGGTCTTTTAACCTTTTGTATTCAGGCCAAAATACGCTTTCCACAAATCTGTTACGATCGTTGTTCCTGGTTTTACATGTTTTAGAAAGAACGGGATAAGTGAATCGGTATTCCGTTTATTTTGTGGGCATCTCCAAACGGAACCTACTGCCTCTTCTTTCCCTTTTAAAAATCTCTATATTTATGTTTATTTCCATCATTCCTATCACACCTGTATCATCTACTAATTTCATACGGATGTATATTTTTTCCGATTTTAGCCTTGTCAATTTCTACTACAACTCCTTCACCACATAACAACACTTCAATTTAAAATTTATCATCTAAACAAACAAAACAAACCTCTCTACAAAATGACAGACAATCTGAAATGGTATTTCTGCACACACTAACGCCGTTAAAACTACATTGATTAGTTAAAAAGACATAATTTGTCTGATTCCAACTGAAATAGTATATTATTGTATAATATGTTCATTGAACCAAATTTTATAGTGTTCGAAAAAAGTGTTCAGAAGTGCAATTTGTTACATTGTGTTTGGCCTGATTTTTTTTTGCAACGAACAATACTTGATTTTCAACTCTAATTTTAATTTTCATCATGTCACTACAAACAGTACAATTCGAGATTAATGGAACCAGTTCATTATCTTGCAACCATTTGAAACATTGTTTCATGTACAAAAAAACATTATTACCTAAAAACAGCATGTTTGTCACCATTGTTTCTGCCGATGTCACTACTAAGCCTTAAACAAGATTACTATACTGAATTAAATTAATTTTCAACTAAATTATTAATTAGCTGGCAATGATCAATAATATGAATATCTGTAAGTAATTACCGAGATTTGATCAGCTGGTAACATGTTATTAGGGTACACGAACGTAATAACACGTCATTTTGTAATGGAAAAACAACAGTATTTTCCGTCTCTAGCGGCCATTACTCAAATACCATACACATGATTTAACTTTTTTATAAGCAGTGTAGTACTTACAATTACTTAACAAGTTAAAAATGTCTGACAGCATTTGAATCGTTCAATAAATGATTCGATATTAACGATCACTCAGATATTGGGAGCTTATTATACTGCAGCCAGTCAAACAACTATTTAAACCACAATAGCACCCAAATTGTAATATGCAAAAGTCTGTACAGTAGACTCCCTAGTTTGGCCACCTCAGGACCGGGACCCTTGACCGCATTAAACAACGGGCGGACTAACCAGTTAAAAATAACCTATAAAATCAAATCAGAACCAAATAAATACCAACTCTAGGACTTTTTAATAATCAAGTACAGCATACCCATTCAAACAGTAGTACTATTATACTGTGACGATGTGCCAGCCACATAAAAAATTGATACATCAGTCAAAAGAAATAAATATGCATTAAATATGTTCGGGGTTTCAGTGCTTTAATTGGCAACCAAGGAAATCAAGTGTTCTGTGACTCTTGGAACGAATTCTGTCATGAACCACTCTTTAAACAAATATATGTCTATCCATGCAGACTTTTGCACGTACGAATGTATAGCCTACTAACTAATAAATTTCGTTGCAGAGCTCTGTAGTATACTGGAAGAGAAGACACATTTAAATGTTCTGACGCTGTAGTTTCTTGAGGCATAGTAAAGTCTTTCTGAGGCATAAGTTTATAGTTTAATTTTATCTCGTCAATATTTTAAACTTGTTCATGGATAAGTTTTTACAAGCAATTGTATGCTTCTTTTTTTTATTCAATTGTGGACTGTTGATCTACTGAAAGCTTATCCCCACACATTCCTATGAAATTTATGCTTCTCAAAAATCTTAAAAAGTAATGAAACAGAAATTGTAAAAATTGAAATAAAAAGTTTTTTGTTAATACGTAATCAATTTGGATTTAAACCTGGTATGAATACATAGAATGCACTATTAAATTTCATGACAGATGTTAATGATTATTTGAATCAAGGTAAATGTGTAGTGCTCTTTTCCTCGATATAACGAAAGCCTTTGACACAGTGAAGCATAACATTTTATTAGACAAATATCAATGTGGAGTGCGTGGAATTGCATAAGAATGGTTTCAGAGTTACTTGGAAGATAGGAAGC
Source organism: Homalodisca vitripennis (assembly GCF_021130785.1). NCBI lineage: Eukaryota > Metazoa > Arthropoda > Insecta > Hemiptera > Cicadellidae > Homalodisca > Homalodisca vitripennis. The sequence continues at coordinate 194,491 of NW_025776166.1, forward strand.
AGTGTGTTTAGAGTTAATTCTGTTTTAAGTGACTCTGGGATAATAAAGCAAGGTGTACCCAAGGATCTGTCCTGGGAGCAATATTATTCATTGTCTACATAAATGACTTGGCAGTTTGAATGAATTTGCAATGAATGCAATGGTAGTTTATAAGGAAAATAACTTCTTTTGCAGATGACACAGCTCTCTGCTATTCAGAATCTAATTGGAATAGTATAAGGTCCAGTAACAGTATGTATAATGTATGTATAAATATATACATTTCAGCCACTAAAAATATCTACTTTGAAGATCAAGTTTATTACAAATGTGCTAAGTGTCTAGGTGTTCAAACTGTATGTATTGGGAATAGTTGTGCTGTAGTTGATTGAGCAACGCATATAAAGGAAAACGCATACTTAGGAATTTTTGTTGACAGTGAAGTTAATAATAAGTATTTTTATTTTCTCATAAGATTGAAAGTGAAAGTGAATGAAAGTGTTACGCGTATGCTATATTTTGCATTTATTCAGAGCAGAATCGTTTATGGGGTCCAAAACCTAATTCTAAACTATGTACAAGAACTTTAAATTATATTGCACCAAGAATTTATAACAAATTACCAAACAATATTAGAGAATTACTGAATATTCAAAACTTTTCGAAAAAAATGTAGAGAGTGGCTGATAACTTTGGAGCATCTTGACTTCCTTATTAAAATTCAGCATTAACATTTACTATTGTACACCATAAGTATTTTCCATCATAATTTTGTTTAAAGATACTCTCAGACACAGCGATTCTTTCTTTTTTTTTTTTTTCTTCAACGTCTTTTCTATTACTTATTTTTATTCCAATAATTTCTCATGCACTAAGCAAACAAAGGAGCACTAGTAGTAAGAAAATACATTGGCTGAAAAGATAAAATAAAAAATTCATTCTTTCACCATCTGGACGTTGTAAAATAATTCGAATATTACATAATTGGAACCTCCAAACAGGCCAAGTGCCGTGGAAGCCCTATAAATTGTCTCTTCTGCTATTTACAGAAGTCAGTATATTTACAAGTTTGTATAATGATTAGATATGTCATGGGACTGAAATAAGTTGTATTAAGTTAATGTTTAAGTTACATTGTGTTATTTTTTAAATCTAAATACATGTTTAAGTTTTAATTTACTGCATTTAGTTAGTCTTGGCAAGTGTAATTCTATTCGATTCTTAATTATGTAAGGTTTTCATTTATTTTATGTATGTTTTGTGGCAGAATGAAAAATAAATACATTTATTTATTAAATGTACTCAGTGGCGTTTTTCCATCGTTTCAACCAACTACCATTATCCAAATATTACTTTTTCACCAAGTTTTGTGTAAAGAATAATTGCCCCTTCCTTTAAAACGGATCCATTTATTGGAAAGCCTATGCTCCTGTATAAACCACAGCACATTGCTATATCAGTCAGTTTGTGTTTAGGTTATTTTAAGTAGGTCAAGTAGTCAAGATTTTTTCTGTTTCAATTTGTTTACAAAAAGCCTCAATGGATTGTTTGTTATGACGCCCGTCATTAACAGTACTTTTACCCACATTGAACTCTCTACAAATAATGCTTTGCACTGATTCACCTTTATATAGGCGCTGTAAAATATTAAAACTATCCCGCAGTTTCACCGTTCTATGTTCATGTTTATTACTAATTTTAGAAAACATGTTTTCCCATAAATATAAACCTTTGACATATTGTCTTAGTCGTGGTAACAAGGCAAACTCAATTGGCGTCGGGAATATAATTTACTGGAACCAGCAGTGGTCATAAACATGCAACACCTACAACATTACAGGCGAAGCCATGTGTAACTGCTAGCATGTAAATACACGTAGAGAACGAGACCGATAAAACAGCAAATAAGCCACACAATTAAAAAAAACAAAACACAGCGAAGCGTGGCCGGATCAACTAGTCTTTATACGTAAAAATTTCGTATCACGATGTTCGTTTACGCTAAACTCAGAAACCACTGACCCGATTTAAATTAAATTTTGTAATAGATGTGTAATATTTTGAAGAATTAAAGGCTGATAACAAAATGCTACACACTGAAAATAAATCCTAGAAAGAAAGAAGCATCACACACTCTAAGAACGTTGGAACCATAGTAGTGGGTACTGATTTAGCAATCTCTGCTGCTCCAAACAGTTTTTGGAGATTTCATGATTAAACACCTGCAATTACCCTACTTTGAAACCATTATACTGTTCAATGCCTTGGGAGAGGAATTTACTCATAGTGTTTTAAAGGTAGTGAGTAACTAAGTCTCCTAATGTTGTTTTCATTCATTTCGGTACACACATTTTGAAGACAACAGTGTCCTGATGATGCCATGAGTGCTTTATACAACATTATTGTAACAATAAAAAAAATATAAATACTAAAGCAACTATAGTTATAAACAGTATTATAAAAAGACGAGTCTTACCTAAAAGACGCATACACCTCACCAATTCTAATTTAAGATAGTTATGCAGAGAAAATCAAGCAGTGTTGTGTACATGAACAAACGTATGCATTATTTCCACCTCAGCTCTGACGGAAAACAACTCAATGATAAGGGACTAACAACAATGATAAAAATCTTTTCTGAAGTTGTGCAGCTCTGTGAAATAAAACTATCAATACATGACGGAAGTGATTACAACCAAGAAACACCTAAAGATTAACGTCTTCCCACCAGACCTACTACAACCTCAAAATGCAAAGTTAGTTAAAGTGAGTTATAGGTAGAAAAAATGGGAATTGTAAATGTACCAAGGACTGAAGACTGTGATGGGTTATACACAATCGACAACAAACCAGTATCCGACTAATGATTGTGAAGTATCAGAAACAAGATCAATAATGAATAAAATCATAAGAAACATGGCAATCAACTCAAATAGTGGAAGATTGAACTCAAATTTGTATTAATGAGATAACAAAACTATATAAAACTTAAAAAAGTATTCTCATTTGTACCTGAAGAGACACCTCTATTGATTCCGATGAAGACTGTGTACCGTTTTACTGGCTCATGAGGGGTTAGCTTTGAAATTTAAGTTTTGTGAAGGTTCAAAAAGGAAACGAAAATCTTCTGAAATTAATAAAGTTCAAACTAAAATAAAACTTCTTCTTGAAAATAATCACTGGATTTTAAATTAAAATAAAAACTTCTTGATGACTTTTAAGTTCAAACTTATATTCGTCACTCAGAAAAAAAGGGCAAAGTTCTCACAGCTTGTCTTTTATTCAATTTTCAAAAATTAAAACTTTCACACTCTAATCCGATCTGGCAATTCTTCACTTTAATTTATCTTAAAAATTCAATTTTATTCTGTTACTAATTTCTTTACTTTACTTTAAATATCAACAATATTTGTATTATAAACATTCTTCTGTGTTAGAGAATTAAAATTACTTCCTTTCAGTGTTAGAGAATTAAAATTACTTCCTTTCAGTGTTAGAGAATTAAAATTGCTGAAAGCATCTCTGTAACAACTACAAAACTCTTTTAGAATTTTTACATAAAATTTTATATACATATGCTCACTGCACCAACAAGTTTTATATTGCATAGATCACAAGGGCAAGTTCCTAAATTCCCATTACATTTAATTTTTACAATATTTCTTTCCCCAAAATTATTCAAAATAACTAAGAATGAATATTGACTGGACTCCAGTTAAAAAGTTCACTTACCCGCAGGTTTGATGACGATTAGCAAGAATAACTCTAAGCACTTTCAAAGACTTTACTCGTTACTACTACTTCCGATCAACTGAGACGGGAGGTACGGCACGTCTACCTCACCCCACCTCTCAATTTCGTTATCAAACACTCCTGATAGAAGCCTCTCTGTCCAGTCCTTATTATCCTTCTGGGCCTACTCCTTCCACCGGTAATCCAGTTACCCCAGAATTACAATTTAATACAATTGGTACAACTGGATTAATACTTGCAGCGTAAATCTATATGACAAGGAAACATAAAATGCTCTCTACTTGCAGAAAAAATAGTGAAGAATTAGCAAGAAGAATTAGAATGATAAATTGTCTTACAACTTCATTATTGCCAAGGATGAATGAGGATATTATATAGAGATAAAGCGTATTATTCTAATGTTTCCTTAAAACAACTGGATAAAGCGCCTTTTCAAATTTTGGAACTACCATATGACTGAATCAAATTTCTAACGCTATGCTATACTCTATTCCAGTGTAAAAGATGTAGATATTGAAAGTTTTAATCCTAGTGATACTAAGATCAGCCTTGTGCAGAGTCTACCTGGATGTGGAAAGACATCGTTCATTTTTAACCATTTTAAAGATGGTAATATTGTACTCTATTCAACTAAAGAGGGAGGTATAGATTTTACCCATCGACTAGTAACGCTTTATCCTGTCCAACATGATACTAAAAATATCTGACGTAACATACATTATTTTCTGTTAAACTCCACAATTCATTTAAAGACTGTGCAGAATTCTATCGGAAACTGATTGTGGATGAGGCATTGATGGTCCATGTTAGTGAAATACTGTTTAGGCTTAGTAAAACCTAAGGGAAACCAATACCTAAAATAAACTGAACAGGAACTGAAACACATTAGTCTAATATTCTAAAAATAGCTGAAATATAGGAAACTCTCAACCATTCGTACCGGTGCACCCTTAGTGTACACGTCTTCTATCGAAACACTATGAGCAGGGAATGGCTAATAGTAACAAAATTAAGAGAGTTCAAAAAGAGTCTTTGAAAAACTCCTGGTCTATAAACAATCAGAGAAGGTGTACCTGAAAAACATATGGTTATGATGTGTCAACAATAGATGAATACTAAGGAAAACAAGCTGCCCTACTATAAACTGTAAATATAACTAGGCTATTTATAGTGAGACTCACAGGAAAAGAAGAGGATATTTACAACTCCCCATCTAGCTGCATGCACAGCATACTTAGTCATTTTTTTATATCTCATAGTTTATCTCCTCAGGTCAGGAGGATATGCTAATTAAGTGGATACGTTATGGATCACAACATAAATAAGAAGAACTTTGAAGACATTACAGAAAACTTTGTAAAGAAATTAACAAAATCATACAGGAAAAGTGCACGAACAAAACAAAACATGAAGTTACGGGAACCCATAAGTGAAGGAAATGATGCAGATTGTAGCCTCCGCAAAAAATAAAAATCAAGACTAAAAAAAACCTAATTACTCTGCACAATAATACAAAAAAAACATCTATTATACATCAAATTGTTCGTGGTATAAAAATTAAATAGACAGACTAAACCATGTTACAAACACACCAAAAATTGGTTTAGTACTCTCAGAACATGGTCTCTCATCATAACGCTTTGGTTAATACAAAACTTGATGGATATACTCTGCTAGTTGACTTCAGTAGAGAAGACCACTAACTAGGAGGTGTTGTCATTTATGCAAGAGATAACAGACAATACAAATGTGAATGCAGATACTCTTAATATTTTAGGTTTTTTTCTGAGCTCACTTGTGGAAGCATCACTATTCAAAATTAAGGTAGGAAATAATTTTCTACGCCTACTGGGCATCTACCGTCCCTATGGAAGTCAAATAAAAATGGCACTAAACTCAATCTCAAACTTCTTATATTACATAAGTCTACAGAATAAAAAACTTAAACAGACTCTCTCCAAATACAGGCAACACTCTTTTCGAAGCACTGCTGCTCTCACATTGTGTAACTCACCCCTGCCAGCAACTCGCATTACTAACATAAATCGGATACATCTCTATCTGAATCACTAATAGACTATATATGCAAAAATATCCCTGAAAATATAATAGAGTTCAGCATTATTGAAGAGGGGCTATCAAATTATAAAGAACAAACACTTAAGATAAACATTGATTCACAAAATACTCCAAAAAAGAATCACCTACACAATGATTTTTCTACCTCCAAAACTTTCACTACGTAAAATATATATTTGCTGATAAAAATTGAATTAAAGTGTAGCGTACATTACCAACAATACTGAAGAAGCTTATTGTGTTTTTAATCTGATTGAATGAAGAGCTCTAGATTATGCCTGCCTACCTAAAAAACTATGTTTACAAAAACCAAGAGTTATTTATGATTAAGAGTCAAATAAATTTAAACATGCATTCCTTAATGTACTTAATAAATATCAATTGACAGAATGAGAGCATAACATTATCATGAGTAACAAGAAAAAAATCTATGACCTCAAATTAAGAGACATAAAACGAAGACGAACATCCCAGTTTACAGCTTCTGCAGAACACAAACAAAAAGCGCTGTGAAATATAATTTACGCTATAAAAACAGAAAGATAACATAAAATGCCCGCTTCAAATTGAAATTCAATGACAAATTGTAGAAGACCCTTAAAAGATAACTTACCATTTCAATAAACCTTTTGCAGACATTACTGATACAACATTGCTGAAGAACAAAAATCTAAAACAAAATCAAATCCTTCCCACCTACTGTAATCAAAATTGAAATCAGGTGGCTAAATTAATTAATTTTCCCCCCACTACATTTCAGGAAGTGGTAAAAACGATACAGTCTCTAAAGCCTATAACATGATATATATATATATATATGATTTCAGCATATATAGATGCAACAGATCGGCTGCTACAAGCTCCAAACTCAGCGGCGTTGGTGTAATATTGGCAGTCCGCAATACTTTATCTAGTCACATGCTGACTGTTCCTATTTGTGGTATTGAATATGTATTTGCTGCTTGTATAGCGGCTTCTCGCCGCATATTAATTGGATGTGCATATATCCCTCCGAGCCAGCCAGCAAATGTTTACTCAAGTTTTTGTGATGCTGTTGATGAAGTTATCGTGTCCTTTGGTTTCTACGACGATGTAATCTTGCTTGGTGATTTTAATTTGCCAGATGCAGACTGGAGTTCTCCGGATGTTTTGTATGCTGGTGATGCATCTAGCTACTTAAGGAATGTAGCGGCTACTCACAATCTTACCCAGATCAACAAAGTTCCCAACTATCGAGGAGTCTTTCTGGACCTGATCTTCTCTTCTGTACCTGTCTCTGATGTTGCCTCTGCTGAAGAAACTCTCGTTCCTGAGGATAGACATCATCCGGCATTATCTTTTTCTATCCTGGCTAAAAGGAGCGCTGACACTGCTGCATCTGGATATGTTCTTGATTTTAGAAGATGCAACCTTGATGCTATATATCGTGCTACGCAAGGCCTCGACTTCCCGTTGCCGATCAGTTGTTCTATGCTGACGTTGACTTTGATAAATTCTGCAACCACTTGAAACTTGTGAGACAAAAACAAGTCTGCTCTAATTCATTTCCTAAGTGGTTTTCAAAGGGACTTGTACGTTTAACCATCATGAAAAAAATTGCTCATACGAAGTTTAAGGCCACTGGCATTGTCTCCTATTTGGATGAGTTTCGGAATCTAAGAGCCCAGTGCAAATGCCTCGCCAAGGTCTGCCTTACCAATTACTTGAAAAAGATCGAAGATGATATACCGTCGAACATCAAATACTTTTGGTCGCACGTAAACAGCCTAAAGAAAAACCCACCCATTCCTTCTTGTTTGCACTTCTGAGAGGCTGGTTCTGCTGCTGACAGATGTAATCTTTTCTCCGATTACTTCTCCTCTGTTTTTAATGATGCAGTGATTCCCATTCCTGACTTTGACTTTGGTTGGAATACGTCCATCTCTACTTGCTCCATTCTCCCCACTGACGTTCAACGAAGACTTGAATCGCTCGACCACAACAAGGGACCTGGACCGGACGACATTCCTCCAATTGTGCTCAAGTAGGCTACTGTGCAAATACATTGGCTCCTCATTTTGAAATTCTGTTTTCGGCATTGCTAGCCCAAGGTGTTTTTCCCTCTGCACTTAAGAGCGGATTTGTTATTCCCATTTTTTAATCTGGTGATCGTGGCAACGTGAGGAATTATAGGCCAATTGTCATCCAATCCACCGTTGCCAAAGTGTTTGAGAGTGTCATTCTGGATGACCTTTACTTTCATCTATGGAAGTGTATCTCGCCTGCTCAACACGGTTTCCTGCGTCAAAGATCTAACTTACTTGAGTTCCACGAGTACATGATGTCTGCCTTTGGTGTCTCCCACCAAGTCGACTGCGTTTACCTTGACTTCGCCAAAGCCTTCGACAAAGTCCATCATCGTCTTCTGGTTGCTAAACTTGCCGGCTATGGTGTGCGTGGTCCCCTGCTCAGCTGGCTGGACAGCTACTTTACTGGAAGAACTTTGATTGTCAAGTGTGATGGCCATACCTCGATTCCCTTCAATGTTCTGTCTGGTGTACTTCAGGGATCTCACCTCGGGCCCCTGCTTTTTAACCTGTTTATTGATGATATTGGAGAGGCTATTAACTCAAGATTTTTGATGTTTGCCGATGATATTAAAGTCTTCTGTAATGTCTCCACTCCGTTTGGTACCGCTGCCCTGCAGCAATCCCTAATAAATATTGGCAACTGGTGTCTGAACAACTCCATGGAGCTTAATGTCCAGAAATGTGTCGTAGTTTCTTTCAAGCGTGGTGCAGGAGCCCTTCAACATAATTATATGTTACACGATTGTGTCCTGCGTAGAGTCCACAAAATAAGGGATTTAGGTGTAATAATGACTCCTTCACTTAGTCCTTCGGAGCACATTGTACATGTTGCTTCAAGAGCTAGCTCTCTATTGGGTTTCATATTTAGATCTACAAGAAGCTTCAACTCACCTCAGACCATTGTTAGTCTTTTTAAATCTTTGGTGCGCCCAATACTGGAGTATGGTTCCGTTATATAGCCCCCTTACTAACTAAATCACAAGGAACAGCTACAACATGTTCAGAACCGTTTCATCAGGATGCTTGGTCCAAGATTGGGGTTCAGCTACCGCACTACACCTGTCTCTGATGTCGAGAGACATTTTGGCCTTCTCCCACTACATATTCGTCGCCACCACGCTGATATCCTGTTCTTGTTCAAGCTTTTAAATGGCCTCGTTGACTGCCCGGAACTGCTCAGCTCCATTGACATTTGTGTTACAAGAGGTCTGCGCTTAATGACAATCTTCCGCAGACGCTTCAATACCACCAACTATTCTCGCTTTAGCGGCATGTCTCGACTCATGCGCGCAGGTGGGGTGGCTTCAGCTTATCTGGATTTCTTCCACGATTCTGCACCATCGTTCAGAAGGAAGGTGATTGCTCTGTGTGACGTTACCTAATGCTGGGGCCGTCGGCTCCCCTCATTATAGTGCCAGTGCCTCCTCCTCAGTTTCTGTTTTAGTTTTCTTCGTTGTTGTTTATTGTATATTTATTTTTTATGGTGTTTATAGTCTTCTGTTAGTTGTATCAATTGAAATAGTAGCTCTATTCACTGTTTACCTAATCTCTATTCTTGTTATTGTTACCTGATATTTTTATTGTTGTTAGTATATATATATATATATATATATATATATATATATATATATATATATATATATATAGTTTATTTCTTAGTTATTATAAATTCTGCAGCCCTATACACTGTTAACTCAATCCCACCCTAGTTTATCCTACTGTTATCTTAGATTCTGTACTGATGTTAGTACTTTTTATATAGTTTATTTACTGTTTTTCCTTTATAGTATTTAATTAATTGTTGTTATTTCTTATTTAAAAAGCTCTCATTAGGCTCTATGTTCTATGTCCTATTGCTATACAGTGTTTACTAGCCTTACAATTTCCAGTCTTGTACAGTTGTTACCTGTGTTGTTTGTTGGTCATGCTTCCTTGTTGTATGTTACTATTTACTCTGTCTTATTAGCTCCTAAGAAGTACATCTTGTCCATAATTATATATTTTTTTTGTTACTTTTGTATAAAATTGGCGATTGCCGTTGAAATAAATAAATAAATAAAAGCCAAAGTTATCAGCTGGCCTCGATGAAGTTCCAGCAATAGCTGTAAAACATTGTGCAACACAGTTAGCCTCACCATTCATCAACATTAATCAACAAATCCTCTGATTCTGGAAATATTCTCTGCAGCTTTAAAATTTATGAAAATCTACCTAAAGCACAAAAAAGCAGCACAGTTAAAATTGAAAACTATCGTCCAATATCATTCCTATCAACTTTCTTTACAATATTTGAAAAGATAGGTCTTACAAGACTTATCACTTACTTAAAAAATAATAAGCTTCTTGTAAGAAGCCAACATGGATGCATCAAGTGTAGGTAGTGTAGTGCAGTGATCCTTTTTGTAAAATATGTAATTGACCATTTGGAAGACCTAAAATATGTATCAGCCTTACTGCTGGACTACAGCATAAATTCCAGTAGTTTTAATAACATTTAAAACATATAATTACAGTTTATTTGTGTACAGAATGTTTAACCTGGAATTTGTTAACTTATTAACTTTGTTATATTGCATTTGTTTTTTCTAAGAATCAGTGACATTTATACTATACAAAGGGAACTACTATTTTATTATTGGTAGTTAAATTATAAAATAAATAGTAAGTGACCAAAAGAAGAAATTCAATTTTAATGCTGGAATCCGCCAAATTTTATTACTGAACATTGTGTTTGTGTATGTGTCTGTATACACACGAAAACAAGGAAAATATAGATGAAAACAGATAAAATAACAATTAAGCTAGTAATAATTGTCATTTTTAAGGCTTGATACTCTTTAAAAAACGCAATCTGCCACACAAAATAATAGCTGTAGTGCTAGTGAGCAAAATAAAGTGAAGGGATACCTTTACTTTGATACAAATCTTTCACTACATTCAGATTTGTATTCTATTCTCAAAAATACGACCTATGATGTATTCCTTGTTTACAAATGATTTCTTTGTAGATTTTACTAAAATCTGGATTTGTGCTGAAAAAGTGTAAATACTATACTATTGGATCAATCTTTTTGAGTGCGGTTTGCGGCATTAAACTCTGCTAGATAAGCCCTTTAAAATGATGTGCATATTGGCCTATGCTCCTATTTAAGATTTCCTTCTGACTCCTTGCGGGATGGTGTCCCTTGGACCAAAACTTGAAATGTATAACTTTATTAATTTTGGAGTAATTAAAAAATATACTATTGCTATTCTAACTGTTGTATCTAAATAACAGTTGTATAACAGGTAAAGGAATATTTAAATTAAATACTAAAACTAAAACATCATACACTGTATTGTATATTAGTACTATGTATATTTTAAGATCACTTGACAGATCTCTAAAGTTTTCTTGTACAAACATAAAGTAGACTAAATCATAGTAAAGTATACAGGGTGTACATAAAGTCCTGCACAGGTATAATATTTTCTGAACGATAACAGATAAATCAACAAGATTTGGTACATCTACACCTAAAAATCTACTTTTTGAAGGAAATATCATTTTCTGTAATATCATGGGGGATGTGTTTTCACTGAATTTTTTTTAATTAGCAAATTATGTCAAAAATTTATAACACAATAAATAAAACTAAAATGAATGCGTCGTCTTTATGTTCATGAATTAACATAGTTACACACTAGCAATGCTATTTAATTCACTATGTGAAAATAAAATCTTAGAACAAAGTACTTACTTATTAGTAATTTGCAACAAAACTTTTATTTATAATAAATGTTCAAATTGTTCTCCCATTACAGTTTGACAGTGAGCTAGCCGGTTGAAGTAGCCATCCATAACATTGCGTAGTATTTCAGGAGGTATTTCTGCCGCTTCATGTAATATTCTTTGTCTTAAGTCGTTTATGTCATGAAATAAATCTGCTACGGTTTGATAAGAGCGCTTGAGGTTACCATATTCCCTCATAATGAGTATATTAATTCTGTCAATGTCTGATAATTCCATTGCTCTTTCGGTACTAACTTGAAATTCAACAATTTTAAACTAGAAACAACTCACACTGTACGCGCACACACAAAAAATCTGAAAGAACTGAGAACTGACAATGTGATTTCCCGTAACAGGAATTATTAGATGTAGGACTTTGTCTGTTGTTGATAGCAACCTGAAATGATAAGGAGGGAAAACCCAGGTAATTTTGTCTAACATTAGAAAGTGACAGCATCCATAAATGGAAACTTTTACAATAGTAAACATCCAAGTTCCTCTTAAATAAATTAGTTTAAACATTTAAAAATGTTAAAGTGGATAGTATCAATACTTAAGTTCTACCATTGTTCTTTGTTGGTGAAATACCTAGTTAACTTACCACTTAATTTTTGAATTACATTTTTTTATTTTTTTTATAAACACTAATCAGTGAAACCATTGGTTAGTAGAGTGAAACGCCGCCTACTGCATCAGAATACGACGATCCAGACAGAAATGGAAGCGCATAATGTACTTCACAATGTGTACTTAAAACAACCCGCCATTCCTAATTGGATAAACCTTTTGAGATAAGGTTTGCGGCATTCAACTCTACTAAGTGAGCTCTTTCAATTGATGTATTACTCGACCCATGCTTTAATTTAAGATTTCCATTTTTTCCTCTGTGGGCCGTCCCCCCATGGTTGGCATGTCATGGTAATGTCAAGGAAAAATAGTTTACATAGCCATATGACACTGTGCAAAGGTTATATATGTTGTCTGCTATGGTTTGTAAAATATTAAGCCGTACCCAGACTTTTTAAACGCCTTGCATATAGAGGGTGAGTCAGAAATATGGTAAAATATTTTAAGACGTGATTCTAGAGCTAAAAATAAGAAAAAAATGTTATATAAAGGTAGGTCCGGAAACGCTCCCTTACTGAGTAATGGCTGGTGAAAGATTTTGCTTTGTTTTCAGTTCAACTGGTTAAATTAAGTAATTCTGAAAGGTTTTGCTCTTACTTTTTAACACAAATAAGATGGATATATAAGGAAAATCACCTGAAAAATCAAATAAAACCACTCTAAAGGTTGTAATGTGAACAGTTTTTGTGAAAAAGTATGAAATCTGCCAAAAATCTAATAACAAAAATACCGTCTTAAATGTTTGATGTCGAATAACATTGTTAGATGACCAATAAACAAATTGTTTTTCCTAATAAAGATTGTAGAGAATTTAATTCTGAAAACAACCATAATAAGCAAAGTTAACTAAATGTGTAAAAAAGTTATGAAATTGACTCCTCACGTATTACACTACACAGCAATTTTTTGCTGTTTTATAATAAGGAATGAGTATCTGATTGGTAACAGATGGTAACAATTAATCATTTAAACAATAACTGTTTAAACATCTTTAAATAATAAATAATCAGTTGGTCATTTATTATTAGATGACATATGTCACCTCATTGTTAAACAAAACAACATACTGTAAGGATACCGTACTATGTGCTTGTGTTAAGTGTATTTCCATCCAGTTTATTAGTGATTTTGTGTTACGTGTTTCATTTATTAAAAATGGATGGTAATATTCATGTGTATTCAAACTCTGAATTAGCAGACATGCATTTTAATGTATGGTTTGGGACGCTGCAATAGTACTTCAGCAAGACGTCTGTATCAAGAGAACTGTCCTAACCGCAAGTGTCCAAGCACAAGATTTTTGCCACTATTCATCAACGCCTATCTGAAACAGGTTCTTTGAAGTCTTCGGATCATAGTAATGCAGGCATCGCCCGATCATGTAGGACTGTTGAATTAGAAGAGTTGGTTCTTAATGAAATTTCTAATTATCCTGAAAAGAGCACTAGAGAATAGTCACTACAGTTTAATGTCAGCCAATCTAGTATTCGGAGAATACTACACGAGTACCAGTTACACCCATACCACTTCCAGCATGTCCAAACTTTTTGCCATAAGACTACGCTCCCCATGTTGTTTTTGTCGATGGCTTCTGTTAAAATGTGCTGATTTAAACTTTTTAAATACAATTTTGTTTACCAATGAGGCTCACTTTACAAGAACAGATATCATTAACTTCCATAGCAACCACATTTGGGCAGACAGAAATCCTCATGCTATCAAACCTAATCGCCCACAACATCAGTTTTCAGTAAATGTTTGGGCTGGAATCTTAGCAGATCATTTAGTCGCATTCGTGCTTCCTCCCAGGCTTAATGGCGTGGTGTACTTGAACTTTTTAAGAGATGATGCTTTTCAAGGAGGTTAGGTACCTCTGCATTTGGGCCAAAACATGTGATTTATGCATGACGGGGCACCTGTGCACTACTCTCTGGCTGTTCGTGGACACCTAAATGAGAGTTTCACAAATCAATCGATAGGCCGAGGTGGACCAGTTTCATGGCCAGCAAGATCACCGGACTTAAATCCTTTGGACTTTTACCTTTGGGGACATTTAAAAACTTTAGTTTACTCTTCCCCAATAGATACCATTGAAGAAATCCGATTAAACATTACTAATGGAATAGAAACCATTAAACAGACACCTGGAGTTTTTGAACGGGTCTAAAACTTGATGAGAAGACGCCTGAACGCGTGCATTTTGAACAATGGAGGTCATTTAGAGCATCATTTTTAATCTTCCGGTGAGACTTAAAGCGATTGTAGATGTTCATTGTTTTAAAAAAGAAATTTGGAACTAAAAATATGTTTCTTTTTCACCAGCTGTTACCAATCACATAATTATTCCTTATTATAAAACAGCAAAAGTTTGCAATGTAGTGTAATACGTGAGGAGTCAATTTCATAAGTTTTTTACACATTTATTTAATTTTGCTTATTATGGTTGTTTTCAGAATTAAATTCTCTACAATCTGTATTAGGAAAACCAATTTGTTTATTGGTTATCTAACAATGTTATTCGACATCAAACATTTAAGACAGTATTTTTGTTATTAGATTTTTGGCAAATTTCATACTTTTTCTCAAAAACTGTTCACACTACAAACTCTAGAGTGGTTTTAATTGGTTTTTCAGGTGATTTTCTTTATGAATCCATCTTATTTGAGTTAAAAAGTAAGAACAAAACCTTTCAGAATCACTTAATTTCACCAGGTGAACTGAATACAAAGCAAAATCTTTCGCCAGCCATTACTCAGTAAGGGTGCGTTTCCGGACCTACCTTTATATAACATTTTTTTCTTATTTTTAGCTCTAGAATCATGTCTTAAAATATTTTACCATATTTCTGACTCACCCTGTTTATATATATATATATATATAATACATATTTTGTTTTCCACTATCATAATTTTTTAGTTGTTTAAGACTATATAAATAACATTAGAATTTTTGCTATACATTTCTGTAAAACTTGGAAATAAATTGATAGTCGTTTATATATTTCTGCAGCCAACAGTAGTTAAGCATGTTTGTATAACTGGTGAATAAACTATTACTCATGGCAAGATAAATTTTTTTACTTTTATTGCAATAAACAATAAATTCAACAACTATACAAGAATAAGTCTAAACTTTTTTCCTTTGCTTAGGCACACGTAACCGGTTTTTATTATACACTAAAGTTGTAAAAGAAATACTGAATCCCTATTACCTTCACACTTACCCAAAACTTCTTTGTATGGCAGCAAAAATTTAAATAGTTGCTTGTTTTATGCTCCGAGTAGACTGTTATTGAGAACGACGTGTTGTAGATCAGCCTCTCCCTCTCAGAACTTTCAGCAATTCCAGCTACATTATAAAAATTGCTTTGAAAAGTAATGTTTTTTCTAATCTTTCTAGTAACAGTTATTACTTCCTATAACGGTAGGCTATTTTTTTAAGTATTGTAAGTGTTTCTTAAAATCATATAAAAATGAAGTATATTTCAGTTTGTATGACAATCATTTAACTGAGATGGAAATTCAAATTATTTATAAATAAAAATAATTGATGTTTTACAAAAAGTGTGTTCAATATGTTTCTTGAATACAAAGCTTATTTATCAAATTTTCAAGGCTGCCATTTCATGCTATATTGTCAAGGTGGCCGCTTATCATACTACAACCACATGCCGCAGAGCGAACTGATGGACAGAGGCATTACTGTCAACCCGTTAACTCCTAGTTCGTTTTAAGAACACCTAAAATAAATAATAGTTTAAAAAACTAAAAAACACGCTTTTATAGCTAACCAAACTAAAAAATAGAAAATAATTTTTAATTACAAAGAGTTTACATTAAGGTAGTACCCTAGAAGACAAAACATTCATTCATAGTCAATCACCTCAAAATAAAATTGTAATAAAATTTAAGTTATTAACAGAATAAATTAATTCAGATTAAAAAGCGTGGAGTGCTTGATATATTAAATATTACAATCATTCTATCGGTAATTATCTTTGAGAGGAAACTTATGAAATGTAATAAAAATGCACCCCACGCTTTTTACTCTGAATTAATTTATTCTGTTAATAACTTAAATTTTATTATAATTTTATTTTGAGGTGATTGAATATGAATGATTGTTTTGCCTTCTACTACCATAATATAGACTCTTTGTAATTAAAAATTATTTTCTATTTTTTAGTTTGGTTAGCTATAAAAGCGTGTTTTATAGTTTTTTAAACTATTATTTATTTTTCATTTTTTAGTTCGATGTATCAATTAGTTTCTTGTGGAAATATGGTGTTTCTTACGAATCATTCCGCAATCTTATCATTTCATTTAAAGCTTCACTATTGCATGGGGTATTTCCTGTTAACTTAGAGCAATCAAGTTCTTCAATCCGAATACCGTCTAAAGATCTTACACGACTTAGTGCTACATAGGCTTGTCCAGCAGCAAACAATCGCGAGCATAGATAAATGACTGCATGATCAACTATACAACCTTGCATCTTGTGAACGGTCGAAGCCCAACTTAAGATTAATGGCAACATTCGTCTCTCAGCAGTTTCATAGCTGTATTTTGCTGGGAACTGTATCGATATCGGTTTACTCATGTGCACACCATCTGGTCCGAAATCGATACGGACTGACGGCATCGGGATGTCTTCCGCGTATAGTTGGGCTCTGCGAAAATTTGGCTAGATAATTTCTGTGATAAAACCCACATTGCCATTCACTAAACCTTTCGACACGTCAATGTTCGACCTTAACATCACTTTAGCTCCAACGAATATTTTCAGTACACTCGGAAGTCCTCCGGTTTTATTAATATCATTAGGTATCACAGAATCTAAGTCTATAAAAGAATTTATTAATCCTGGCGGTCCTTATAAAGATAATGGAAAACTATGATCAAATTATTGCATTGTCATCGGACCTTGATACGTATGCAAAGTTTCAAATTAATCAGACTTCTAGAAATTGGTGAAAATTATGCTCAAAGATTCCGTTACATACATAGATACATAGATACAACCGAAGCTTATAAAAGCGTGTTAAAAAGGATTTACTCATCACATACTTTAGAGCACATTAATAATTATTTACAAACAACAATTTATAGCTTGAACTTTTTCTGAATGTTTTGTGTTGATTATTTATGTTGCTATATGAATGTGCACTAACATAATTTCTCAAATGGAGCAACATCACATAAATAAATCATAAACAATTCAATATGTAAAATAATTTGAGAAGCTCACATAACAATTCCTCCAATCTGGGATTTTAAAATTGCACAAATTCTCTGAAATAAATACTATAACATTAATAAAATGTTATATAGCCTATGCTTTAATTTCTTACAAGCATTAACAAAAACTCTTAAGGTAGTGTTTCTACAGTTTGTTCTTACCCATGTCCTGTAAGCAGCTATTGCTTTGTTCATGTTTAGTTGATTCGCATAGTTAGGCTACAGTCATCATCAAGTTTCGGAGCAAGTTAAATATTATATAGAAACTCAACAATTGCATAGCATTTATCTGTTCTACTCTCAATACAGCTAGGCATTTGCAATAAATTACAATCCACATTATATATTGAAGAAGAAATGTAAGCTTTAAAATATATCTAAGCAATTTCATTATGAAAAATAAAAATACGTCTGTCAATATGTATGATTAACAAGAAAACATTTAATGCATTCTAAAAAAAATTACCTTTAAATATAATAAAACCATTTCAAAATTAATTTAACATCTAGTTATTCAATAAATAACTAAATTAATACATGTACTCCAATTTTTCCACATTTGAATTACTGCTTTCCTTGGAGATCCTCTTCTTCTGTAACCAAATGTTCAAGCATATTAAGAGGCCATCATAAATAATAATAAGTAATAAGTTCATTCAATACGTAATTTTCTCATTATCTCAGTCAAATGTAGTTTAACAAAAAAAAAAATATATATATATATATATATATATATATATATATATATATATATTTTAGCTCATTAAATTAGCATCTGACTAGTTTTATTATTATTAGCAGATCTAGAGTATTTGTTCAGGATAATATCAAATGTAATCAATATTCGCAAGTCCTCTGAAGTATTGCGTCACAGAACAACAGCCAGAAATGATATTTTTCGTTGCAAAAGGTGTAAAAAGTAGTGAAATCCATGAGAGAATGTTGAAAGTGTACATGACTAATTATATTACGTATTAGCTGATCTTATGAGATCAATCCTTGGTTTTTTTTTGGCTAATGGAAGAAGCATTATATGTAATGCCATTAGCCATTTCAAACTTATCAGACAGAACATATCGCGCATGTAAAGTAAATACATAACTTAGTAAACATATTCTACTTAGAAATTATGTTATTAAAATTAATGAAACAGCCTACAGATTTTATAGAAGTCTCTGTATTATTGAATTTATCAAATACTTCTTTTGATATCGTGAATCGTTAGTGTGTGTGTTTTAACTAACGAATTATCAAAAGAAACGTATACTACATTCTTCCATACTCCTAAATCTTTAAAGTGTAATGTTGGATATAGTGTCCTATAAAACTACAATATGATTCCAGATTATAATTATAAATGATTCCGTTAAGTGGTTATTGAGATCTATGCAAATATACGAAATATTATAAAATTCCCTATCTAGGTTGTTTAACCTGGAATTTGTTAACTTATTAACTTTGTTAATATTGCATTTGTTATATCTAAGACTCAGTACCATTTACTGTACATGATATAAACGGAACTACTGTATTATTATTGGTAGCTAAATTATAAATTAATAAATAGTAAGTGATCCAGAGGAGAAATTCAATTTTTATACTCAAATCGGCCAATTTTTATTACTGAACATTATGTTTGTATGTGTCTGTAAACACACAAAAACGAACAAAATATAGATGAAAACAGATAAAATAACAATCAAGCAAGCAATAATTGTAATTTTGTAAGGCTTGATAATCTTTAAAAAAACAATCTGCCACAAAATATAATTAATTGTTGTAGTGCCAGATAACCACATAAATAGAAGGGATATTATACCTTATCTTGGATATTTATTACCCTTTCGCTACATTCAGACTTGTATCCTCTTCTAAGTGCAAATCCTCAGAAAAAATTGCAAATTGTACATGATGTTAATAATATAAGTTATATATTATTTGCCAAAATCTATTAAAATATGTGGTATACTAACATTTCTTATCTTGTGTTCCTCAGTTTGCTTCGTACAATCCGTCTAGCGATGACCATTCCTACAGCGGCCTTGGCTGTATTTTCAATATGAACTCTAGACCAATGGAGCTGTAAAATACAAAACAAACATTTCAGATGATGCTAGCAAATTTTTGTCACCAAATATCTGTCTTGATTGGTAACAATAAGTATTTTATCACCAATGCAGACTTCTATATTTCTTTCAATTTTTGTTTAAATTTATGTACATTATTTATAATAAATACTTTATGGAAAAGTATTATCTAAAGTATTGATTTATTGCAATTAGTTTTCTCTTTTTTCCCTGCAAGAATCTATTTCCATGTACAGCTGACATCTAACAGAAACAATTATATTTCTGACTTAATTAGTTGTTTTTATTTATAAACAAAATTGTAAAAATTAACAAGTTGTGTGGAGCAATTTTATAGTGTATAACATAAACTACTTGATAGAGTTTGTTTGATTGTCACATCTGTTTAGCTATTGTATTATAACTCTTCTATAATTTAGTCTACTTCGTGTATTATACAAGAAAACTTTTGAGATAAGTCAAATGACCTTAAAATAAATAGCATTAATATAGTACTTGATTTATAATTACTACATTTATATATATGTTTTAATTTTAGTATTTTATAAAAATGTTCCTTTACATACCATAAAATGTTAGTTTGATATAACAGTTAGAATAGTATAGGATGCTTCCTATATTGTTTAATAATTTATGGGAATATTTATATTTATATTATGAGAATTGTAAGTTTTTAATATAAGTGAATTGTAAGAATTGTGATCCTTCCAGCAGTGCTGAATATCTTGTTGATTCGGGTTCAAGGAATGCCTAGAAGCTTCCTAATGTCTCTAGGTATGGGCCAAAAGATACAGGTCTGAGTTGGATAGGTGCCGTCCAGTTCAGACATGGTGTTTGGTCAATTTTGATTCGCCAACGTTAGGTTGATTGGATCGTGGGAGGTACTTCGAGAGCCTTCCGGTTGATTCAAGTGGGTTTTCAGGAGAGTCTTTGCTGTGTGCTCAGAGAGAGAAGTTCGTGGTAGAAGTGATTAGCTTACTCTTGCCGTGTAGATATTTCGGTAGGAAGGTTGAGTTTGAAATTAAATTCTTTTCAAAATTTAAAGTTTGAATTTTCAATTAATTGATCAATAACAGTTATTTTGGTTTGTGAAGTCTTCTGGAAATGTGTGAGGTACTGTGAAAAGTTAGAATTTAACATTTTAATATAAAATTGCTTAATGGTACAGTGCTTACAAAAAGTTTAAGGACACCCCTCAAAAACAATCTTTATGTTCTTGTCCCTAAACTTACTGGAAAATTGACGATTTTACAATTTCATTGTATGTGCCGTAAAAAAACTGTACTTTCAGTACAAATTACAATCAGATACATCAAATATTAACAAAAATATAAACAAATTAGCCCTCCAAAACATTTTTAGGAAACCCCTGTTTTTAAGACAAAAATATTTGTGATAAGAAATACTAATGTCCGATCACGTTCATAATATATTTTCAAATTCCGTATAACATCCGAAATTTAAAAATTCATTTCGCATTATTTACAAAAATTCTGTACTCATTTGACAACCGGTGAAACTTACTTTTGTTTTTTAAAATTTCAAACCGAAAATCCGCTATCTTTGATACAGTGTAACTTCTAAACGGAGCGAGTTAGAGCGTAGCGGTTAGTACCACTGGTTTTCTAGTGTCCTGGCTGAGAGAAAACAGCCAATACCGCACAATGTCATTGTTTTGGTGTTTGTTTAACTCTTGTTCATAACCTTACTTTTTCCTCGACATTTTGTGAACTTCTTTTCGTGATTCATGGGGCGATCAAGTGTTGATGTTAATAAGAAATGGCAAATAATTGGTATGCACAAGACCGAAATGACCTACCGAGCAATAGGAAGTGCATTAAGCGTGTCTAAAACTTGTGTTGAGAACACAGTGAAACGTTTTAATGAAAGTGGTACCGTTCTTCAAGCTCCTAGGAGTGGACGCCCTCGGAAAACTACGGAACACCAAGACCGTAAGCTCGTAAAAATATCACGCAACAACATACGAGCGAGTGTTAGTGATTTATTAAGTCTAATGAAGAAAGAAGACCCTTCATACGACATAGGCACTGCATCTGTCTCAAATCGACTGCGTGAAAAAGATATGCAATCATTCTTTGCTATTCGCAAGCCTTTGCTCAACCCTTTGGCCCCAAAATGTCGCAAGATTTGGTGCAAAGAACGCCGAGGTTGGCTAAAAGAAGCTTGGCAGAGGGTTATTTTCTCTGATGAAAGCAGATTCAAACTGTTTCCACGGCGAAAATTCCTGTCAGGCGTTCAAAAACAGAAAAATTTTTGCCTTCATGCGTTGCTCCTGCTGTGCAACAGGGTGGCGATTCTGTAATGGTGTGGGGCTACATCACATCTGAAGGCCCAGGTGAACTTTTGATGGTGGATGGCAGTATTAATAGCCAGAAATACTGCTCCATTTTGGAAGAAGTAATGCTTCAGATTGTTGGGGGAAAATTTCTTATTCCAACAGGACAATGCCCCGTGCCACAAGTCCCGCTTCACAATGGACTGGTTTCAACAACACGATATTGAAGTCTTGCCATGGCCTACCTGTAGCCCCGACTTAAACACCATAGAGAACCTATGGAATGTGATGGCTAACCGCTGGGCAAAACAAAGGCCATCTAACAAGGAAGAGCACAAGTTTATGATTAACACCATCTGGCGCCAGTTTACTAAAGAAGATTGCCGGAAATTGATTAACTCTATGCCAAGTCGTGTTAATGCTTGCTACAAGGCTATAGGACTCCCAATCGACTTTTAAGTCTATTTGTATTAGTTTTTTTTTCATAACCAATGTAATTTCATAATTTTTGTATCAATACAAACAATGTTATAGCAAAAGTTTCGCTTTTTCAACCCTGTCTCTAAACTTTTTGTAAGCACTGTATTTTCGTGTTCAAGTTGGTTAATTCAGGAATAGCCTACTGATAAAGAAAATTTATTTTATTTTCTGAGATTCTATATATATATATATATATATATATATATATATATATATATATATATATATATATATATATATATTACAAGCTCCTAAATTTAATATTCAAAGGCAAGGAGATTATTCTGGGTAATTCGATAATCTGGTAAATTGGAAAGTTACAGGAAATAAGAATTTAGTAATTTATAAAACTTTGAGTTTAACTGGTTGAACATTGTCTTTGTTCCTATATTAATTATTAATATTACCTTAATTTGTTTGATTTTTATTTTGAGAAGAAGTCTTATTTTATTAGTTGTTTCATTTTATATTTGAAGAAGATTATTTTATTTTGAAAATTAATGAATATTTTTATTTTGAGTTTGTGTTGAAAATATTAGCACTGAGAACTTGAAGGACACAATTATTGAATGATTTGATTGATTGTTAATTTTAAGGCTGGACATGTCAACATTTGAAGGCTTATAAATAAGAAATACTGACAATAAATTAAAGATAAAAAAGATAGCTTGGCGTTTGTCTATTATTGGTGCTGATTATAATTAAAATTTCTATTAATTTATACTGAGTTTAATTATTGGATTCCATTGGGAGTTGTGCATTGTTAAAATAAAGGGTTGTTGGTTTACAAGTCACTTGATCGCTCTTATACTGAAACAAAAAAGTTGTAATTGGTTTATGGAAATTAACCTTCCTATAGACACGTTACAAATAACAATAGTATATTCTTGAATTACTCCAAAATTAATAATTGATTGGTGCTGATTATAAGTAGTATATATATATATATATATATATATATATATATATATATATATATATATATATATATACTATACAACAAACAGTATATATACATATACTGTATAATGTACTGTAATATATATTGTATTAACATAGTTACACACTAGCAATGCTATTTAATTCACTATGTGAAAATAAAATCTTAGAACAAAGTACTTACTTATTAGTAATTTGCAACAAAACTTTTATTTACAATAAATGTTCAAATTGTTCTCCAATTACAGTTTGACAGTGAGCTAGCCGGTTGAAGTAGCCATCCATAACATTGCGTAGTATTTCAGGAGGTATTTCTGCCGCTTCATGTAATATTCTTTGTCTTAAGTCGTTTATGTCATGAAATAAATCTGCTACGGTTTGATAAGAGCGCTTGAGGTTACCATATTCCCTCATAATGAGTATATTAATTCTGTCAATGTCTGATAATTCCATTGCTCTTTCGGTACTAACTTGAAATTCAACAATTTTAAACTAGAATCAACTCACAATGTACGCGCACACACAAAAAATCTGAAAGAACTGAGAACTGACAATGTGATTTCCCGTAATAGGAAATCTGGGCCGTCCCCCCATGGTTGGCATGTCATGGTAATAGCAAGGAAAAATAGTTTACATACCCATATGACACTGTGCAAAGATTATAGATGTTATCGGCTATGGTTTGTAAAATATTAAGCCGTACCCAAACTTTTCAAACACCTTATATATATATATATATATATATATATATATATATATATATATATATATATATATTACAAGGTCCGATTCAATTATGTTGTATTTGACCGTATCTGTCACATATGCGTTTAATAAGCAAACTAACATATGATCGGAAGACCAAATACCTGTCATACAACTTTTATTTACATTAAATTGTATAAATGGCAATTGCCTTATTTAATTTCAATAAACATTGAATCGCAAAAAGTACTTGCTCCGCCGGGAGTTGAACCCGGATCTCTCACTTGCCGGGTGAATGTGCTACCATTACACCACAGAGCGCTCACTTTTTCCGATTCAATTATGTTGTATTTGTCCGTATCTGTCACATATGCTTTTAAATAAGCAAACTAACATATGATCGGAAAACCAAATACCTGTCAAACGACTTTTATTTACATTAAATTGTATAAATGGCAATTAATTGCCTTATTTAATTTCAATAAACATTGAATCGCAAAAAGTACTTGCTCCGCCGGGAGTCGAACCCGGATCTTTCACTTGCCGGGTGAAACAATTCAATATGTAAAATAATTTGAGAAGCTCACATAACAATTCCTCCAATCTCGGCTTTTAAAATTGCACAAATTCTCTGAAATAAACACTATAATTTTAATAAAATT
Organism: Homalodisca vitripennis; assembly: GCF_021130785.1. Taxonomy (NCBI): domain Eukaryota; kingdom Metazoa; phylum Arthropoda; class Insecta; order Hemiptera; family Cicadellidae; genus Homalodisca; species Homalodisca vitripennis. The sequence goes on from NW_025776166.1 coordinate 219,176, forward strand.
TTATATAGCCTATGCTTTAATTTCTTACAACCATTAACAAAAACTCTTATGGTAGTGTTTCTACAGTTTGTTCTTACCTATATCCTGTAAGCAGCTATTGCTTTGTTCATGTTTAGTTGATTCGCATAGTTAGGCTACAGTCATCATCAAGTTTCGGAGCAAGTTAAATATTATATAGAAACTCAACAATTGCATAGCATTTATCTGTTCTACTCTCAATACAGCTAGGCATTTGCAATAAATTACAATCCACATTATATATTGAAGAAGAAATGTAAGCTTTAAAATATATCTAAGCAATTTCATTATGAAAAATAAAAATACGTCTGTCAATATTTTTTGTAATCTGATACACGTAACCTACATTGTACAAATTCTGTCAAAATATCCTGGGTGTTGTTCATCTAACAATCACATTTTACTTATGTATAAAAGTTAACTCGGAGATGTTGTAAATAAGTAAGCCTATACACACTAGGGAACTATTATTTCTATAAATGAGCATTCATAATATTTACTTTGATAGCCACTTCACTGGATGCAGTATTATAAGCGACCACCGCGTTAATCAATCCATATACTGTATGATGTTTCCGATTATCTATACTACAGAACAATAACAAACGGAGTTACGTTACAGGTTTTATATATTATTGTATAGCTCATCTACTACACTATGTTTTATCTAAGTAACAATCATTACTTCCTATAACGGTTAGCTATTTTTATGAAGTACTGTAAGGGTTTCTTTAATTTATACAAAGATTAAGTATATACCAATTTATATGCACATCACTTAACTGAAACTGGAATGGAAATGATTTATAAATAAAAAATTAGCGATGTCTAACAAAAACAACGTATGCGTTTTGATGTGTGTTCAATATGCTTATTGAATACAAAGCTTACTTATTAACTTTAAAGGTAGCCATTTTAAGACATTGCCGTGGTGATCGCTTATCATACTACAACCGCATGCCACAGTCCGAACTGAGGGACAGAGGCATCACTGTCAATCATCTGTTCACCTACCCTAGTTCCTTTAATGAACACCTCAAAACATTCTATTAGTAATGTGCTATCACATACTTTAGATGATACTTAGAAGGTGGTGAATGAGTATAAATATTTGAGGATTAGTCTTAATACATCTTTATCCTGGAAATTACATTTCGAAGAAAAATCAAAATCGGAAAAATTTGCAATCAGTTCAATTTGGGTGGAATTATTAAAATATGACAAAGTTCCATTGAGTGGTAAATACACGTGTTACAATGCAATTAATACGGTCTATTTTGTGGTATGGCCCTCCGATGTGGGGTTGCTCTGAAACCGAGAAGGTTGAGTCGGTTCAAAAATGTGTCGTTATTTCATAAAAAAAATATTCTCTCTACTAATACGTAAAATTACGTTTTATATTTTGAAACAAAATTCAAAAGTTGATCTTTTATACTTTAATATAATCTTGATTACATTTCTAAACATTTTTCATTAGCTCAAGATCGGCTACCTGTAATTCTTGCGAAGGAAATAATCAATAAACGCATTTATTGGTACCGGGAATGGGTCAAGCTGGGCTGCAAGTGTGGTATCACTGTAGACCTAAGGATAGGGGAGAGGGAAAGAGTGGCGGATCAGCTGAGGAGCGTGGTGGAGTGGTTGCGAACCGCGTGGCGCGCTGACTGTGTAGGCAGAGCGAGGACTACTCGCAGTACCTGGCCCTAAACAATTTAAACATCGACCTGGCGACAGGACGATAACACAGATATCAGCATTATATCTTGGGCAATAAAGGCCAGAGCCAAACTTGTTGACCTCAACTACAAGCCATGGTTGCAGGAAGGAAACTTTGCTTGTTCATTGTGCAACATGCATGAAAATGAGAACGTGTTTCACTACGTTGCGGTCTACCCGATTTTATCGCATATCAGAAAATATTATCTCAGAAAATGTACATTATCAAAACATGAATATGACTGCTATTTAAACTGAATGGATTGGCTAAGTTTAGGAAAATTAATTAAATTAGCTTGGAAGTATAGGTGGGAGCCCGTCAATGAATTCAATTTTTAGTTTCTATGGAATTTATTTATATTTTATTTAGTTATATTTTACATAACATTATATTACACGTATTACCATACGTGTCTACAAAAAAAGTCTACAAATTTGCAAACATTCAAATTATTTTTGTTAATTATTTTATTTTTCTGTCACTATTACCATATTTGCTATTTATACGTATGCCTGTAAATATACAAGATCAAAAGTTAATTTTACACACTGTGTATTCGTTGTACTTTATTTTTATGTATATTGCTTAACATTTTATGCAACAGGAAATAAAAATATTACAATTAAATTAATTTTAACAATCAATACATTGCTGTTATTTTTAAGTTTAAATAATACAAAAGTGCAAAGCTTATTTTTTGTTTATTGTGCTTTTTTAGAAAATGTATATAAATTTAAATGTAGCGACCAACCAAACAGACGGTTTAATACCATTGTTTACTGTGCAAAGATTACCAGATGATTATCATGTTACGTTATTGTAATCGTTTAAATAAAGCACTTTTTCTTCTTCTTCTATCAGATACTTACCAATTATTTACATACAAACCTTAATAGCTTGCACTTTTTTCTGAAATTTTGTATATTGCTTATTTATGTTGCTATATGAATTTGGACTAATATAATTTATCAAATGGGGAAACACTGTATAAATTAATCATAAAGAATGCAATATTAATGTAAAATAATTTAAGAAGCATACATAACAATTCCTCCAATCTTGGCTTTCGAAATTGTACAAATTCTCTCAAATAAAAACTATAACATTTATAAAATCTTATATAGCCTATGTTTTACTTTCTTACGTGCATTAAGAAAAATTCATATGGTAGTGTTTCTACAATTGTTCTTACCTATGTCCTATAAGCAGCTATTGTTCATGTTTAGTTGATTCGCATAGTTAGGCCACAGGCATTATCATGAAACCAAAGTTTCGGTACAAGTTAAATACCATCTGGAAACTCAACGTTTGCGTAGCATTTATCTGTTCCTCTCTCAATACAGCAAGCAAGGCATCTGCAATAAATTACAATCTGCATTAAGTATTGAAGTACAAATGTAAACTTTGAGATATAGCTAAGCAATTACATAACTAATAATAAAAATATGTTTGAACATAGTTTTTGTATTTTGATACACATAGCATACATTGTATAAATACTGTCCGTGTCCGAGGTGTTGTTGTCTAACAACCACATTTCATTTATGTATAAAAGGTAACTCGTATACATTGTAAATAAATTATCCTATATACAACAGAGTGTTATTATAAATGGAGCATTCGTAATATTTACTTGAATAGCCACTTCAATACACATAAGCCGTCTTGGCTACATTATGATAAGCGTACACAACTATCGAATACTTGACATTTCTGATTAAATTTCAACTACCAAACAAACCAAATTATGTTTTAGATATTTCATATTATAGTATAGTTCAGCTATTATTTTTTTAACTAAAAAGTACTAATTTAATGATGAGTTAAAAACTATATATATGTGTGTGTGTGTGTGTGTGTGTGTGTGTGTGTGTGTGTGTGTGTGTGTGTGTGTGTGTGTGTGTGTGTGTGTGTGTGTGTGTAAAACAAGCAACTTGTAAAACTTAAGTTACTTCTTATTATTTTAAGGAATATGTGCATAATGGCTTGTGACACAAATAATAAAGGTCATCACGATTGTAGTTGCAGCCATTAATTAAATATAACACATAAATGACTTTACGTTGTTTGAATTAATTTTAAACAATATTGTTATGGTACATTAAAGAGAGCTGACATTAAATAGATGTTAAATAACTATAACAAGATTGGTTTTTTATTTGATAGTGTAGCTATTTATAATTGATAATTTTGTTCACTGATTCGATTGTATTGATGACCACTTATTATACTGCAGCCGACACAAAGTTTGGAAGTTATAATAGTTTACAAGTAAAATATTGAGATAATTGTAACATTTGAGAAAGGAAATACAAAAGTAAGAACACATATTATGTTACTTAATTTATATGAACTTGTAAAAACATGATTTAAGTGTGTTGCAGATACTTTGCCAAAACATGTCAATTTTGGGATATTATAAGATTAAAGGTCGAGGTGGCAAATCACGAATTTAACGTTATCAACGTATTCTGCTCATCCTCCTGAACAAAAAATATATATAGTTTTAGGGGGTGCAAATGACAAATAACGTGATTTTAGAGGGTTTATACATAAATAGTTAAGTTCTTAATGTTTTAATGTTCTGTTTGTGTGCTGTGTCTGGATATCTAAATATTATCTGCGGCTGGGACTGATAGCGTATCTGTTACCTGATCTGGGGAAGAAGTCAGAGATAACGTGTACTGTACCTTGGATCGAGTGAGTGCGTGACAATCATGGATCAACCATCCACTAGTTCAACCAATCGTAGTGAACTGGTGTGTCGTAAATATTATCTGCGGCTGAGACTGATTGCGTATCTGTTATCTGAACGCTCCGGGGCAGTCAGTGCTTCACTAGATATTGTGTACTGTAGTTTGGATCGAGTGAGTGCGTGAAGATCATGGATCAACCATCCCCTAGTTCGACCAATCGTAGTGAATTGGTGTGTCGGAATGTTTTGTCGGGCATATTAAGAGGTTACGTTTCGACCGAAACGAGATTATTTAGTTTCTGTACATTCTGTGGAACACACTTTTTAATGGTAAGTGTTCTCTATTAATGTCCATTTATATACGTATTCATATTAGGGGTATTCATGATTTATTAAGTTTTTTACACGGTACATAATTGCCTTTCTGTTACAATTCCATTTATATTTCTGATCAGCCCCCCTAGAATTTGATATTTTACTGATAGGTACTATCTCGGGGGATGTTTTTCTTCCCTTGACATCAGCGCGGGGCAGCACCGAAGCCCGCGCTGATGCCCGGAGACACTCGTCTCAACTCGATAACAACAAATTAATTTGTAGCTCGAAATTTAAGAAAAACATTGTTTATTTGGATCAAAATTCTGCTCATTTCAGTATTATTTTTCATTTACGTTTGCAAAGATGAGCGGGGATCCCCGAACTTTCAAAATTCCAAGACCACCTGAAAAATTACAACATTACAGTCTACAGTTATGGAAACAAAGGCCGGGTTATGTACTTTAATGGTAACAACACTGATGCTCAGTACAAAATCAACCTGCTGTATCACGATGGACACTACAACGTGATTACATCTCTCACTGCGGCTTTTGTATGCACCTACTTCTGCGAGCCTTGCCTTACCCCCTATGACTATAAAGGTGAACACAGGTGCTAATATCTGCCCTGCGTATCAGACTGTATCTCCGCCATTTAAAGAGGAGCATGGAGGAATAGTTTGTCCAAATTGTAACATCAAATTCAAAAACCGAATTTGCTTCGCAGCCCACAAGAGTGAGCGTTGCAAGTCAGTAAATAAATGTAAAGATTGCCAAAAACTCGTATTTTTCAAAAGTCGTAAGTCAAAACACGTGTGCGGTGAAGTGTTGTGCAAAACTTGTAAAGATTATATGCCACCAAACCATCAATGTTACATGCGGGTCGACAAAAATAAACCCAAAACCAAAGACTTTCTGTTCATCTTCTTAGATCTTGAGACCCGCCAAGATGAAATTTTAACCGAAAATTCAAAAATTCATAAAGTCACTCTCTGTGTCTCTCAACAGTTCTGTTGGCAATGCCTTGGTGGTAGCGAAACATGTGAAAATTGCAATAACCGCACCAGGGTCTTTAGACAATACCCGATCAATCATTTTATGGATTATGTAATGGGTGAGAGAAAATTTTTTAAAAACGTATGTGTAATGGCCCATAATGGCCAAGGTTTTGATTTCCAGTTTTTGCTAAAGTACGTTCTCGAACAAACCAAATTCACCCCGGAACTGATCATGCGAGGCACTAAAGTAATTCTCATGGAACTGGACAACGTCAGATTCATTGACTCACTAAACTATTTCCCCATGGAACTCTCGGCACTGCCTAAAGCCTTTGACCTTCCCCCGGAGAAGAAGAAGGGCTACTTCCCTCACCTCTTCAACAATTTGGCAAACAAAAATTATGTAGGCCCCATACCACCCAAGGAGTACTATTGCCCTGAATCCATGTTCGAGAAAATTGGTATAATGAACAAGTCGCTAACAATGTAGTTTTTCATTTTCAAAAGGAGTTGGTCGAGTACTGTATTTCAGATGTAGACATACTGGCGCAGGCGTGCATTACATTCAGAGACATTTTCTTGAAAGAGTGCAATGTTGCTTCCGAGTGCTTGGAGTGAAGCCGTTACCATTGCCAGCGCATGCAACCTGGCTTTCAGACGCAACTTCCTAAAACCGAACACCATCGGTCTGATCCCTAAGAACGGATACCGCATGGTCGACTACCAATCGTCTATCGCTTTGCAGTGGCTGTCTTGGGAGGAAGAAAAGCGTGGTGTTCAAATTCAGCACGCGGGGCGGGGGAGAGAAATCAAAATTGAGGGGATAAAAGCTGATGGGTTCGACGGAGAGCGTGTATACGAGTTCCAGGGCTGTTACTTCGACGGGTGTCCCAAATTTTTTCCTTTTAAAAGGGAAGAGCCCCTTACAGATGACCCTTCCGATACTCTGCATTTAAGGTTCGAGAGAACCAAATCCAAAATTTCTGTACTTGAGAATGCAGGGTATGAATTAGTTGAAATGTGGGAGTATCAGTTCCAAAAACTAAAGAAAGAACAAAAATTGGACCATCTAAATCTTCTCCCCATTCTAAACACACACCCACTCAATCCCAGAGATGCCTTCTTCGGGGGAAGGACAGGAAATGCAAAATCCTATCACAAGTGTGAGGACGGGGAAACTATCCAGTACGTGGACGTCTGCTCATTCTACCCGTACGTCTGTAAACGTGGAATGTATCGTCGGGCTTGAAGGCCGAAGGTCTCCTCAAGTATAAAGTTCTGCCTCCTCTAAATTTGTATCATCCCGTCCTTCCAGCACGTATGAACAACAAATTAATGTTTGTTTTATGCCGTACATGTGGCTTAGAAATGTCCAAAACAGACTGTAACCATAACATCGAAGAAAGAGTATTGACAGGGACATGGACAATGCAGGAAATACGCAAGGCTGTGGAAAAGGGATAAAACATTTTAGAAATGTACGAGCTCTGGGAGTACGAGGTGGCAAGATACGAGACAGGGGGCCTATTCACCGACTTCATAAACAAATTTTTTTAAATCAAACAGGAGGCATCAGGTTACCCCTCCTGATGCCTCACTGAAGAAGACAAGGCCAAGTACATTCATAGTTACCACGAACACGAAGGTATTCACCTGGACCCGACCAAAATTGAGAAGAACGGGGGTCTTCGCTCCCTTGCTAAATTAATGCTAAATTCATTTTGAGGTAAATTCAGCCAAAGATAGAATCAAACAAAGACATTAATTGTTAGAGAACTAGGCGATCTGTACAAATTACTTAAAAGTCTGGGGGTCCAAGTAAATACGTTACAAGAAATAAATGAAAATGTACTCCTTGTTAATTGGCAACATATTAACGAAGTCGGGGAATCCCTGAGAACAGTTAACGTCGTACTAGCCGCCTACACCACCTCCCAGACAAGACTCAAGCTGTACGAACATCTGGAAGCTCTGGAGAACCAGGTCCTCTATTACGACACAGACAGTGTCCTCTACGTACAAAGGGAAGGTATGTACAAGGTCCCCACAGGGGAATACTTGGGCGAGATGACCGATGAACCGGTTGACTATGGCCCCGGCTCTCACATTGTAGAATTTTTTTCAGGCGGCCCCAAGACTTACGCCTATCACCTATTGTCCACCATCAAAAACGCACTAATTGAGGTCTGCAAAATTAAAGGCCTTACTCTAAATTTAAAAACTAGCCAAACATTAAACTTTTCCAAATTAAAAGAAATGGTGCTGAGTGAGACCAATGCAAGCTTGGAGATAGTTGAAAACAGAATAAGACGTACTAAAGAAAAGAACATTGTTACAGTGGAGGAGCACAAATTATTCAAAATTACAGGACCCAAAAGAAGGCTCGAAGGACCACTTTACCTTTTGGCTTTAAAAAACATAAAAATTAACACATTCTCGGGACATACAGCAAGACTTACCTGACTCGTCCCACACACCTTTGAGGACCAGTAGCAAGCCGCAAGGTCCCGACTCTTCAAAATGCCGAAGCAGCCCCTCTCTACTCTCGATGCTTCTGCATAGCTGAAGGGTGGCAAGGGCTTGGAGAGTAAAGACCTCGTCCCACGGGAGCCAAGGCGGTATGACATAGGGGTCAGGTAGGGGCTTCCACAACTCCGAAACGGTGAAGTCGTACTCCACTACCTGGCTGCTGCGCGAGCGGTTATGTTGACGTGACCTCCCATAATAAAGTCGCCGCTCGCGCCGTGCATCCCGCTCCAGCTGACGGTGAGCCCGACTCCATTCCATGGCGGCGATGACGGCGGGTCTGCCCACGTCAGGAGCGAAGTCAAACTGACGACCACCCGGAGGACCACTAACAACGACTTTATCATTGTAACTAACTGCGTTTCTGAGCACGGGAGCTCAGCGTCCAAGTGGAGGGGAGATCACATGACCGGTCATGTGACCTCACAAGCCTACATTCTGGGAGGTATTCAGTATAGCTCCAACCATTCCTTTATCCAGTCCACTCTCGCTCTCAGTGCGGTTACGGGATCCACCTGCAGAGATGGCTTCTACCCGATCACCGGACGAATGCGAGATCTGTCTAATCCGTTGTAACGACGGATTCATGTTATACCACATCATGCCAAAATACGGGTGTAACTCCTGTGAGCGCTGTTATAGGGCGATTAGATGTATCAGAAACTTCTGGGGTATTCCGCTTACAGCGTGGACCATATGCGCGAAATCCCTAACACTCTATACATAGCACATGAAATGTATGTATTGTGCTGTAATTGAATACAAATAAAGAATTTTTGAAATTTTTGAACTTTTGAACTTTGAACTCTTGCCAGTGAGCGCGGGGACATTGTGGATAGCATGTCAAGGTTTTTCATGTTTTGGCAGGCTCAACTGCGTGACGAAGAAGAATGGGAACTGCACCGTGTACTATTGGAAGAGGCCTTATACCCGACACTATAAGGAGCCTGATTGTAGGCCCCTCGAACTGTGGCAAAACAAACGTACTATTCAATCTACTTGTAGATCCCAACGGATTAAGGTTCGAGAATGTGTACATATTTTCAAAATATCTGTATCAGCCAAAGTACCAACTACTGTCAAAGGTAATGCCGAAAGAAGTCGGATATTTCGCCTTTAATGATAGCTCGCAGGTCATTACGATGGACGAGGCCAAAGAGAACCCTGTTATGGCTTTTGACGATATAGCTTGCGAAAAACACGATAACATCCATAACTACTTCACTATGGGCAGACACAAGAACATAGACAAATTTTATCTCGGGCAAACGTACACGCACATACCTAAACAGCTTATTAGGGACAATGCCAACTTTATAATACTGTTCAAACAAGACGACATAAACCTGCGTTACGCCTATAGCGATCACGTAAATACCGACATGGACCTGGAAAAATTCAAGCAGTTGTGCAGTATGGCTTGGAAGGATAGACACGGGTTTATGGTCATAAGCAAGGACGATGACATTGATAATGGAAGGTACCGCGTAGGCCTTGACAGTTTTGTTCAAGATCTATAATGGTGAGGATCTACACTTATAACGACATTAGAGGGTTCTCGTACCAGAGACTCCACAAAGTCAATTCAAATCTGTGTACATGGTACTACCCAGACAAGAAAAAATTTTGCGGTATTTACTGTAGCAGACGACCACCACATGGTTTCCTTTTCAATAGAAGGTGTTGGAGACACAAACGCCAAGGACAGTACAGTGCAACCATTCCTCCTGTAATTCTGTTAATGATTTCGTCCAGCGATCGCTTTTATAACCGCGATATCTGGATAGAATTTTGGAAAAAGAGCCAAGAGAAAGGTGTACCATTTGAACTCGTTGTGTATCACGAAGACATGTTAAAGTGTACTGTGCGGGAATCACAGAACCTCTTGTCCAGATTCAGACCATTTCCAGACCAATTCAAAAAGCTTGTACCGCACGGTGGTATATACTTTGCCCAAGTCTGTATAAAAATGTTAGAGTACGGTTGTAAAATCCCACACACCTCACGTTGCATCATTCTCACGGAACGAACTATACCTATTAGCAGTACCTGTTACAATCTACAGACACGTACTGGCATCAAAGTGTTACAGTGACATCAGCTACAACGTAGCGTACGGCCCGGTTCCTGACGGACTGCCGAGAGGCGAGAGGAACAAAGTGTTTGCAGGCGTAAACAATCTGTGTCAGAGCCTCTTTACATCCGAATTTCTCAAGGCGGCTTTACCAATGGTGCCCATGTATTGCGACAGATTCGGAATAAGTCTGCGGGACGGGGTGTATAGCATTACACACCGTAAGCAGTTTGAGGCGTGGAGGCGGTTCACAGGAGCCAATCCGTGTGAGTTCTGGCTACTCAACTCTTACCTAATTCACATACACGGTAGAGTAAGAAACCCCATCGCACAGTTAAAAGAGTTTATGGATAAGACTGTGGAGAACGACAAGTATACAGTGGCCGAGATACCCCAGTGGAGGGACGGCTGGAAGAGAACCTTTGTGTTCAGATCACGGACACGGGTACAGATACCGAGATCGGTATACTTCAAGAAACTGGGTACGGAAGCGTCACTTTGTTAAATCATTCACTTCCTTCGTAAAAACAAAAAACGAGCAATGTTCTTCAGACAAGTCGAACTACCAATTCGAACTACCTTGAAAAGTGAGTGTACATAAGTGTTCAACGAACAGGACGCGTCATCATTATTAATAATGGAGCGAGACGAGAAACAGCTAACGGCCGAGATATCTAAATTGAGAATAGCTATTAAACGAAAGTACAAGGAGATCAAACAAGGAAACCTGTCCTCCGGAATCCGTCTGGAAAAACAGTACAAACCCCTCCTCTCGGAACTGCGAAAGCAGACCAAGGACCCTGATATTAAAGGGGAACCAAAAGAAGAGCATGACGAGGACGGGATAAAAGACGAACCAACCAAGTTTTCTCCGTCCGTAACGTCTTCTCCGACAGTATCAGCTGTACACAATAAAGTGCTGGAAACCACGGTACCCGATGTAAGCACAGCCCTCTCTACGGCCGAAGGTCAGCTGGAGGCCTCACAGTGGGTCAAAGATTCATTCCAGAACGCGTTGACTGTCAAGTACATGAAGGCACTAATGAAGGACATTCCTAGTAATAGAAAGATTGATTCCATATACGGTCCACGCTACGAAAAGAGTACACTAATGGTCGGGAACAAACCGTTAACTTTCGATAATGACGGCAGTATAGTCATAGATGACGTACACTACACGCCTACAAAGGGCCTTTATGAATTGCTCTTCAAACGTGCACCACTCAAAGAAGAGTACGACAAAAACGAATTGAACACTTACAGGGATATAATGAATTGGACACAGGCACACAAAAGAGGTTACAATTATAAAAGTAACATAAACCGTAACAACTCCACAAAATATGACCTCGTAATTTCAAAGTTATCCCAAAACACACACTGGTAAGGGATTCAAGGACCTGTCACGTCCTAACCCTGTGTACTATGACGACCCGAATGAATTGTGTGAGAGGCTAAGAGTGTTAGTAAGCTCCGCTGAGGCCGGTAATACGGGGCATAAAAACGAGATTATTAACATCGTAGAAGAGCTGAGGGAGCTAAAACTCATAAGCGGTAGTGGTAACGCCAGATACAGAGCTCTGGTATAAATGTATAGACAAAACCCCGTAATGTACAGTTTCGAAATGAGCGTGGACAAGTTTGGTCGCACTGGTGGCGGGGCCAGTAAGAGAGGTCCGCCTGGACAAGGATTCAGTCTCACAGTCGACGGCAACTACGATATCAAGGGCAAATGATTATGTAACGTGGCCGATGTGCAGCAGAGTCTAGACGTTGTAAACTTGCAGATCTTGAAAAATAATGTGGATAGCGCAGTCCTCTAGACTGTGTCTGACGTTTCGCTTGTATCTAAGAAAAATGTGATGGACGCTAAAGGTAAGAGAATTAGCAACATAGCTGATGCTATACTCTGGACCGATGCTCTGACTCTTCGCCGTCTTGCTAGTGAGGTACCCTATAAGGACACGACCAGCAAATATTACAGGTTTGACAACTACAGATTGCGCATGATAGGTGATCCCGCGGGGGATACAGATGCAGTGACGCTAAAATATCTTAAAACGAACACTCTAAAAAGAAGTAGTGATGGTAATGTCTGGGAATGTGATAACAAAAGACTCGGACAGATGGCTGATCCTCTTCTCGCTGGCGACGGTGTAAACCTGCAGACCTTGGACAAGAAATTAAAAGGCACCAAAACAGATATGACCCGGTCTATGCTCAAGACACTGAATGCGAATAAACTCGATGCCAGAAATAATAGAATACCTAACGTAGCTGACCCCACGAACGAAGCGGATGCCGTCAACTTGCGAACGCTAAATAAAAGAACACTAAAGTTCGATACTGAGATAATAGACGCTAAAAAGAGAAGAATAATCAACTTGAGCGATGGTGAGGGACTGGGTGACGCTGTGACTCTGTCACAACTACGTAACCTTACACCTATCAAGAGTAATACCGATTATACCGTTACATTCGATAATTTCGGACTCTGCATGGTTGGATGGCCAGTCGAGCCTACGGACGCTACGACTAAACGATATGTATATAGGGCACTATCACTTCTACCTCAGATGAAAGACGGCTACTGGAGTTTTGGACATAAGCGTCTGAGCGAGATTGAAGAGCCTCTATACGAGGGTGAAGCTGTTAATCTCAAATACTTTCAAGAACACGCCATGAACAGAGCGGGGTAAAGCTGGAACGCGAGTGCCCGTAAAGTCACTAATCTGGGAGATCCTACCGAAATGAGTGACGCGGTGTCCGTGAATTACCTAGTGAGAGTACTGAGCGAAGTCTTTTACGGTATGTACAAACTACTGGCTCCGACGCTAGACGCTATACACGTAACCGATAAAGACGAGTGGATCAGGTATAACATTGTCGACCTATACTTTAAAGACTCAATAAGCAAGGTGCGGCGTAACCAGTGATATATAAAAACGTGAAAGAGAGTTTAGAGTCAGTGAGTTCAAAACCTCGACAAGATGAGGTTCTTGGTATTTATTCTATGTGCAGCTCCTCTGATAGCTGCTAATAAAACTTTGTTGTACTTGGAGAGATGGAGAGATACGGCTATCTCGATACTAATACCTCAGAGCTATCCACAGACATTACACAGGCGGTCATTAGGTTTCAAGAGACGTTCGGCTTGAATGTGACCGGATATGTAAATGAGGAGACGACTAACTTAATGAACCAGCCCAGATGCGGCAATTCAGACGGGTTAATAGCGTCTTTCACTGCAAACCCAAACTACGGATGGCGAAAAAACGATATTACCTGGTTTATGTACGGTAGTAATTATCAGTATGACCAACTATGTCAGGATGTGTTCGCCCTATTCTCAAGACATTCCAACCTGATCTTCCGGCGGGACCCTATAAATTCCACAATCATTTTAAGTATCTCTCCCAAGAAACATCTTTTGTATTATCTACGGAAAAATTGCAGTAGAGACTTTGATGGTAGGGGTGGTTTAGTGGGTCACGCCTTTCCCCCTATATTGGGGATGAACCAGACAGATGTTCATATGGACGGTGAAGAAGATTGGGATTATACAATGGATCTACCTGCACCCGGAAAAATTTCATTCTTTTTGGTTCTAGTACACGAAATTGGACACGCTCTAGGCTTGCAACATTCATCACTTTCGTCGTCTATAATGTATAATTTTTATTTTGTACCACATGGTATTTCAAATCTTTACCAATATGATTTAGACAGAGATGATCAACTGGCAATACAGTATATTTACGGACCACCGGCCCCCTCCACATCCACTACAACATCCACAACACCATCCACAACAACAACATCCACTACGACGACAACATCGACTACCACTAGACCAATAGAGGTCACGCCTACGCCTACACCTACAGATTTGGAAATTTGTAATTTAAGACACAAACTCAACACGTTCTTAGTAGTGAGAAACAGACTATACGCGTTTTACGTTAAATACGTTTGGATAGTCAGCCTGAACGAAGCCCATAGAACGCGTGAAGAGTTTACCAATCCTCTGATAATTACAGAGTGGTTGACTTTCTTACCGTCAGACTTTACTAACGTTTCCGCCGTGTACCAGAGACCGAACGGAGATGTAGTCATGATCGTAGACAGAACTTTATACGTTATAGATTACCCGTCACTTTGACAGTCCAATCGAAGTCCCATTAGCAGAATCGTACATACCAGAGTTAAGAAAGTCAATGCAGCGTTAAAGAGTAATATGGGTAAAATCTACGTCTTCGTCGATGACAAGTTTGTTGTAGAGTTGAACGAATGCACCCTCACAAGCACCATGTTGGGGATGACCTCAAGCGTACTCCCCAGTGTTCCGGGATCCATAAAGGGAGGTTTCAGATATAAAAACGGTCGTATCTATTTTATAACAGACAGTTACGTGCTGGAGTTTGACGAGTTTACCGGTACTGTCACAAAATCCGAGGCGGACATCTGCGACGTACTGCAGATTACTTGTGTGCGTGAATCGCTACTCAAACAGTTGTATACAGTGATACGGTATATAAATGGCGAATCACAAGCGTAATTCAAACAGAGTGAAACGAGCTGTCAAGCGGGGTAGAGGTATAGTGACCAAGCGTACTGAAGAACGCACTGCCCGCTGTAGGCATCATAATAAACCGTGCTGTTGACGCGTTACCTGTTGAATTACACCTTCCCGCCGGCTATCAGTACTGTGGACCAGGTACGAAATTACGGGTGAGATTAGCAAGGGGTGATAGGGGTATTAACAAACTCGATTCTGCCTGTAAGCTGAGGCCGACAAGGAATTGGCCGAAAGAGCTTGGCAAAGGGTGAAATCGGGAGACGCTAGTGTGGGAGAAAGGGCCGCGGCCTTAGCAGTGACGGCAGCAATGAAAGCTAAAACAGCGTTTGGGGGTGGGAGAAAGAAAAAAAACCAAAGACAAAGCGATGGAGGGGTAAACCTAAGGGCAGAGGGCTCTACCTGAAACCGTATCCAAAGAGGGGAGGTGGTGGAATGAGGAAAAAAAGAGGTGTTGTAAAAAAAAACAATCTCGATACCGATAAAACCTCTAACAAACCACGAATTGATCCGTTATGCGAGGGTACTCAATATTCCAAACTTTCGTGGTGTCTACATGAGGGACACACTCCTCAAGGCCCCGCGGCAGTACGATGCGGCCATAGTTAAACTTGACAGTACCCACGGTGAAGGTACGCACTGGGTCTGTTATAAGAAACTCGGAAACAGAGTGTGGAACTTTGACAGCTTTGGAAATCTGAGACCGCCGGTAGAACTCCTACTTTGGATCAGGGGTGAGCGTACAGTATAACTATGAGCGTAAACAGTCTGAGGACTCAGTAGTCTGCGGTCACTTGTGTTTAAAGTTTCTAGCGCGTAATGTTTTCACTTAAAGGAGCTGCTCCGCACGTATCTTGCGAGGTCTTTCCACCAATGAATTTAAGCGATGGAGAGTAAGAGATTGGTCTAATTGATCTCTCGACGTACTATACGATACCGAACATTGAGAGAGGTGTGAATGACATGTTTCACTACGGAATCGACAAAGAAATAGTGATAGACGAAGGGTCGTATTAAATTGAAAACATAGAAGAATATATCAAGTCGCACATTGGCGAAAGTGTGACGTTCAGTCTTAAGGCAAACAATAACACGCTAAGGTCCGAAGTATCGTGCAGTGAAGCGATACATTTTGAAAAGCCGAATTCGGTAGCCTCCATACTGGGTTTCACCGCTAAGGAACTGGAGCCTCATAAGACCCACATGTCCGACCTTCCCGTGAGTATTTTATTTTATTCACCAACGGCATACACCATTTTACACTATTACAAGAAAAATAATAAAGATGGCCAACAAGTGTAACAAAATTAAAAATAAGTATTAATAATTAAACTATGGATAAATTATGTGAGACAACTATTATATAATAATGGAGTTCATGCAATGAAAGCAAGCAACAACTACTATACTATGCAAGCGAAAACAAGAGTTTAAATGTACAATCATTAGAAAAATAACTTTAGAAAAAATAACAATAAGTTAACAGTAAAGCAGAGAAAACAAGCAAATAACTATAATAAAATATGTAAATATTAATAGAAAAAAAAATATATATATATATAAAACAACAATGTAACGATATAACAATAGAAAAAGATAACAAGGAATAAATATGTATGACAATAACAACGTAAACTAAATAACAAGCTAACAACAAACTAAATTATAAACGTAGCACATTGGAGGATGAGGCAACACCGATCAGGCTTTCATCAGCAGCAGCACGCCGAACCGCACCCAGGGTTGCATCAAAGAGGTCGACTGATGAACCAATGTCGTTCCCAAAACGCATGAGTCCAGGTATGGGACAAAATCGAAGATAGTTGGTCCCAGCATGGTCAGGCTCGAAGAGGCGCTGATGTCTGGTGGATCTGGCAGGAACGCGGAAGTTGATTGACTCCAGTAAGAAGGGGCTGCTGACCTGGTTATTGAGGAGCTTGGAAAGGAAGATACAATCCGCCACCCTCCTCCTGCGCTCAAGACTCAGAAGACCATAAGCAGCTGACACCCCATTGACTGGAATCTCACGAAAGTCAAATCCCGCACGACATCCCAGGAACCTGACGAAACGTCTTTGCACTGACTGGAGATGATGAATCTGGCAGAGCTGATATGGAGACCAAACCACAGAGGCATATTCAAGTAACTGGCGGACAAGGGACTTGTAGAGAATCGTAGAAGCATGGGTATTCAAGCCATGTTTTGAAGAACGAAGGACCAAACCAAGCATACGAGAGGCCCTGGAGCAGACTTGACTGATGTGGGGACCAAACTCAAAAGAAGAGTCAATAAAAACACCAAGGTCCTTGATGGTATTGCATCTCTCCACCCGGTCGCCACCGAGAAAGTAGTCTGCTACCACTGGATTTAATTTCCTATTGAACGTTATCAACTTGGTCTTGGAAGGATTTACAGTCATATTATTCACACGACACCAGTCAAAAACATCGTCAAGAGCATCCTGCAGAGACTGACAATCATTCCGAGATGCAACCTCCACGTGGCGGTAAACACGATACGTGTCGAGTGCAACATTGCACGCGGTTCCTTTCAAAATGGTATGGAAGGACACGTGTTTTACCCCGAAGTGGCTCCCGGGTATAAAATAGTTGAGAAACCGAGCACTGTCATCTATTTACCGGTGAACGTCCGCAGGGTGAACAATATAGAGGTCTCTCTCAGAGACCAAAACGACGATTTAATCAACTTTAGAAACGAACCCGTCTCGTTACGCTTGCACATTAGGAAGCGGCAATGGGTCTAGTATTTATAGAAGTGTCTGCTCAGGCATTGGCCAGTAAACACCGGAAGACGGTAGTGTTAACATCGCGAAACATTTGGTTTCTAGCGTCACTGGGGTTGAAATATGGCGCTACTGGCAATAGAGTCGGCCGCAGAGTATGATGAAGCTGTTACAGGTTGGGAGTTTCACTCTCATAAACCTTACGCCTCGTCAACTCTGAAAAACAACGACGAAATCAGAATTCCGATAAGTCAACAGGATATAATTACGGCGCCGTTCGAAAGCAGTATACACATCACTGGTGAAGTGAGTGCCAAGAAAGTTGACGGGAGTGAGGCCAGTATTTCACTAATAAACAATGCCATCGCATTTTTATTCGACGATGTAAGGTACGAGATAGGCGGAATAGAGGTTGACAGGACGAAAAATGTAGGTATAACGAGTACTATAAAAGGACTACTCTCCATTAGGGATGAAGAACAAAAGTGTCTCGTAAACGCGTGCTGGCTCGATCCCAATAAGACCAGTGAGGCCGGTGATGTTACATATTCGGTGCGTCTGAAACTGTTGCTGGGTTTTGCCGAAGATTACAAGAGAATTGTTGCGAATGTTAAGCAAGAGCTTGTTCTCTTGAGGTCGGCTACGGATATTAACGCCGTTATCTCACCGGACGCGTCAAACCTCGACTTTCAGATTACATCGCTCGAGTGGCGTGTACCACATGTTGTTACAGTGTCAGATAGTTACAAATTAAAATTACTGCGCGTGATTGAGAAAGATACTTTAATTCACCTACCGTATCGGTCCTGGGAACTTCACGAATATCCTTCACTACCGCAAACAACTCGCCAGAGCTGGACAATAAAAACGAGTTCGCTAATTGAAAAGCCTCGGTACGTGGTGCTGGCCTTTCAGACCGGTAGAAAGAACGACCTAAGAAAGGACGCCTCTACTTTTGACCGTTGTGCCCTGACGAATGGTAAACGTTATCTGAATTCACAGTACTACCCTTACGACAATGTCCACGGCGATCTCTGTATATTTTACGACATGTGCACACGATTCCAAAGTTCGTACTATCAAAAACCAGGGTCTCCGCTGATTGACTCTAAAACATTCAAGTCTCATGTGCCTCTGTACGTGATTGATTGTTGCAAGCAGAACGATTCAATCAAGTCGGGACCTGTAGATGTTAGATTGGAATTTGAAGCTAAGAAGAATTTTCCGGAAAACACAGCTGCATACTGTCTCCTACTGCATGACTCCCACATGGAGTACACAGTGCTCACTGGTGCGGTACAACTTATAATGTAGGAGCGGTGGTGGTGGGGTGAACTCATATAAATAGCTAATTTTTTTACGTGTGTCTCATTCTGTGTCATGGAGAAGCTAAACAGTTTTCTAAACGAGCCTGACTCGGTCGAGGCGACTCGATACCTAACATTAAAGAACGAACTACTCTACAAGGTCGAGGGCATGCGAAGACTCTTTGCTCGCTTTAGACCTACAGTTAGAGTACCCAGTGACTCTTATAGATACGGCCATTTCAAGGAATGCGCGTGGGCACGACCCGAAGCTACGTCAGGTCCTGACACTTGTCAGTGCCACTATATGGATTCATACATTAGGGGTTCGATTACGATTTTGGATCAGTTAGCTTAAAAGAACGACCCGTTTCTTTCGAGATTACAGGCTCTACTTGAACCCTTCCGTGATACCGCAACACAAGGGCTGTATTCTTAGGGTGGGGGTAATTGTATAAATTGGGGGTCTCCGGTGCTGGAATTCATTAGCTCTCATCCACTCGGTGAAGTAGAACATTCAAAATGGGCATCGAAGCGTATGTAACTGTTTACATTTACAAAAACGGGGAATTATTAACTAAAGACCACATTGATTGCCACAAGTTTTCTTCCAATGCCGGTATATATGATGTGAAGGACTACGACCAAATTAGGGTTAGGTATTCCTCAGAATACGATTCAGACTTTGACTCAGACGAAGAGGAGGAAGAGGAGGAGGACTTAGACGCGGAAACGGAACCCTTACTTCGTTAATTTGCTGCTTTCCATTGATCAAAATAAGCACGTCGCTGACTGGTTTAAATTGGATGGTATATAAGGGGGTAGTGTGAAGGGCTACCGTCAGACGGGACCATGCAGGCTTCGGTGATGGACGTGGAACCTGCGAAGGTTCCCAGGCGTAAGGAACGCATAAATTCGTTAACGGGTATTTTCCTAAAGTCGGTTTACTTTTTAGGTCGCGATCTGTCAAAGTGTGTAATTGTGGGGTTGTTTAAAGACAGAGGCGATTCTCTCGGGGTGCTCTTCCATTGTGAGAAGGGGTGCGTTTACTGGTCGCACGATGTGTTTAATCAGTTTGCTCCAAATTTCAACTGTATCACTCAAGCTTCGGAGACCTGACAGAGGTTGTATATCAAGGTGGACAGTGGGGAAGATGTCAGGGGTTCGAACGTTTTTGGTAAAATGCATGTGTATTTCTATGACGGGGAACATTCTTTAACGCTTAACAAGACCGAGTGGGTTCAGTTCGTTAACAACCTTCCGTCGGTCTACATCGCACTACGAGATCTCTTTTAGATCGAGGTGACGGCTAAGACTGTTGATCGGTGTCTGCTGGCTGGTGAGAAGGAGCAGGAGGAGGTGGAGTCCCATAGCTCACAGGCTATCTCTCGAGGTTGAACTTTTTAAACGGTGGCCAAATGGAGGCGATAGTGGAGTTTCATGCGTTCAAGGATAATGAGAACCGGTTTATTGTAAAAGAGTTTGTTGTGGTCAGTCATCTGTTTCGCTCACACATAGTGTTCAAACCCCCGTACAGCGTAACGGAATTAAATTCAAAAGCGGCTAGAACCGCCCGTTGGTTGGAGCGTCACTTTCATCATATTAATTGGAATGACGGAGGGATCCCTTTTGACGATGATATCGTCCGCGCTCTCTGTAAACCCTTCGCTACTGTATATACTACGGGGTTAGAAAAAGTTCGATTTTTGTCTTGTTTTCATGATAACGTAGTTGATAGGAATGTTGTAGATAGTAAGGAGGCTATTGTTTCCGATACTCACTGTATTTTGCCTCAACATAATAGTGACTTCACTTATGCTTGTGCTTTAAAAAAGGCTCTAGGGCGGGGTGTGACCGAATCTGTGTGGTAAGCTCCTAAGGCTGGCGTAAAACCTGTAAGGCCTGGGTTTTTCAACTGCTCTTACGGCAGGCCTAAACTCCGTAAGTCCGGGGGCGGTTGTGTGTGTGTGTGTGTGTGTTTGGATACCTCTATGACAGGCCCAACCTCCGTAAGTCCAGGGGTACGAGCCTCGCTCTAGTTGGTAAAGAAAAGCATGTAAAAAAATATACTAAAAAACCAAATGTTTCTTTGCGAGTGTTTTACGGGTTGCATCGAAAGGCTTCTCCGAGTAAAGCGGCTTGTTACACTAGCAAGGATTACGAAAAAGTACAAAAGTTGTAAAATAAAAACAAAAAGATATGTTGGGAGGTAGCAAATTTGTTATGGAGTGGCTACCACCGTAAAGGGCGATGGTTGGGGCTCTTTACACACACGTGGATAGGCCTACTGGGGAAGGAGCCACGTAAAAAAATCTCCTAACGTGCCTAAGACCTGACCTCATGGGTGGTGTGGAACATAGGTCACGTTGCAACAAGGAAAACCGCACGTGTGGTGGGGGGTACGCAGCGCTTGCATATAAGCGACTGCTGCAAATGCATCCAGAATTGCGCAATCATGTACCGTTGCGAGCACCTTGTGTTGGCATTATCCGTGGGAGTCATGGCTGTGTCTGCGGCCTTGGTAACGATCCTCTGCCGCGCACGCCGGCCTCCCGAAGTCGGCTACACTCCCTTGGTGCTGCTACTGGTGGTCATCCTTGTCGTCGCTGCACCCCTCGTTGCTGGTGACGACGACGAGCCGCCTCCACGGAAAGTCCCTCGATTGGTGGTAATGTTATTATTATTATAGAATTAATAACTAGATTCCGTTTTATCCGATTGGATACAATTTGTTTTCTGTTTTGAAGGGCGACGACGATGACTCTCAGCCGGATCCCCAACCCGATGTCCAGGACTCCCCGTTGTCGCCTGACCCTAATAATAGTAATGAGGTACGTGTGCGCTAGTGTTGGTTTTGTGTTTGTATGAGTGTTTGTTTGCGCTAAGGGTTGAATTGTTTTTCTCTTTACCAGATGTATGACTCGGATGCCACCGTGGAGAACCTGTTTACCTCTGTAAGTACAATTGGATTCCTTGTTTTGTCCGTCTCGTGTTTTTTTGCTATTTTGCTACGATTTGCTTTGTTTTTTTTGCAGTCTCCTGACCCGTGGGCTTTTGGGCCGAGGCCGAGGCAGAGGCCTCTCAATGACACTGCGGTTGAGGACCTTCTGTTGGGACTCTGGGAAGTGTTGGAGGCTGCCCTCACGGGTATACCTCTACCATCCTCCATCACCGCCCCAGGCCGCAGCCCACAGGATCCCTCTCCAGTTGATGCCGCTTCCTCAGCCGCGGCGACTTCCGAGGATAAATATCGTCCCGGCCCAGGCCCCCTCGACGTCCCGGTCCTCTGGTGGGTCTAATGTAGCGACCGTCGCCCCGGCCCAGGCCCCCTCGACGTCCCGGTCCTCTGCAGGGTCCAATGTCGACTCTGCCCAACCCTATACCTCAACGAGTCGAACCGGCGCTTGTAGAAGGGTAAGTGTCCACCGGTATTAGTGGTAGTAGTAGTAAGTTGTAGTAGTAGTAGTGATATCTTACTTGCTTTTCAGTCCCCTACAGCTGCATCAGGAGTGGGTGTAGCACGGCAGAGGATACGGGAACTGGTGCTGGACCATTTCCTTCAGGTATTTTATTTTCGTTGTTCGAGAAAGAGTAATGTTCTCATCGTATTGAGGCGGGCTACTACACATTTTTTGTTTTGTTCCGCAGACGCACGCTCCCGTGGAGTGCACCGTGGGGGCGTTGGTTGCGATGTCCACCCTGAGGGCCGAGCTCAGGGATATACTCTGGCTCGTCGACCATCTTCTCGACGAGACGCCCCGTGACCAGAGCCTCGTGATAGCGTACGCACTTTGGAGGGAAGTGCGCTCGTCGTTCGAGGGTCTGCTCAACGGCATTGGCGAGAGCATGGAGTCGGCTGTCCCGAGGGATCCCGACGACATCGACCCTGAGGAACCGTCGCCCCCGGGTATGCACGTTCGCTGCTGTGTCTGTATGGACAGATTGCCGACGGTAGGGTTGAGGCCTTGTGGACACACTCTGTGCCCACAATGTACCCATAGACTCTTACGTTGTCCAATCTGTCGGGTGATCATCCACGGGAGAATGCCATTATTTTTATCTTAAATTAGTTTTATTTAAAATAAACAAGTTTTGTTTGCCATGTAAGTAGTTGGTTTTTCAAAGTTCCCGCCACTTTTTTTTGGTTCCCGCCATTTTTTTTTGTTCCCGAAATTTTTTTTTGTTCCCGCCAATTTTTTTGAGGCTAGGGAATTTTTCCCGCGTATGAGGGAACTTTCCCGCGTATGAGGGTATTTTTCCCGCCCTCAAGGGATTTTTCCCGCTTGTTCCCGCCAAACCGCGACATGGGCACCGCCATCTTGGATCACGTGACCTGCTCTCGACCAATCAGAACGCGGGGCTATCCTTCAGGGTAGACTACTCGTGGGCCACGCTCCACCTCCATTTCCGAGTCGACCGTGTCGTCCTTTCTTCGGCTCTTCTGGGGAATTGCCGGTGCAGAGGCCGCCTGTCGCTTCTGCAGGGACGCGGTGGGTCGCAGGGATGGCTCAGAGAGAGTACCAGGCGAGGCCGACTCCGTAGACTGGGCCACTGGGTGGAAGAGCCCCGGTGAGTTGGGGTGGCCTTTAAGAAGGCCTTTTTGGGCAGTTGACCGGCTCAGGTTTCCCTGTCTCTCGGTCGCCGCACCCTGGCAGCTTTCCGGGGTAGTCCGCAATATTTTTGTTGGCCAGAGTAGCAGTGCAGTACAGGGATCCCGCGGCCCGGTCGACTGACCGGTGCGGGCTCACCTGGCACTTCGCACGACAGGACACCGGTAAATTCCGGACTTCACCCGGGCCCAGTAAAACTGTCCCGGGTGGTATAAGGTTACTAACCTCATACTGGAGTCCGTGTGCCGGGCATCCACGAGGGAGGTCACGGCAGGTAGTTTCAGACCTTTAGAAAGGCCTTTCTGGGTGACAGGGTCGGTCTTCGACATCGCGCTGTCCAGGAGGGCCGCTAACGTTGTCGGGAGTGTCTGCCTGTCACCAGGGTACGGCGGAGCAGACTCCTCGATGTCTATTGTAGAACTTCTTGCTGGTAGAATATCGCTGGAAGAGCTACAGATGTTCACTCGTCTACGTCTCGGAGCAGAATGAATATGCTGAGATGAGATGAAGATCGGTTTTGTTGTTGTTGTTGCTACATGTGTGGTTTGGGTGAAAAACACAGACTCGGTGGTGTCGCGCGCCATGCGGAGATCCCACGAGCTACGAACTAAGTTGGCATTCCAATCTGTTTATCTGCTCATCTTCCGGTCCCGACCTACGTTTTATTTCCTGGCCACATCGGCTGATGACTCGATACACCCAGTTCATAAATAGTCCTTAATATTTTGGACACTTGTTGTCCAACAACCATTCCCTTTTGAAGTTCTTGATCAATTTAAGGTAGCCTATACGAACAACAAAATTATAATGTAAATTAATTTGTACGATTTTTTAATAGCTTGGAACCCAATTCACATTCCAGATGTTGAAGTTCACACTAAAAATACTTAATGGGAAGCCCATTGTGTGGTATATGGTTTAACACTGCTTTTCTCCACTGATACCTTTGGTACAATAAAAAATGAAAATTGTTACAACCGCTTTCAAGACAAATTTAAGATTTTGAATGCATTTTAAAAACTAGAAGACAGCCAAAACAAAAATTGTTTACTATAATTTGTTTTTTTAAGGGATATACCTGACGGAACCGGGACCCGAGGACCTCTTTTACATGCTAAACATCTTATTTCAAACTTAAAGAGTACCTTCTTCTTACCACATTAAAGAGTATGCTATACATCAATATCACATTGGAATAATCTTTTACTCATGAGGTTGTATTCACACATGTATTCGAGTAAAAGAAAAATATTTTGTATGTCATTTTGGATTATGATAACCAAAAACAGTTTTGTTTAAACTTTAAGCTTTCTCCTCGTTAACTTATAATTATTCCTTATTCTTATTCTGCATTTTGTGTATGTCTTTTGAAGAACGACATACAAAGAAATCAGGAAGAACCTTACAAAATCGGTTATCAATATTATTTTGAGGTTTAATAAACACTGTATGATATTACACGTTCTGCATGTGAAAAACTGATAGGGGTGTATCCTCATTAGACATTTATTTGTTTATAAATCAACCGGCTGTTACACGTAGCCGTTGCCTACTTTGTCAAAGCACTTATGATGTTTGAATGTTGAATTTAGCTGCAATTCACAATCCTTTTATAGCAGTGTGTGGTATTTGACGCTGTCTCAAACTTGAGTCCTGGAGAGATCCAAAGAAAGTCGACGACGAAGAAGCTCTAAACGAAGCTGTAACACCTTTACATCATCAGAGACACCTACAAATAGATGAAGTGGTGTTCTAATTATCTCATCATATGCACAACTGAGTGCACTACGATAATCTGATACGGTCTCACCACAGTGGAGCGACGTAGATACAGTATAGTGGAAAGGGTTGGTTTAATTTGTATTTTGAATTTCATTCCGACTTTCTTACTATCTTTGGATCTCTTCAGAGAAACGAGATACTAGGAGTCAAGGCTAAAACAGCGTCAGATAACAGACGCTGCAATAAAAGGAAGGTAAACTGGAGCTAAATTTAACATTCAAATTCAATACATCTTTCCTATCACAGCTATGTTATGTGTAGAAAACTGTTGCTCCAAGTTCCGTTCAGTTCCGGTACTATTGTAGAGTTTTCCCCGATCAAGAAAATATATACTAACGAAAACCAACTTCGATCATACAGCATCTTCCTTCGACTCTTTCAATTTTTTTCGATCTATGATTCTTAAGGTGACATTTTTATAGTTAGGTTCTTTTTCCGATGAAGAAAATATATATCTTACAATGCGACTTAAAAGTTACTGTGGCCTTATTTACGGTTACACTATTAGATTATGCTGTTGCACTTACATCCCATTTGTTGATTTTTGGAATCCAACTTAGATTAATTTATGATGCTGAAGTAATTTTGATGTTTTCACTTATCAAGAAAATTTATAAGGGGTAGAGTGTGCTCCCCTTGCTTTTCCTTCGCTACCATAAAAATGGCATACACAATGTCAAGGGAGTTAACCATATTCGATTAGCTTATGTGCAAACATTAACTGCATTGAACAATAAGGTAGTTTTTATAACAGTGTTTAAATAGTATTTCCATTGCATTACATGGTTTATTGATTATTGGGTAAATCAAAATTTAAAATTAGATAATAACTTCGTTTTTGCAATCTGCATTATACTACTGATCAAGCACTTTACAACAGTTTAATATTTTCTGAAATTTAAATATGAACAAATGTTTCTGCCTCTTTGACAAAGTTCAGGTGAAAGTATTAACAGCTGTTAAGTATCAGTACACTTTGTATTACGTGTCATAATAGCGCAGTCTTCCGGAATCAATGTAAAATATTCCAAAATCTGCAACACTGGATAAATAAAAAACTAATTAAATTAAACAATTAAAATTTTACCGGATTGTAAATCCAAACCATTCTCGAATCCACCGGAAGACACACAAACAATGTCATTAAAATTGGTTCTTGCGCTTAGCAAGAGCTCGGTGACGCACAATATACGCACAAAAGAATATATATATTCTTCAGAAATATATATAGACACGCGCGCGCACACACGCGCACACACACACACACACACACACACACACACACACACACACAGATACATTTATATGATTCTGCAGCATTTATTACTGACTGTCCTTACTTGTGTGGGTCCACATCTTGGAAAATCGTGGGTGCACAATTCTAGAAATGCCGCGATTCGGCCCGACCAGCCTCTGTGCCGTCAGCGTGCTAAACGAGCACCTATCTATCCTATATTTTAAAAACAAGATAAAAGATGAAATGTTGATTGGACACAAATAAAACAGCTAGATGTTTAAATTAAACCTGTATGGTTTTAAATAATGGCACATTTAATTGAAGAAAATGCCGGACTGATCAGCTGGGCGGACTGAACTAAATTCAACTCCGTATCCTGTTCAATGAGAAGGCTCTACATCTTTTAGGAAGCCTATGAATAAATAAAAAGATCAACTAAGTACACGGATCCTTTCTTGAACCTTTCAAGAACGTAAATTTCTTATAAGTATCATTCCTAGCTAGACAAAACAGCATTTGTGTTTTCTTTTTTTTATTAACTAAACTCCAAATTTTAAAACGTTTAAAAGTTAACGTTTTATTTTAAAGTGAATAAACTAATAGAGTTTAAGAATTTATTAAGAATTTGTTGCGTTCGAAATCACTGGTAAATGCTAGTAATTAATCTCCTGTCGTTCCTGTATCACTATTTGAAATATCGTTACACTTTGTCGCAGCGGGATATAGCGATGATTCGCAATTGTAAGTTTGAGTTAAACTAGACAAATTCTTTATCCGTTTTTCATCGAAAAGATGTTTGCTAAAGACAAGAGATTTTTTAGAATAAACCTTATCCAATAATCATTTAGAATTGATTATTAAAAAAGCGTGTTCATTAAAATTATTTGAAAATGAAGTTAGGAATCTTATTAAAATAAGTGTAACTTATGCAATGATACAGAAGTAAGCTCTGCTCCAAATTAATTCATGATAATTAACTATAATTTAGAGCAACGTTGAAAAAATTGCAGCGTTAATGGCGACATAGATTGTTAAGGAAGGAAGAAAGTTAGATTGTTCCACCTTAAACTTTCACTCCCATTATCCAAAATTTTGTTTTTTTTAATTACAATTTTCGTGTATGTATGTTTTTTTTAGATGACCATGTTTTTCTTTTTTTGTGGATTTATACATTCCAATACATCACATCCAATACTTCTGAAGTGTTTTTACAGTGTTCTGTGCATTCGTGGATGTTTTTCTTAATTTAAGAATATTTAGAACTACCCTAATTAGAGTTAGTACAACTTACCCTCACCTGTCTTTTACGGTGACTTATGTTTGAAAGCGTTTGCAAACAACAAGAGAAAGTTTATGGCATTACTTCAAAACTGAAAATAAGATAATCATGAGCTTTCAGAAATCATATGTTGTCTCATATGTTCATTAGGTAGTGAAAGTTCTAATAGAGAAATGCATGACATGCGTTATACAGGTATCGTCAGATAAACAAGGGTTTTAAACACAAGAACACATTCAAATCCAACAACAAGCAAAGCGATTGCGGTTTTAATGCAGAAAGGAATGATAAACACAGTGATTGGTGACTGGGGAAGGAAACAGACTCTGATAGAATAGGGACCTTATATATGTTAGAATAATCCCAACAAAACTTGTTAAGAAAGGCTATTTCACACATTTACGAATATGGATCGTGATCTTTTATTAAATACCATTGAAAAATAATTAAACGTGCACAAAATTGTAATTAGCAGTAGATATATAACAGTGCAAAGCGCCAATTGATAGAATAGTTACTGTATATGAAACGCAAAGTGATAACAAGAAATTGTGTTACGCTCGACCGTATAAGCAATCAAAATATAAGTAGTTAAAATAATCGAGTGCGATGAAACTTTAATCACTAAAAATATTACAGACACATCTTTCTTAACTACACTCTGTGTATGGCGGATATACAGTCTGGGAGCGCAGGAAGCTCGCTATCTCGGCCCACCTGCCACACGTGTCCAGTCTAACAATGACTCATAACTAGGCTATTTCTAAAAACATCACTTTCAAAACATCTAAATTTTAAGATAAACGTTTAAAAATGATATTTTTAAATATCAGGTTGTATGTATAGCCATTAAAAAAGTTTGGTGAGGAAAAATAAATAGTTAGAAATACGTATTATACTGAGCATATAATGATTTTATTGTTCTGCTTAAATTCTTGATATTATATAACCAGACTTAAGAAACAACAAAAAGTTTACATAATACGAATTTAAATTCAAGTCTCTAGCATTCAAAATAAATTAAGAAGAAGATGAATGATTTATTACAATGCGTAATAGGCTACATTATTAAACTATATACAACTCAGTAGATTCAAACATAATTATATGCATATAGTAAAATAATACAAGAAACAATTTGACATAATCCTAATCCTAATATTATTATAAATGCGAAAGTAAGTTTGTTTGTTACGCTTTCACGCTAAAAAGATTCTATCTGTTGTATCGAAATTTTACATGGACATTTCTAATGTTCCTAGAAAAAACATAAGCCTATTCTTATTTTGAAAATCCTTTCGGGCTACGCCCCGCTGGTCTTTCAAAAGTTCTGTACTGTGGGCTCCAAAAGCCGGATAAATGCATTTAACTGTTATTTGTAAACATCGTATTATTATCAGCACGACCACATGATATATTATTTTAACCAGTATTTTCTATTTGTTTATATATATATAGACAGTGGTTAATTTCAGTGGGAACGCAAGGGAACGGCGTTCCCTTACCTCTCAAGAGTGCCGGAACGCAAGGGAACGCTTTTAAAACTACGAGTACAAGTTTTAGTTAAAGAAAATTGTAGGTAGGATCAATATTATGCTATGCTTTGTTTGCGAGTGACTCGTAAGCAGATAGTAAGCGCCCGTACAAGCAGTTGTGAGCTGTGCTGTGATGAGTCTTGCACGGAATCAGGCAGGAGGAAGGTGACGGGCGAGTCATCCTAGTTCGCGCATGCGCGGCTGCGCCTCTCAATAACAAAGCAATACCCACCCCACCCCCTTCCTTTCCCCCTCCATTCCTTCACCGCGCCACCGCCCCAGTGATCACAAGTGTGTTGACTAGTTGACTTGACCTTGGTGTGTTTCGCGTTTAAGTTACAAGTTGCATCGCATCCCATCACGCTTAAGTTCGTTTTTTGAGGTGCAGGTCGTTGATTGTGTTCGTGTTTATGCTTATTAGTGCTGGTGCAGCTAAATAGTTTCCTAATTGACTATGACTACCAGAAAAATTGTTGATTTCTTTAAACCTAACCCTAAGAAACAAAAAGGTTATGCGAATAATGAGAACTGCAGTTCGGAAGCATTGACTACAACTTCAATTGTTGATCAAGATAAAAAAGAAGACGCAATCGGGATCAATGAGGATAATTGCGATTACCATTCCCCTTCTACTTCCTCGTCGGTCAAAATAGTATCCAGGTTGGTGGGTTTGGGATCTGATGCAGACGAAGCTAAGGTTAGTAATGAAAATAATGATTTTGTTAATAGGGGTGAACAGCCAGTTTGTTGGTCTGAAGAACAAATTGTTGAATTTAAAGCTAAAAATCCATGGTTAATTGTGAACAGAGAACTAGGTTGCAACGTTTGCCGTAGTGTGAGTACTCTAGGTGCAGAGAAAACGAAAGGCCTAAAGATTAGCGAAGAGTGGGTTTTAGGAACTGTTACCGCTTATGGAAACAATAAAAAAGACCAGCAATCCTCTCTTAGGAAAAAGATATTTTTACACCGTGGGTCTCGAGCTCATTCTTTAGCTGAAAAAATACTCATTGAAGCTAAGAAAGATACAATGAAAAAAGCTGTTGCTTCTATGCATAAAGAGCAGCAGATTGTAACTGAGCGCATTTTCCGCACGGCTTATAAGCAAGCTAAACTAAATAGGCCATTTTTTGAGTTTGAAACTGAAATTGATCATCAAATAATGAATGGCTTAGATATGGGGCGAATCCTACATTCAAATGTTGCTTGCTCCAATATAATTCATCATATTTCTGATGAAATGAAATCAGACTTGATAAATGGCCTAATCAAGTCAGACTCTAAATTTTCCCTGCTTTTGGGTGAAGCCACTTCAGTTTCAAACAAAAATGCTTTGGTGGTTTATACCAGAACTGTTCTAAAGGGAATGCAAAACCCTATGACAGTGTTCTTAACACTTTTTGAGCTAAATAGCACAACATCAGCTGGTATATTACAAGAACTTTTAAATCAGTTACAAGCATTAGGTCTAAGCTTTGAATTCATGAAAGACCATATGATTGCTCTAACTTGTGATGGTGCTTCAGTGCTACTAGGCAAGAAATCTGGCCTTGCTATACAGCTTACTGAAACGTTCCCCAACTTGTTCATTTGGCATTGTTTGAACCATCGTTTAGAGCTTGCCGTGCACGATTCCATAGAAGAAGTAGCTGGAATCAATCATTTTAAGATATTCATGGATAAAATTAGAAACATGTTTAGTTGTTCACCGAAAAACAGCAGGGAGTTGGCAGAAGTTGCTAAAGAACTAGAGGAGCAAATTTTGAAAATCGGCCGTGTTTTAGATACTCGTTGGGTAGCCTCCAGCTTAATGGCGGTGAAAGCAGTTTGGACAGATTTTAAAGCTTTGTACAATCATTTCATTGAAGCATCTGAAGACAAACAAAGGGACTCGAAGCAACGTTCAACTTACAAAGGGCTTTGTAGTACATTATCTTCTACAACTTTTGTACACAACCTGGCATTGATGTTCGATGCTCTAGAAGAGTTATCGGATTTGTCCTTACAGCTTCAAAAATCAAGCCTCAACCTTATCCAAGCCCACAGTGATGTAACACTGTTAATCAAAGTGTTTGAAAACCGAGTTGAAAACATGGGTACACGTTCAGTGGAAGCTAAAATTGCTATTCACGATTTGATGTTTCAAGATGTTAAACTTTGTGTAAGATCCAAGATACCCAGTATTCCAGAAAAACAGTTCTATCGGAGCCTTGCTAACAACTTGACTTCAAGGTTGCTATCATCATCTTCAAATGCGGCTGAACACTACACCAAAATCATGAATGACATCAAAGTGATCCACCCCATGTATTGGCCAAAAGACTTATCCATCACCTACGGAGAATGTGAGATCCAGCGAATCTGCGATAGATTTAAGATTAGCAGCTCTCAGGATATAATTAGAGACTTCAGACACTTCAAGCAGGGACTGAAGCCTATGTTAAGTGGAGAGAAACCTACTATTCTAGAGCAATCGCCGTCGTTTAAGAAACTGATTTACATCATAAATAGTATTGCAGTGTCTAGTGCTGAATGTGAACGTGGGTTTTCTGCAATGAATCTAATTATGTCTCCTCTTAGATCTTCACTCTACATTAGCACTGTTTGCGATTTATTGCGGATCAGGCTCCTAGGACCTCCTGTGGCTAGATACAATCCCGAGCGACACGTCAAAACCTGGCTGGCGAAGGGACACCATTCTGCACTTGACACCAAGTCAAAACAACTTACCATGAAGACAGCATTGCATTGTGGGAACTTTTTTCCTAAATCTGTTTTTTAAATATCTTTTAGAATTTCAGAACATTAAGTTTTCATTAAAATAACTAGCCTATGCCTAACTTATAGTTGTGTTCTGAACTCAAGTTTCTGAGTTCTTTTTTGTACTTACAGTTAGTTTTGTGTATTGTTGTTTTGTTTCTTTTGTAGTTTTCACTTTAAAATATTAACAAACAACTAAAACTAAGTTTACCAACAGTCTTGGCATTGCCTTACAATATTATACTACAAATCCGTACATATTTGT
This sequence comes from Homalodisca vitripennis, assembly GCF_021130785.1. Classification (NCBI taxonomy): domain Eukaryota; kingdom Metazoa; phylum Arthropoda; class Insecta; order Hemiptera; family Cicadellidae; genus Homalodisca; species Homalodisca vitripennis. The sequence goes on from NW_025776166.1 coordinate 251,609, forward strand.
TATAATAACTAATAAGCAAATAAAATAATCAACCTTAACTTTTTAAAACTACACTAAATTTTAAAAAATGAAACCGTGTTACTCCACTCTGTGTGTCATTTATTTTGTGTGTAATTAAACGCTTCCTTTTCCTTTCCAAGAAGTTGGTTTATTTTGAATGTATTAATATTGTTTTGTACCCATAAGGTATGCAATTTTTTTGTAAAATATGCAAACTTGTAAAAAAGCTGTTATATTAACAAACATCCATTTACATTTTAATATGTATTATTATTACTACTGTAATGTGTATAAATAAAACTGTGAATAAGGCTCAATTTGTTTTTATTTTACCATTCATTAAAAAATTAATATTGGCGAGCTTCATTGATTCAAACAAAATGGTCAATGAAATCAAACCAAATATTTCTGGGAAATTTAAAGTAGGCAACAAGGTGTTAATGGAGTAGAGTAGAGTAGAGAGTAAACTCAATAATTTAAATTCATGTTTTTATTTTCTTACATCCTAATCAAGCACCTTAAAGAAAATAAACAGCATTAAAATATCACTTGGTATTTTATAAAAATGAATGTATTATTATGTCTGGGTGGCCTAAAAACAAAGGTTTTACAGTTATAATTTTCAAAAGTTTTCCTGGGTGAGGGCCCCCCTCCTTCCTGGGGTGTATTCCATACCCACCGGTCTGAGCTTCCCGCTTTAAGAGTTCCCACACCTAAAATTTTAGAAATTAAGCACTGATATAGAGTGAAAGCATAACAACGGTAACTACACTTTTTATTTAAACATCATGAGAAAAAAGGTAAACCAATTGATTTATTCTGGCTCACAAAGCAAACACGAGAGTGACTATAAACGCAATTTTAATGACAGAAAATCGTCAAGGTGACATAGCATCCATTTACTTACTGATGAGTTCTACGATACTGATTAGGTATATAAATACTAGTACCCAGAAAAAATCATATGAGTATTAAAAATCTATACTAACATAAAACAAAATTCTGTTTTGACAAATCAAATATAATTTTAATAGGAAGATAGGGTCCCAAAGGCAAAGGCTCATTAGAGATTCCATCAGATAAGTTCATCATTTAGATAAAGAGTTCATTTGCGGTTGCAGACACTATACCTATTTATAATCCTATAAATTAATTTATTGTTACACTCTCTATGGTTTACCAAACAGAATTAACGAAACTTAAACTTACCCTTCGTGAATTTAAAAATAAACAGAACACACTTATTTTAAAGAAAATATATGTTTTAAACATTACCACAGACCGCCAAACCAAAATTATAAATATCAAAGGTTTTCTTTTATACACTTAAGCACGCTTATTTTAAAGAAACTTAATACACTACCATATTTACATACCACAGTAACATACATTACAAGAGAAAACAAATTACTTATTGAATAATAGTTAAAAGATTAGAATTATGTTTCAGGGTAGCAGTCATACAGCTCTTATTGAAATCGTTCTAAACTGAATGTGGAATCGTAGAACGCTATGTTTTAGCAATATGTTTAGTAGTAAATTAATAAATAGTTTAATAATTACGGTTTAACAAATACGTTCAATAAATTATTAGGTGAAATCTACCTTTTCCTAAACTAAGCCTGAGTCACTGTTGTTGATATTTGTAAGTAATATTTATATCACCGTCAGCCAACGAGATAAACGAGAACACAAGTCGCTGTTTTCAACAAAATAATCCATCTTCATAACCGTTTCACAACCGATTCTGTTATTAGGGCCTCTCCTTAATAGATTAAAGAAAATTATGTTGTGTACTTATAAAATTCAAATTGGCTCTCGGCATCAAAACTATACATTATGGTTAAGTTAAATGACAGATAGTGGCCATACTTAAGCTCCTAATATATATTTTACCAAAACTCCTATTAACAGCTTAGAAAAATTTAATGTTCATAGCTCAATTCGCTATCAAAATATCACCATGAGTTATTTCAAGTTATTGGTTTTGATAAAGCTCAGCCAAATCCTATAGGGAAATATGACTTATCTTAGAACTCTATATTGTCTTTATAGAAACAAACAGATACAACAGAAAATATTCCGGCTTACTGTAACGTGTCTATAGTAAGGTTAATATCTATAAACCAATTACAACTATTTTTGTTTTAGTATAAGAGCGATCAATTGGGTTCTAAACTAATAACCATTTATTTTAAGAATGCACAAGTTCCAATGGAATTCAATAATTAAACTCAGTATAAATTAATAGAAATTTTAATTATAATCAACACCAATAATAGACCAACGCCAAGCTATCTTTTTTACTTTTAATACATTCTCAATTATTTCTTATTTATAACCCATCAAATGTTCACATGTCCAGCCTTAAAATTAACAATGAATTAAATCATTCAATAATTGTGTCCTTCAAGTTCTCAGTGCTAATATTTTCAACACTAACTCAAAATAAAAATCTTCATTGAATTTCAAAATAAAATAATCTTCTTCTAATATAAAATGAAACGAATAATAAAATAAGACTTCTTCTCAAAATAAAAATCAAACAAAATAAGGTAATATTAATAAAAAATATAGGCACAAAGACAATGTCCAACCAGTTAAACTCAAGTTGTATAAATTACATAGTACTTATTTCCTGTAAATTTCCAATTTACAAGATTATTGAATTATCCAGTATAATCTGCTTGGCTTTGAATATTAAATGTAGGAACTTGTGATATAATCTGTAATGTAGTAATGTAATCTCAAAAAATAAAATAAATTTTTTTTATCAGTAGGCTATTCCTGATTTAACCTACTTGAACAGGAAAATATCATCAAGCAATTTTCTATTCAAATTTTAAATTCTAACTTTCACCGTACCTCACACATCTCCTGAAGACTTCACCAACTAACAAAATAACTATTATAGATCAATTAATTTAAACTTCAAACTTTAAATTTTGAAAAAGAATTTTAATCTTAAACTCAACATTCCTACCGAAAAATCTATACGACAAGAGTAGGCTATCACTTCTACACGTACTTCTCTCTCTGAGCACACAGCAAACAATCCCCCTCAAAACGTGGTTGAATCCACCGGAAGGATCTAGAAGTCCCTCCCACCATCTAATCAACCTAACATTGGCCAATCAAAATTGAGCAAACACAATGTCTGAATTGGATGGTACCTATCCAACCCAGACCTGTAACCTATGCTCAATACCTAGATACAAAAGGAAGCTTCTAGGATTCCTCGAACCCGACGCGACAAGAAATTCAGCACTGCTCAAAGAATCACAATCTTACAATTCACTTATTATATAAATTCACAATTCTCTTAATAAAATATAAATATTCCTATAAATAATAAAATAATATAGGAAGCATCCTACACTTACTCAGAATATTAATAAAAAGGTTTGAGAAAACGTAACGAAAGTCTTGTGTATTGCGTTTTGTATTTACACATTGATTTATTCTCCGATTTTCTCCTTGTTATCATGGTTAACATTAAGACAAATGTAACATTCGCAAACGCTTAGCCAAATTCCTGAAGTGACATGCAACATCATTGAACTCGATTTTGTCTACAATGGAGAAATAAATGTTCATGCTAAATTTATAGGTTTATTTAAAATTGTTTCAGTTTTTAGAGTGACAGATTTCTAAATGCTTTGAGTCAAAGATGACTACTATTAAACGGTACAATTCGTTATATTTGTATTGCACCATCCATGAAAAAAACAAGGTTCAATGTTTTAAATGTTTTCGGGTGCTTATTATAGTTTTCATACTGACTCCTGAACCTTGAACTAGGGAATGTTTGCAAGAAGGAAAAACACGTAATAGCTTTGAATACATTATTGTTTAAAAAAATAGATAACTGTAAACGATATATTTTATGACTGGGTTCTTATAATTTTATAAATACTTTAAAATCCTAAACCTTGCAATACATTGAAAATCATATAAAGCTAACTAATTTATTTTACAGTTAGGGTTAGTACATATAAAAATATTAAAAGGATTGGGTTGTTGGAAACTCGTAGAGCGAAAAATATTAAGGAGTATTAAAGAGCTAGTTATATCGAGCCGATACACCCAAGAAAACAGAACATACGTTGGTACCGGAAGACGAATAGATAAGGATTAGTGTAATGCGGAGGAGGGCAACCTGGCGACTTGGTTCGTGGGATCATCGGGTGACACCACCGAGCGCTAGTGTAGAAATAGATAATTAGGGCTCCATAACTACAACGTGGATAAAATTGTATTATTGGGCCAAAAACAAAATTTCATCAATATACAGATTCTACTCCTATTATTAAACTCGTAGATTTTTAAGTTCGAACCACGCTCCGCCAGAACCAAAGCTTCCTCCCAGTTGCTCCCCTCTAACAACAAAGCCGTGTCGTCGGCATAAAAGAACGCCCGGTTCCCAACAAAATTGACTTTATCTAGGTTATTTACAAAAGTGAGACACAGGAGATGACCCCACATACTTCCCTGCAAAACCCCATAATCAGTTTTCATTTCAGAACTATTCTGGTAAAATATCCTAACTGGATAGCGATCAGTTAGGTGCTTTGCAACCATTTCAGAGCCGTTTTTTTTTTAATTTTTAATCAATGAAGCTGTAACATTATCAATGCCGGGAGGCTTCATACCCGTAACAACACGGCCTCAGGAAAACTTTGTTTCCTTTTCAATTTACAGCTTTTCAAACGACAGCTACAGATTGGAGTGATTGCTTATGTGAGTGAGCGATATGAGACCATACGATCATGAATCAGCCGACGCGCTCAAGGTCACTGTCGACATTGATTCTGTTGGTCTTTCTGTTGCGATCGTAGCGGTTTAAAGGCTGCATTCGCATTCCATTGCGTCTTTCTTGAACGAATTAAATATCTTATTGTCTGAATCCAAAGATCGGAATTTAGTTGTTACCGGGGATATGAATTGATGCTATTGTCACGCTCGTCGACAAGTATTTAGCGATTATGTCAAGTAATGGCCTTGAGCAACTGATTGACTCACCCACAGAGGAAATAACTGTTTATATCATATATCTTTAGAACTAGAGATCAATGTAGCTTTTAATGGCATGTTTTAACTTCTTTCAGACAAGACCATAATGCGGTAGTTTGTAATATGTTATATCCTAATATGTCACTTTGTCTTCTGAATTTAAAAATAAATTAGAGGCGGCCACACACTGGGAAATATAAGCGTTCACTCAATTAGGTTACTAATGTTAAACCATATAACTATGCCTTTTCCTAAGTTAGAATTTTACAAAAGTATTTATACATATATAGATCCTAGGCTCTATAACACATTATCTTTCGCAGTGTCTTCCTCGAAAACATTGGGCACGCTCATACGCAAGCTGACATGCTGGGGGTTTTTACAATTATTGACATAGAGCAACTCATATATTAGAAACTTTGTTTGACTGTTAATAAATGTATTTGCTGAATCTTTTGTTTAATTTATATGTACTTGGTTACACATTAACAATGCACTTTACGTTAACTTACAAAAAACTGACATTTGAAATATTGAGCGTCAAAATAAACCGTCATTTTAATATTGAATAACGAAAGAAAAGAGGTATTGTATTTGTTTGACTGGTATTTTTGTGCATTCTAAGAATCCAATAGTTTCTACTTATGTTTTATGTTCTTTCAATAACACCTTCTTATAACTATTGGTCACTTGATTTTTTTAAATGGAACGTAAAATTATCATAGTGAAATTCTACAAAGAGACAAAATGATTCATAAATCATTGTCCTTTGTTTTTACAATATTATTTTTACAGAACATAGGACGCTGTATAAAATGTAGGTAGATTTCAATGTTACCAATAGTCTATGTAATAAAAAAGAAGTATCTTTCTTAGATGAGAAAATAAACAAAGAACAGAAGAAATCTTGTTCATACGGCTAGAAACCTTTATTCTTGAACCGGTCTAGCCCTGTAGAGGCAACTACAAACATTGCTAAAACTAGTACAGTTTCCTGCTCTCCTGATACTCCGGTCCGATCAATCTAATCGCGATAGCTGGGTTTGGCAGAGATGGGGACGGTTTTGGGACTTGTGATTGATTGATTTACTAAGGATACTTTTATTTATTAATGTGAGTAATTAATTTTTTTTCAATATCTAGAAGTTTTATATCATTATAATATTGGAAATGACACAGTAACACGTCTAAATAGTCTTTCGTTGGACCAAGCACTAGTAGTAAATAAACTATTTCTGAAGTAAATAAACTCGATTGGTTGTTTACCTTCACCACCATTGTTTTCAAATTAAAGGGATAGGGCGTAAAGTATTTGTTCTGCTAGCTAGACGCTTGCCACTGCTCAAACTAGCACACAACATGCGTACAATTGAATCGCAATATGGCATAGTAAGTATGTAGAGGAATTAAACAACCGTCAATAAGCAAAAGGTTTGAAAGTTACAAACAAACTTTCATACAGCCTAAGTATGTATTTTATAGAAGCCGAATAATAAACGTAAAATTAGCAGTAAAAGCGCTGAGTGAAACCAAAAAAACTAGGTTTTTTATTAAGCAAAAACTATCCACCATTTGTTGGTTGTCAACCAACAATCAGTTTTATTAAGCCAAAGATCGATTTTTAACTACTTCATGCAATTCGATTAGTTAGATTTTTGTATAATCTTTTTATTATAAACATTGGTATAGGAACTATAACATTAATACGAAACACCTTTATTATAATATCAGAAGTTTGCTGGACAAATATTTAATGAATATCAATACAACAATTTGACTTAGAAGAGGCGAATCTCAATTAAAGTAATAAAAAAATAAGTGTACTATTGTACAAAGTTGTATGCAACTCTTCTGATGCGTTTGTGTTAAATTAATATAGTTAATACACATTAGTACTTTTATTAACCAAATTGGAAATAATGACCTAAATTCCAATACTTGTGGCTCTCATATGGTTCTTATATTATTATAATGATAATTACGTGTGACTCAATATACATAATAGCTTCCGCCAAACTGAGAACAGAAGTCGAGAGTCCAGTGTCAGTGCCGCACCAGTTCCCCTCATTTGTAAAAACAATACAGTAAAGATGTCTTATTCTACCAGGTGGAGGACTAAGAAGCCCTCTCTAACACAAACTGGGGACCAATGGCTTAAAGTTGACTTCCGAACCACCACCAATGATCGGGGAGGCGGGCTGCTTGCAAGGACTGGATCTCTCAACGGTCACTCATCCAAACAGCAGCCATGCTCGACATTGCTTGATCCAGTTATTTATTTATTTATTTATTTATTCTTCCAACGGAATTACACCACTTGTACATGTAATAAGTTAAAAGGAGTATAAACTATTAACAGCACTAATATAATGTATACATATATAATTAAATAACAAACAGTGTTAAAATAAATAATAAAAAAAACAGCGAATTAGTAATAAATATAAGTTAACAAATAATCAACGAAAAGGTAAAAAAAACTAAAACAATAATAAATAGTTAAATATAAAAACGAAGCAACAGTAATAAATGTGTAGTGTATGATAAGAATTAAATAACAACTAAGTGATAACAAAATATGACACATGCAAAAGTAACAATAAATAACTAGCGACATGCAAGAAAAGATAAATAATCAGTAACATGCGTAAACCTAATAAATAATAAACAGCATCTTAACATCTTAAATAATTTAACATTGAAATAAATATAAACTAAATCCACTACATGCATACCAGTTACGTGCGTGTGTGTGTGTGTGTGTGTGTGTGTGTGTGTGTGTGTGTGTGTGTGTGTGTGTGTGTGTGTGTGCGTGCGCGCGCGCGAGGGTGCAGGCTACTAGTTAGTTGTTTACAAGGGAAGCCACTTTTCTCTTGAAAGATGCGACAGTCTCATTGAAGAAATCAACATGTGGAGCAGCATCACTTCCAGTTCTAAGAAGTCTAGAGAGACCGCTGTGGTAAGCGTAGTAAGTAGGATGGTAGCGTCTACGGAAGATGGTCATCGAACGAGTTCCTCTTGAGATGGAGAAGTCAATGCCACTGAGGAGACCTGGGCAGTCAAGGAGTCCATTCACCAGTTTGAAAAGAGTTACCAGATCCGTGAGCTGACGTCTTCTATGTAGAGGTAGGAGGTTAAATTGACTCTCGACTTCACTTATAGGAGTTGTGCGGTAAGTGAAACCCAACCTGGAGCCAAACATCCTGATGAAGCGCTCCTGGACACTCTGTAGTTAACGGTTCTTGCGATAACCGTTGTACCCGCTACACAGCGCCATTGGCAGTAGTTTGGATACACGATTGTGAAATAAGTTTGTTTTAATTAGCGGGTATAACCAGTATTCAAACTGTAATGATACCTTGAATACTTATTTGTAATCGCTTATAAACGGTGCAAAATGACTTCCTATCAAAAACGTTTAAAATACTATAGGATGCTTCCTATATTGTTTAATAATTTATAGGAATATTTATATTTATATTAAGAGAATTGTAAATGTATAATATAAGTGGATTGTAAGAATTGTGATCCTTTCAGCAGTGCTGAATATCTTGTTGATTCGGATTCGAGGAATCCCTAGAAGCTTCCTTTTGTCTCTAGGTATTGGCCATAAGATACAGGTCTGGGTTGGATAGGTGCCGTCCAGTTCAGACATTGTGTTTGGTCAATTTTTTATTCGCCAACGTTAGGTTGTTTGGATGGTGGGAGGTACTTCGAGAGCCTTCCGGTTGATTCAAGTGGGTTTTCAGGGAAGTCTTTGCTGTGTGCTCAGAGAGAGAAGATCGTGGTAGAAGTGATTAGCCTACTCTTGCCGTGTAGATATTTAGGTAGGAAGGTGGAGTTTGAAATTAAATTCTTTTCAAAATTTAAAGTTTGAATTTTCAATTAATTGATCAATAACAGTTATTTTGGTTTGTGCAGTCTTCTGGAAAAGTGTGAGGTAGGTACTGTGAAAAGTTAGAATTTAACATTTTAATAGAAAATTGCTTGATGTATTTTCCTGTTCAAGTTGGTTAATTCAGGAATAGCCTACTGATAAAGAAAATTTATTTTATTTTCTGAGATTCTATATATATATATATTACAAGCTCCTAAATTTAATATTCAAAGGCAAGCAGATTATTCTGGGTAATTCGATAATCTTGTAAATTGGAAATTTACAGGAAATAAGTATTTAGTAATTGATAAAACTTTGAGTTTAACTGGTTGGACATTGTCTTTGTTCCTATATTAATTATTAATATTACCTTAATTTGTTTGATTTTTATTTTGAGAAGAATTCTTATTTTATTAGTTGTTTCATTTTATATTTGAAGAAGATTATTTTATTTTGAAAATTAATGAAGATTTTTATTTTGAGTTTGTGTTGAAAATATTAGCACTGAGAACTTGAAGGACACAATTATTGAATGATTTGATTGATTGTTAATTTTAAGGCTAGACATGTCAACATTTGAAGGCTTATAAATAAGAAATACTGACAATAAATTAAAGGTAAAAAAGATAGCTTGGCGTTTGTCTATTATTGGTGCTGATTATAATTAAAATTTCTATTAATTTATACTGAGTTTAATTATTGGATTCCATTGGGAGTTTTGCATTGTTAAAATAAAGGGTTGTTGGTTTACAAGTCACTTGATCGCTCTTATACTGAAACAAAAAAGTTGTAACTGGTTTATGGAAATTAACCTTCCTATATACACGTTACATAAGTGCGCCACTCTGCTTTGTATAATTGAGCGGTTGATGGGAAGCAGTTTTGAACGGGTTATTTGTATTTGTGTGAACTCTTAAAGGAAGACATTAAATTGGTTTACTCTGTTATTGTTGTGCCTGGTTCGGTGTTGGCATGGTGAATCGATTTTTACAGTATAATATTCCAAACTAATTGATAAATTAATTTTCATTAAAAATTTCTGTGAGGAATAAAGAGTAATATAAAGTGACATTTGTGAACGGCACTGAACTTTAATTAGTGAACGATGTCGATGAAAGTGGACCTACTTAGTAAAGAAGGACTGTTGTTTGAAGTTAAACTTAGGGGTGTTGATCCTAAACCGGGTTCTTTGGTAGTAGAATTAAGAAAAAGATTAAGACAACTTATTAAGTTAGAGGTAGTGCCCAATGTTGTACATCTTGAATGGAAAATCAGTTATAAGGACGAAATAGAAAGCGTTAAGGAGCAATTAGATGTATTGAGCGAACGTTTAGAAGAAAGCCTAGAATTAAAGAATACATTGGACATTTTAAGGTGTGAGTCTAAACTTACATAAAAAATTCAAGTTAGCCTTAGCCAAGTTTGAAGAAGCACAAATTAATGAGGAAGATACCTCGAAAGCAATTCGAAAACTTTCTGAGAGTAATCAGGAATTAGAAGAGGGATTAGATAGTGTACCTTCAGTAGGTAGTCTAGACTCTATAGAGTGAAAGGAAGCGAGTTGAAAATGAAGTGTTCATGCCTGATAGGGACTCTATTGTCTTTGGAAAATTAGCTAACCCGGTTGAGAGATATTTGAAAAATTTAAAAATATATGATGGATTAATTGTAATACAATTGTTGGAATTTCTAAGGGTATTGTTGAAGATTAAAGGGGAGACACAATTGTCTGATAAGGCGATATTAGAGATTATCACGGGTAATTGCACAGGCCTCTTGTTGAACAAAGTAGTAGAATATAAAAGGCTAGGATATACAGTGAGCCAAGTGCTCCAAAACATAATAAGTACCTTTGTACCCTTCATCCATTTAGAGCGATTAAAATTTGAACTTGTACATAGGCCTCAAAGACATAATGAAACCTTGAGCAGTTACATTATTGACGTGAAAGAAAGTGTAAAGCTATTGTGTTTTGATATTGAAGAAAGGGACATTGTAGAAATTGTGAAAGTGGGAATCAATCCTGAGACTAGAAATAAGCTGGTATTTGTGGGAAACCCTACTACGTTTAGTGAACTAGACGAAATTTGTATAAAAATACAAAATGTCTCCTATGCAGACTATATGCGGAGGAATGACCGACCTTATCAACAATCTAGGCGTCCGAAAGTGCAGGTGCATCAAAACCAGCTAAGCGATAAGCGTGTAATTTGCTACGTGTGTAAGAGGGCAGGTCATATTGCCCGTAATTGCAACATGAATCAAACGAATTCAAGGCGTAATGTTAACGTCCAAGCTCCAAAAAACTTGTAAATGGGGAAAGTTTCTTAAAGGCCTCGGAAAGATCGGAACTTTCCCAGAACAGGAATGTTAAATATCCTAATGCAAAATTAAGCCCCCAATTAAAATCAGCCATTAACAACCATTTCTTCCAACGTAAAAAAGAGGAAGAGAATTTTGATTTACCTAGTGTAGATGTAGAGTTTGACAAATATTTAACAGTTAAAACACTCCTGGACAGTGGTAGCAACAGAAACATTATATGTGAGGTACTGTATAGAAGATTAGTGGAATTAAAGGTAGCTAAACCATTAGCTTCCAGTGAGCTTAAATGTGTTAGTGCACAAAATAAGAAAATGTTGATTTTAGGCAAGGCCAATGTGAAAATAAAAATTAATAAATTCAGCTGGAAGATAACATTGTTAGTTATAAAAGATTTGCTACAACAGGCTATATTAGGTGCTACCTTTATGAAAGCCACTGGATTTAAAAAGCAATCAGTTATATTTTGACTTTAAACCCAATTATTTAATTAAGTTAAATATTCACAATATAGTTAGTAATTTGAGTGCTAATATAAATTTTAACATAGGTGTGGACACAGTAAAAGATCAAGTGAACAGTTTAGTGAAAGAATATCCGAGTGTGTTTACTGACAAAATAGGAAAAGCGTTAAATTTCCAATACAAATTGAAGGTTAAAGACAGTACTCCGGTATATACACGACCCTATCCTTTAAGCCCGATTACATTATTAAAAATGCGAGAAATCATTAAGGATTTAGAACAACAGGGAATCATAGAGCCAAGCTTAAGCAACTATTCAAGTCCGGAATTTTTAGTGGGGAAAGAAGATGGAAAAAGTGAAAGGTTAGTCATTAATTATAAAAAATTAAACTATAAATTGCAGGGTGTAGCTTATCCACTCAGTGAATTAGATGAAATATATCCATTCTTAAAGGGGCATAAGTATTTTTCTACAATCGATTTATCGTCAGTTTTCCATCAGATTGAATTACACGAAAGCAGTAGAGACTTGACTACCTTCAGTGTACCGTTTGGATCTTATCGCTACAAGAGAATACCGTTTGGACTTCTAATTGGTTCGGGGGTACTAACCGCTTATCTGAATCAAGTGCTAGGTGATTTAAAATATAATTGTACCTTGTCTTTCCTAGACGATATAATCATATATTCTAAAACACTAGAAGACCATTTTAAACATTTAAGGATGGTCTTAGACCATATACGTGATAATAACTTAACGGTAAAGGCCCAAAAAGTAAAATTTTGCTTCCAGGAAATTAAATTTTTGGGACATTTAATTGGTGAAGACCAGCTGAAGATAGATCCAGATAGAACTATTGCTATGCAGGAATGTCCGAAGCCTAAAGACAAAAAGGGTGTAGCCAGGTTTATAGGTATGGCTAGCTATTTTGCCAAATTCATACCAAAATATGCGGAGATTGCGGTCCCGTTAAATGATCTCAGGAAAAAGTCTGTCGCGTTCGTGTGGAATAATAGGGCGGAAGAGGCGTTCCAGAAATTAAAAAAGGCTGTAAGCAATCCTCCGGTATTAGCTATTCCTGACTACAACAAGCCTTTTGTATTAGATTGTGACGCCAGCGATAAAGCCTTGGGTAGTGTGTTGTTACAGAAAGACAGTGAAGAGAATTTAAAACCAGTGGGTTATTATTCCAGAAAATTCACGGAAACTGAGGAGAGGCTTAGCACATATCAGAAAGAAACTTTAAGTGTTGTGTGCAGTCTAAATAAATTTAAGAAGTTTTTGGAAATACAAAAATTCGACTTAGTGACTGATAATTCGGCTTTAGCTTGGGTCCTGTCCCATTTCAAGAAAATCAATAAACTGGGGCGATGGGCAGAAGTTATTTTATCTATGCCGTTAAATATCCAACGCATTAGAGGTGAGGACAATAAAGTAGCTGATTTCTTAAGTAGATTTTTCAGTAATGGTGAAGAGGGGGATGGAGAGGTGTTACAGCAGTTAGAAAAATATATAGAGGCTCAATCTAACAATGAACCGAGTGGTAAAAAAAGAGGGGTAAAAAAATCAGAAGTCGAGCAATGTTAGTGTTATGGAAAATAATAAAATGGAATGTAACAATTTAATTAGTACTTCTAGTGCGTTTAAAGACATACTGGAGCATAAAAAAACAAGATGATTTTTGTAGGGAAGTGTGGAGAGACATAAAGGAAGGGCGTAACTCACTATGTTATTTTGTTAAAAAGGGAGTTATTATGTATAGAAATAACTTGAAGGGAGAGGAAAAAATTCTGTTACCTAAACAATTATTTCAGGCCGTATTTCAATATCACCATACATTGCAGGAAGTGGGGTGTCATTCGGGAATTAATAGTACCTTAAAAAAAATATGTGCGAATTTTTATCACCCTGAGCTACAGGAAAGAAAGAAATTGGAAAGTGTGAAACCTGTCTTACTAGCAAGGGAATGTACCAACGACCCGGGATGCAACTCCACTCAAACACTTCAAGCCGAATATTTGAGAAGATCTGCATCGATGGTTATGGTCCACTTCCTAAGACGAAAGAGGGATATCAATATAGACTGATAGCTGTAGAAGATATGAGTAAATTCGCTTGGTTCCTTCCACTGCGGGAAATGACATCAGGTAATGTGTTAAGAGCCTTAGCAAATGGCATTTTTAATAATTTCTCATTACCTGAATGTATAGTGAGTGACAACGCTACTTGTTTCACTAGTGAAGAATACAAAGGTTATTTTTTTAAGGGGAGTGTCGCTCAAGACTATAATTCCGTATTCACCTCAAGGGAATAAGAGTGAAAGATACCTATGAAATTTAAATCAAGTTTTAATTGGTTATTATTCTGAAAATAAAAGAGGATGGGCTAAAGATTTGGGAAAAATTCAGTTATCACTAAATTGCACATTCAATGAAAGTGTGAAATCAACCCCGTTTGAACTGTTATTTAATTATAAGCCAAATAATAGTTTAAGTTTGAGGTGGAATCTAAAGGACTTAATAGATAACGAATTACGGGGAAAGAATAAAGATAAATTAATCAATGCAGTCAGAAATCTGAAGCAACAATGTTTTAAAAATCAGAATCTAAGTAAATATGGTAACAATGTTAGATTTAAGAAGAGTGATATTATGTTTTGTAAAGTTAATTATTTTCAGAGAAAGAAGTTGGATGCCTTTTACGAAGGACCCTACAAAATTATTGCCGTAATTTCAGATATCAGTTTTGTGGTGCAAGATCTAAGAGATGCAAACATATATAAGCGAGTTCACAGCATGAACATGAAGCTGGTAAAACAATGATGGTAAAATGAAAATAGGTGTAGAAAATGTATGGTGTAAATTTCAGGGTAGGACATGGACTGTGAGTGTTTAATACCTTGTACTATTGATGAGTATGTAATAATGTAAGATTTTATAAACAAACCAATTAGTTATATATATATTACTAATGTTTTATTAAATCTACATACATGTTTCCATATGAGTGAAAGTACAATGAGACATGTGTTTACTTCACGCATACAGCCATACTCTATATTTTTGGTGAATGTGAATCCTACCCTTCCTGTTGTAATAACAAATTTGGATGAAAAAATAATCCGTATTTTGTTGTGAAAATCATAGATTGTGGTCTATAACATGAAATGTTCCAACAACCCTGAGTAAATGTTTACACAGTGAAAGTGAGAAAAACAACATGGTATTATCTCATTATAAGTACTAAATTAAGATTAAAATAATTAGTGGAAAAAGGATACAGCTTATATATATAATTGTTACCTGGGTTGGCTATCCATAATAACTAAACAAGTAAATAGCACCGAGTAAAAAAAGAATTTAACTTGCATTAATTTGCACCACAATAATTACCAAATTTTTTTAAGAAAGAACATTATTTTAACAGCACTGCACTGCACAGTTAAAGATGAGAAGAGATGATCTTGTAGAAAGCTCCGTATGGTAAAAATTTGTACTGTGGATTGATGAAGTTGTTCACTGACGAAATGAATTTATTTTTGAAATAAGTTAAACGTTTTGGGGGTATACAAAGAATTCTACTGGGTGAATAAAAAGGGACATTTGATAATTTAATTTTTACGAATATACTTTTAAAGGGCTCTAAATTAATGTTACATTATGGACCATTGGCTGAGAACGAGACAAATGCAATACGAGGGAACGAAGTTATTGGGTGTAGACGAGGTGGACGAGATGACAGAGCTGGGCCCAACAGTATGCAGACCAACCTGCTCCGGAAGCGACCACCGATATCAGCGGGCCTCCCAAACAAAGGACCGAGATGACATTGTTTGCTGCTCTTCAATCAATAACCTTGGCCGTTATCTACAAACTATCCTCATCTGAATTCATCGAAACAGTTAGATTTAGATTACTTACTTTACGTTCAGATAAATAAATTATGTAAAAATATGGATCATTGTATTTGCTTAAATTCATTTCAAAATTAATCAATTGTTTATGTACTGACTAATGTTTTATTAATTGTTAAACTAAAGTTGTAATAATTAAATAATTAGTTCTAAAGATCTTTTAAACTTTTGATTTAATGATAATAAATACAAAACAGGTTGTTATACTTTTTTAATGTACGAAACAAGCTTGGAGAATTAATGTTTTAGAATTCAAAGATTTGTGACAACAAATAATAATTTAGTTCTCTAATTGATGTTAAGAACATTGTAAAGATATCTGAGATTCATTAATAATTCTTGTGTGTTTACGTTTTTGAACTTTGTTTGTAAACATATGTTCATCGGTTTTGGACTTAACCAAAGATTACATGTAAATATTTGATTTATATACAGCTGAATCTGTTAGGTGTTAAGATTACAGTCATTCGAAAATATTGATAGTTTTGATGTAGTGGAATTAAATTAACAGAATGAATTATGGTTTTCAATTGGAGAATGTTTAGGGAAGTAAGTTAGTGTTACTGTAACCTTTATTGATAATGTACTAATTGGCATATTCTGAGCTTTATTTGAATTTTACTTGATTTGATTGTAGGAAGTAATTATTCTTTTTTCTCCTTTCTTTAATGGATGTTTAAGGTTGAACTTTGTAAGGTGAATATTGTATAACATTTTTTTTATTACTGTTAAAAGGAAGGTGAGGTCTAAAGTCCCTTGCTAATTGATGTTAGTATTTGTCCTCATTATTACTAGAAGCCTTGCTTCTAGCATTTAAGGTAGGGAGGATATAGGATGCTTCATATATTGTTTAATAATTTATAGGAATATTTATATTTATATTAAGAGAATTGTAAATTTATAATATAAGTAAATCGTAAGAATTGTGATCCTTTCAGCAGTGCTGAATATCTTGTTGATTCGGGTTCGAGGAATGCCTAGAAGCTTCCTTTTGTCTCTTGGTATTGGCCATAAGATACAGGTCTGGGTTGGATAGGTGCCGTCCAGTTCAGACATTGTGTTTGGTCAATTTTTTATTCGCCAACGTTAGGTTGTTTGGATGGTGGGAGGTACTTCGAGAGCCTTCCGGTTGATTCAAGTGGGTTTTCAGGGGAGTCTTTGCTATGTGCTCAGAGAGAGAAGTTCGTGGTAGAAGTGATTAGCCTACTCTTGCCGTGTAAATATTTCGGTAGGAAGGTTGAGTTTGAAATTAAATTCTTTTCAATATTTAAAGTTTGAATTTTCAATTAATTGATCAATAACAGTTATTTTGGTTTGTGAAGTCTTCTGGAAAAGTGTGAGGTACTGTGAAAAGTTAAAATTTAACATTTTAATAGAAAATTGCTTGATGTATTTTCCTGTTCAAGTTGGTTAATGCAGGAATAGCCTACTGATAAAGAAAATTATTTCATTTTCTGAGATTCTATATATATATTACAAGCTCCTAAATTTAATATTCAAAGGCAAGCAGATTATTCTGGGTAATTCGATAATCTTGTAAATTGGAAATTTACAGGAAATAAGTATTTAGTAATTGATAAAACTTTGAGTTTAACTGGTTGGACATTGTCTTTGTTTCTATATTAATTATTAATATTACCTTAATTTGTTTGATTTTTATTTTGAGAAGAAGTCTTATTTTATTAGTTGTTTCATTTTATATTTGAAGAAGATTAGTTTATTTTGAAATTTAATGATGATTTTTATTTTGAGTTTGTAAACATAGGAAGCAAGTAATAAAAATCGAAAATCATACTGTGCAGCTATGGAATTTAAGTATGGAGTGGCACCGGGAGGAGTTCTTGTACCCCTTTTGTTTATTATATATATATATATATATATATATATATATATATATATATATATATATATATATAAATGAACTATTAAAATTAAAACTAAATTCTCAGATTTTTGCATATGCAAATGATACAGCTTTAGTATGTTCATCGTATAATAAGAATAGTTTAAGATTGTCGATCTCTAATGATTTGGAAGCTGTGTCAAACTGGCTAATATATTATAAACTCCTAATAAATACATCTAAGACAAAGTGTTTGGTATATTCAGAAAGAGAGAATCGTCTACAACACGACTTTACATTTTATTGCCACAAGCACCTTTGTAAATATAATTGTGTATGTGAACCAATTGAAATCGTTAGTAATATTAAATACCTAGGTTTGATTATTGATAGGTGGTTAAAATGGGACGTTTATGGTAATTATTTAGTGAAAAAATTGAGAAAAGTAAACTATGCCCTATTTCATATGAGAGAATTCCTTGCCTCGAACTATTTATTAACGCTGTATTTCTCTTGGTTTGAGGGTCTGTTAAGGTATGGAATAATCCATTATGGGGGGAGTAATGAAAATGTTTTAAAACCAATTCGTACGACACAACGATTTGCTATTAGAAATGTTTTTAGTTTTAAAAAATTTGATAGAGTTTCTCATGTATTTTTTGAAAACACACTAACTTTAAATAAACTATATGTATTATGTTCAGAAATTCATATGCATAAACACATAGATAAGTATCATATTAAGGAAAACAGGGTCAATACAAGATCATCAGATAGATTGTCAATTCTTGTCCCATGTTTTAGAAAGGAAATCGCTCGAAAACAATTTTTTTATATTGGACCAAAAATAATAAATAAATGTATTTTTAAATTAGGAAATGACATAATATTTGATTCGAGACCCAGATTTAAAATGAAGATTAAATTGAATGTAGCGGAAAGTAATGAAAATTATATATTCTATTAATACTTACATACTATTTTATATCTGTTCCCGTTATATTTGTCATTGGTATTTTGTATTTGTTATTAACTGTTTGATACTTATTTTTTCCTTAAATCTATTTCTATATTTATGCTTTTTGATATTTTTTTGAAATTTATAATACTCTGCTGTTTTGATAATTATTTGTTTGTTAAATCTATTTATATATTTATGCTTGGTTATATTGAATATTGTTTGTTGATCTTACTGTTTTGGGTTGTTCATGGGGATGGAAAGTGTTCTGGCCAAAAATTTGATATTTAATATTTTATTATTTATATATTTATTTGTTAAAACTTAATATATTTATGGTTGTTAATTTTTGACCTCGTTTTTGTGAGATGGTTCTTGTTAAAATCTGGATTGCATATATAAGTAGTAAATTAAGTATATGTTATGGACTGATAGTAAGAGTATAGTATTTGTGCACCATGGTGGAAGAAAACATAAAAATAAGAAAAAAAACATTGAATTGTCAACTGCATGTATATTTTGTTTAATGTATTGCATTATATTGTGAAATAAGTCACACGTGCTTCCAAGCACCTGACTCTGTAAATGTATGAAAATTTTTGAAATAAAGGTTTTTGTAAACTCTGTAAACACACCCACACACACACACACACACACACACACACACACACACCATCATTGATCTGACCATAGCCAGCTCTAACATCGTCAGAAGAGGGAACGACTCATCAGCTGGACGGTAACAAGAGAACCAGCAAAAAACAGATCTCCGCACAAAACGACGAACCTCCGAGGATGGAATGCCAATAAATTTGACGCAGAACTATTCCAAGAAGCATTCAATATTGAACCCATTGTCGCTAACAGCGCACATGAGGATACAGAAAAAGTAATGCGCAGAGTTTGCCCTTGCCTGCGACGCCACGATGACGCGGAAACGGCCAAAAAACGAACACCTGCCAATGTACTGGTGGAATAGCGACACTGCCAAAAGTCGCCAAGAAACCATTCAGGCAAGAAGAAAAGCCACGCGAGCTAGGAAAAAGCCGAACTATAGAGACCTGAAGGAATCTCATAGTGCAGCGCGGCTAAAGCTAACGAAAGCGATCAAAAGCAGCAAGGCACATTGCTGGAATGAATTGCTTGAGGAGGTGGACTGCGACCCATGGGGCAGACCATATAACGTGGTGTTGAAAAAGGTGAAAACTCAACCACAGTCCTCACCCACTTGCCCGGACTTGCTGGATAGGATTGTCACAAACCTTTTCGCACAACACCCGGAGCTTGAGATCGGTGACCTCAGCTCAGAGCAGCCGATACCGCTGATATCATTAGAGGAGCTAAACATCGCGAGTGCAGGACTGGGAAACAAGAAGGCTCCCGGACCTGACGGCATCCCAAATGTTGCCCTAAAAAATGCGATAAAGCTGGAACATGTTTATCCACATGTTCAACAGATGCTTGGAAGAAGGCTACTTCCCAGACAAATGGAAGCTGCAGAGGCTGGTTCTTCTCTTAAAAGGAAAAAAGCCACCCTGTGAACCATCGGCATACCGTCCTCCCTGCATTCTTGACTCGGCAGGCAAGGTCCTCGAACGGATCATGTATGCGAGAATAGAGGTGATGCTGAGGGGCACCTATCGGACAGACAGTTTGGATTCCGCAAAGGAAGGTCAGCTGTTGATACTATTAACCTGGTAGTCAACACAGCGAAGGAAGCCATTTTAGGAGATATATGGAAAAACGGCAAGAAAAAATACTGCGCAGTAGTGACGCTGGACATGGAGAACGCGTTTAACTCTGCGAGGCGGGACCGAATCATGGAAACACTCGACCAGTTCGGCATCCCAAAGTACCTGCAAAAGTTAGTGGCAAGCTACTTTACAAACGGAATTCTGCAGTATGAGACAGATGATGGAATCAAAAGATACAGGGTCACTGGAGGTGTCCCACAAGGCTCGGTATTGGGACCGCTTCTGTGGATCATTATATACAACGGCCTACTTAGATTGAGGATACCAAGGATGGTAACGTCCGTCGCTTTTGCAGATGATATCGCCCTCGTAATTGTGGGAAAATATCTGGAGGACATCAAAAACCTATTCAAGGTGGTATTAGGTAAGTACGCCGTCTGGATGAACAAGGACTCAAGATGACCAAGCACAAGACAGAGATAGTGGTCATAACAAGCAGGAAAGAGCTCGAAACGATCACGCTGCAAGTTGGTGAGCACGAGATCGAGTCAAAACCATCCATCCGTTACCTGGGGGTGATGATTGATGCACGCCTCAACTTCAAATACCAAGTTGAGCATGCAAGCACTAAAGCAGCAGCTGTCGGAGGGGCATTATCCCGTCTCATGCCAAACGTAGGTGGGCCAAAACCGAGACGATGAGCCCTGCTAGCGTTAGTAGTTACATCGATACTGACCTATGGGATTGCCATCTGGGCAAGTGCACTAGAACTGCAGGAGTGCCAGAGGATGATATATCCTGTAGGCCGACAAATGGCACTGAGAGTTACGAGTGCGTTCAGAACCGTCTCCATTGATGCAGCGCACGTAATATCGGGAATACTGCCAATTGAGATCCTAGCAGAGGAATACAGGAGCTTATACCAGTGTAGAATCCATAAGCAAGAAAATGTAGATGACTGCAGAAAAAGAGAAAGACAGAAGAGTCTGGAGCACTGGCAAGCCCACTGGGACAACTCCGAAAAGGGTAGATGGACACATCAGCTCATACCGAGTCTAGCAGATTGGATAAATCGCCAACATGGAGATCCCAGCTACTACCTGACGCAGGTACTAACGGAACACGGGTGCATCCGTAAATACTTACACAAGTATAAACACGAGGACTCACCAGAGTGCCCAAAGTGTCGAGAGATAGAGGAGGACGCGAGGCATGTGTTTTTCACATGTCCGAGATTTGACTTGCAGCGACGAAAGCTTGAAAGATTAAGCGATGTGGTGATTACGCCAGAAAACTTAGTGAAAGAAATGCTCGCATCTGAAACCACATGGAATGCAGCAACGGACCTCCAGGGAAGTCATCGAAGAGCTAAGGAAAGAAGAAAAGAAAAAGAGGGAAGAGCGAGACAGAAGGGCGAGGCGCCAGGCTATGGAACTCTCCACACAAGAGTAGAGGAAGAGCTAGCGGCAGTCCCGCGGGGGGACAAAGGCTGGGTGAAGAGAGGTTTACGTTTTAGTCGGTATGGATCTTGGTAACCACATGGACCAAAATTCCATAGGCCAACATCGAGCCCGGCACTACGTGCGTAAAAAGCATGTTTTCCTATTTAACAAAAAAAACACACACACACACTTATACAGAACATACCTATACATACATACCGTATACATACATACATACATACATAAATAGGTACACATGAAACCTATATGGATGCATACCGTTGTTACCTAATCCTAACGATGTCTCCTTAAAACAAAAACCTATTTTGTCAATTTATTTATGTAATGTCATCGTACAATACACAATAAAGTCTCAGGATTTTCCTGAGTTAGCAACCACACACCCTGACTAGTTTAACAAATTATCTATAGTTTGTAATTTAATATCATCACTCAGTTTATTAAATAGCCATGGTGCTAAGAAGTTAAATGTTTTAGTATAAAAGTTAAATTAGGTTTCGGAACTAAAATATTACAAGCGCTTCTTGTATTCATTGTATGCAAAATTTCATCATTTTAAAATTTGTTATTATTAAATACGAATTTCAAGGTTTTAATTATGAAAAGAGATCTCAATGGTAATATTCTTAGCTGGATAAAACATGGAGAAGACGAATCCATTAAGAAGAAAAGTCTACTTTTCTTCAGAATAATTCTTACAATCACTTTCTGCAAAGTAACAAGTGGTTTCAAATTTGTAATGTATGTTCCTCCCCAACGTGTAATACCATACTCTAATCTACTATTAACTAGAGCAAAGAGTTCTTAGAATACTTTGAGGACACATGTCGCGGACAAAATTAAACAGACGTATACTTGATAGGATTTTATTTTTCAATTTTATAAGATGTAACTTCCAATTTAAATCTTGGTAGAATAAAACTCCTAAATATTTTGTACTGGTACTTCTTTAACTTTAGGACAATTAATTATCACATACAATTCCACTTTCTAAACAGACAATATTTATAAACTAAGTAATTTTTTACATTGTCTCAAAGAAAAATTAATATACGTAGTTTTTCAGTACTCAAGACCAATTTATTATTTCTAAACCACCAGTAAGAGAATTTAAATCCATTTTCATATTGAAGTTATAAGTTCCCTTGTCTTCTCCTTATAGTAGAGAGCAGTATCATCTGCAAAAGCTGTTAATTCCCCCTTGAATTTTCCATTACAAAATCATTAATACAAATTATAAACCAGATTGTACCCAGTACAGAAACTTGTGGCACTCCACAAATAACTTCACTTCTTTCACTAAAACCATTTTCCACGTTGACACATTGCTATCTTTTGCTTAAATAACTACTAACTACCACTTTTGAGCTGTACCTCTAAATTCACAGTGGCCCAATTTTTCTAGCAAAATCTCATGATCCCAGTTACAAATTTCCCATCGTTTATCCCCACATTAATCTTTTCCATAAAGCTGCACACGGCTAACTCAGTACTTAGTCCTGCCCTAAACCCCTACTGATTCTTTGAAAAAAAAAAATTTAAGAAAAGCAACATTTTGTTTTTTCATAATATTTTCAAAAACCTTAGAAAAGGTTGCAACTAAAGATGTGGGTCTAAAATTAGAGCAAACATTAGACGGACCCGCTTTGTAAATAGGTATGACTACTGCGTGTTTCAACCTTTGGGGGAATACCCCTGTTTCGAAACTTAAATTCACAATGAAAGTTAAAGTGTCCAATATTGTTGGATATATTATTTTAGCATGTTAGAATGGACACCATCTAAACCTGGTGATTTACCGTTTTTTAAGGTTTTAATAACCTTCTCTACATCTGAACTGGCTCCATAAAAAACGAGTTCACTTCATTATGTGCCGGAAAACTATTAGAATAGGTTATATTTTCAAAATTTTGACTTATCGTATAGCTTCCCACAACTTCTTGAACAACGCCAAGAAAATACCTATTAAACTCTTCAGCTATATCCTTACAATTATAATTAATTTGTCCATTAATATTTAAAGATATCTTATTAATAGATTTACTCTGACATGTTATTCTGTTAACAGTGTTCCATATGGCCTTAGCATTACCTACTTTTTTCCAACTCATTTGCATAATACGACAGCTTTGAAAGTCTTATATCTTTCCTTAGCTTGTTTCTATAATTTAAATAATATTTCCTAAATTTATCCTCTAAAGGTCTATATTTTATTTTATTATATAAATAATTTCTTTTCTCAATCCTTCTGTATATACTAGTTGAGATCCATGGTTTAAGTCTTTTATTAAAGCTGTATTTACATTCAGATTCTACCGTACAAGCAGATATGCAAGTGTTAAGCTGTGTTTCAAACAGATCATATGCGTAAGATGCATCAGTCTGCGACCTAACGATTCACCAGTCCACAGTATCACAGTCTACTTATCAGTTTATCATAACAGACACGACGCGGGGCGCGGGCGGGGGAGGACCGAGGCAGTCAGCTGTTAGACTGGCCCGGCCTACCTCCCCTCCCAACACAACCGCACACCACAGCCGCAGCACTGTCATGTAATGGTCCGTTACCTGAGTCTGCAAACTCAATCTTACGTTTGTTACTAATCTAATAAACACATGATCAATACATGTCTGTGACATATTGGTTACCCGGGTCGGCTCATTTATCAATGATTCAAAGCCAAAACTGGCCAGTAGTATTTTATAATTGTCTATATCAGCAGAATTGAATATGGAATTATCTTTTGGGGCAGTACATACGATACTTCTTATCTGAATGCAATATATGTTCAACAAAAACATGCAGTTAGGTTAATATTAAATAAAGGAAAGACAGTCTATTCGAGTTGAAAATTTTACCATTGAAATATATTTTTGTATATAAAGTTCTAAAGATTTTCTTTTGCTAGAGTGGTAACATGCCACAAAAAATATAGAATATATGCAAAAATTAAGATCCGAGAATCAATTTACAGTTCCAAAACCAAATTCTACATTTTTTACAATAACATTAAATTTTATAGCACCAAGAATTTTTAACAAATTACCAAACAATATTAAAGAATTATCGAATATTGACACGTTTTTGAAAAGACTTAGAGAGTGGCTGCTAACTTTGGAACACATTGACTTTCTGATTCAAATTCAGCAGTAACATTTATGCTTGTATACCATAAATATTTTCCATCTTTTTTTGCTTAGCTGCTCTTTTACATGCAGTAAACTAAAAAAAAAAAAATTCTCTACGACATATTTTCTATTGATTTTATTTCAATAATTTATCATGCAACAAAAAAAAAAGCACTGATAGTAGGAAGAAAATTGGCCGAAAAAAGTTTAAATAAAATATTCATTCTTTCAAAATCTGGACGCTGTAAAAGAAGTATAATGTTTAATATTTGGAACCTCCGAACAGGCTACGTGCCTTGGAGGCCCTAAATTTTCTCTTCTGATATTTATATAATTCAGTATATTTACAACTTTTTTATAACAATTTTATATGTAAGGAGACTGAAAAAAGTTATATTAAGTTATTCTTTAAGTTACGTTATGTTATTTTTTAAATCTAAAAACATGTTTCATTTAGTACATATAGTCAGTCTTGGCAAGTATAACTATATTGTTTATGATTTTTAATCATGTAAGTTCTTCATATATTTTATGTATGTTTTGTTGTAGAAAGAGAAAATAAATACATTTATTTATTATATCGTTACTCTCTGAAGAAAGAAAATCCAAATTAATATCTCTCCAAAATATCAAATTCTTAAAATATTTGTCAAATTTATTTTTCATTAAATAAATACGTAACTCATCCAAAAAGTAATGTGCTGTAAATTGCAGCAATCTAAAGATTGCCAAAATATGAAATTCCCTACCTAAGTACATAAAACTAATTTTGGTCATGTCAGATGATAAAAAAATTTGGTATTCCTTGTTATACTACCTTAATATCACTTTTTACGTAAATAGCTACTCCACCAGAACGCCGATTATCGTTGGCATTTATTATCAAATCATAATAAGGAATGTTATAATAATTTGTCTCACAAGAGTTAATCCATATTTCAGTAAAAATTATAATATCCAGTTACCTATCTCAGGTTGTAATTTCGGCTAAAAAGCGTCAAAATTTGGACTCATACTGCTAATATTATGCTGTACAATATTTAAAGTAATATTGGATTTGTCAAAATTCGACATTAATTCAGATTAAGTCGACATTAAATTAGATTAAATCGACATTAAATTATATTACATCAACATTAAATATTAGATTAAATCGACATTTAATTAGATTGGGAGGGTTGCATTGAGTCCAGTTTTCATTAAGTCCAGGTCTGAATTTCCAGCAAACAACTACATTAAATAAAGTGCTTGTTTCATAAAGTCCAGTTTTCACAAAGTCCAGGTCTCTAATATTAATTTAAAATATAACACAGTTTCATAAAGTCCAGGTATCACTGAGTCCAGGTCTGAAATATTATTAAAACACAGCAGTCTCAGTAAGTCCAGTGTCATAGAGTCCAGGAGTACAGTCTAAACCAGCAGTTGGACATCCATTGCCGCGTGCAGCTACAAGTAGTTTGCGTCGTTCACCTTCAGGCGCGTTTCATAACTCAGATTAATTATACCTTAATAGATTTGTTTTTAAGGTTGGTTTCGCATTATATACACTTTTAAAATATTGCTTGATGGTTAGTTTATAACTTTATTTTGTAGCGTTTACCATTGAGAAATATTTTTGTACACAATATAGGAGTATTGTGTATTGTACCGCATCTCTCTAGTCAACAAACTCGAGATATACCGATTATCTGAAAGTGTAAAACTAAAAAAAAATGAAATATTACTAAATGTTGTGAATCTGTAGTTTATACCCAAATAAACAACACACACGTAACATACCTTTGTGATTACGAATACAATGTCTGAATGTTCACGGTGTCCGTTTCATGTTAATGATCTTCACATCTTAACGACCACAGTGATTCAATTTTAGGTTACTAATGTATTATCCGTAAGTATATTTGGACTTTTATTTATACATTTTAATTTTGGAAATAATCTAGTCAAATCAATTTCTAATCAGTGGTTTTATTATATATCGATATCCATTTGTTGACTTACTTTTACCAGTGATTTATTGCATCTGATGACATAAATATTAAATATCTTGTATATTTATATACTTGAAGCATATGTACCACTTTAAATATAAACTTTAAAGCTTTTAAAATTCAAGAGCAGTAGGAATTGTTTACAGTGTTTATATCTTTAGATTTCGAAATTCTGTAAACGGAAAATGTAAAAAAATACATACTTAGTCCTAATAACGTGGCGAATAGGACTGCTGGTTGGAATAATATTTTAGAAGTTTAAAGAAATGTGTGATCACAGTTTTGGTAAAATTTTTAGAGACAGACAAAATGGATATTCTAAGGCCAAAAGAAAAACTTAAAAATAAAATTATGGACGGTTTTAGTAGACTATACATGAAAGATACAAGTTACTAAATGCTATCTCCTTACATCATAAATTAATAAATAATTACTCTCTGGAGCTTCATTCATATACTTACTGTAGAGTTATTACAGTTTTATGTTAAGCCTTTTTTATTTTGGTATTATTACGAAATTGCATATATTTTAAAATACTGCCTGCAGTTTCTAGTGGAGTGACTAAAACTTTTCTAACTAAACTGTTACATTCACGAAATGAGTAATTTTTTCAAGTTTGGACATTAAACAAGAGTTGTATTAAAATATTTTAAGCTATTCCTAATTCCATTGCTGTATTTTGATGAAAGAATTTCACTATATAATCCTATAAATTATACTGCCATCACCCATTTTTCCCAACCCTGCCTTCAAAGGAGTGGAATTTTTTTAATTGTTAGACCCGCTATTGTTTACATATAGCATATAGGCATACTATGTGGTGTCTATATCAAATTTACCCTTTTGTATACCTCATAATTTCATAATTAAACGGTCGGCGCTCAGTATTTGATATCATACATACAGTATACATATCGTTCCTATGAAATAGAAGTTTTATAATTTTCATATAAGTCGTTAACTGATAGCCACAGAAAAGTGTTCAGAAAAATGTCCTTCCATACTTTTGAGAATATAAGTATCGGCCGTAAGCCAACGAATGGACGGACATCTACGTTCATCCGTGTGTCACGGGGGTGTAAAATAGTAAATAGTCATATATTTTCCTCTGTTTTACTTAAAACCATTAAAGCTTTTCTTCAAAATCACTCCTTGATTAAATTACTAAATATCTTTAATCCTTCAAATGATTACAAACACAAACTTTCTCTCTACACCAATTCGTGTTAAAATTTACAATTCATTCCATCTAATTGAAATTAAAATATGACGCCCCCATTATCTGATCTTGATAAAATTTGGCATTAAAGATTATATTATATTGAAAGGAACTTGAGGTTATTATGGTATTAAAATCAATTTAGTCCCAGTTTTACTTTTATTTTTTTTATTTTAGTTTTACAAAAATATTCCACAAGTTTAGACAAAATGTGTAGATTTTATAGGCTTTTAAATAGTTGAAAATTGATTTTGACATACAGTTAGACTTAAGAACCCTAATAAACCCGATTTAATGTTGACATTATAAAATATTATTTGAATCTTAGGCATTTAAGAAATTTTACGCAACAAGTATTTGGTGATTACATACAGTGAAGTACAGTGTATATTTTAGTTTTAACTCAGTATATGCATTTGAATTTATTTTTTTATTCATATTCTAAATTAATGTTAATTCAAAATTCTATCCTGACTACAGCTTAAGAAAGCTTCATCTTGTCCTCTTTTTATTCCATTCATAAATGTTTAGATTTCGACTTAAATATCATAAAAATAAATATAATTTTAACATTTTTATTTTTATATATTTTAAAATTGTATTAAAACACAAAATATGTGTGTAACATATAACATGTATCCATAGCTTTTATTCCAAGGTTAATAAATTGTGATTTAATATTACTATTTAAGTAGGTACTGGCATCATATTTAGATGTTTTTGCAAGTAAAACTTCTTCTCTTTTAACACCCATCTAATCAGGTGCAGAATCTGCCCTTCTAAAGGGATCCAATAATTTTATCTTACCATTCAGATAACACTCATTTAAGAATATCTCTGAAGACAATCTAAAGACAAGTGATAAAAATCAATAGTATACCCAACGTCCTGAATCTCACCTCACCACACTAGGTCAGGAACTTCATTGGCTACAACCCATGTCCAGTATCACTTCTTACCTGTAGCTCAAAATGATAGCAGCACTCTACACACAACTAAGAATATATCAAAGGAATGTCACTGAAAAAACTGAATCTAGTAGTATCCCTGACACACAGTAAATTTTAGCTTTATTGGATAATTATATTAAGTGATGTATTCACTTTACTACTCACTAATTAATAGTAAATTCTACTTCGAGGAGAATAATAAATATGCAAGTCTAGTTTAATAAATTCGTTTAATCATACAACAATAAAAATTTACTTAATAAAATCATCAGTTATAAAATATTTTATTACCCCTGTTTAAATTTGACCGCAATTTTAGATTAATCAGAATATCATAATTTAAATAATTACAACAAAAAGATTACTTAGTTGAAAAAGACAAATTAGTTTGAAAAAATAATATGAAATCATTGACTCTATAATGGAATTAAAATAATAAAATACAAAAATAAAATTTTAAAATGTAGTAATCATAATATAAGAATGAATGGTTGATATATTGCTTAAGAATTATTCTATATTCAAATATCAATGGTATTTTCTATGTATTCTGTTGGGTGTATAAGACGTGTTGTAACATCTATAAAATAATTGTAAATATTCTAGTTTTCTATTAAAATTTGCTGTAAAAAGACAGGAATTTCTACAGCTACTCAAAAAGGAGGTACATAAGAACAAAGGCAGGTACGAATTTAATACAGGAACTGTTTTGTTAAATTAAACTGTACTTGGTGTATATAAGTGATACTGTTCACTTTAGAACTTAATATAGGGTCACTAGGTAGTTTTTCCACTTGTGTTAACAAATAAACATTATATATGCACATTGAAGCATTTTACAATGTTAATTTTCTTCCTTGTCTGGACCAAAGATACAATATAAGGTAGTGATACAGTCCAATACTTAGCTTTGACACTTTCATGTACATTATACAGTTGTAATATGAATTTTTTAAATCCATAGAATTTTTAACAGTAAGCACTATTAGACTTATTACTTTTACAGCAAAAATTTGCTATTAATTAGTGATATTGCTCACTTTAACATTTCATATTGTTACTGAACTGTTTCTTTTTCAGGTAGTGTTTAAAAATAAACCATGAAAGCATAACTAATGAAGCATTTATTAATGATAATTTTCTTACTTGCTTATACCAACCATATACCGTAATATGTAAAACTGCTCACATTTAAAGTCCAATTATCTTACTAGGACTGTTGTACACTGAATTTAATACATTCGTAAACTTTAAAAAAATTAAATACAAATAAACGTCTTAATTTCATAAACTTAAGTTATACCATGAATTTATACTGCTCACTTCAGTATTTAATTTAGTCACAGAACAGTGTCAGATAGTTTTTACAAATAAACAATGAAATAACCGCAAATTTGGAAACATTAATGAATTATAGTTTTAATACTAGTCTAACAAAAGATACCATATGTTATATTGCTCACATTTATTGTAGAACATCTCTCTTGGACCATTTTAATATACACATACTTTGTTACATAGAATAAGATAAACAATGTTAAGGCTTTTTACCTTTATAAACTAAAATTATACTATGAAGTGATGCTGCTCACTTCACAAATTCATTTAATACCACTGGTCAGTTTCAAGTAGTGTTTACAAATAAATAATAAATGCACTTCAAAAGTAGAAGCATTGTACAAATTAATAATTCTAATTGTCAAGACCTAAAGTAAAATATGTGATTTTGCTCACATTTACAATTCCATTCATCTCTTTGACTATTCCATGTACACCATTCAGTAGTAGTCTGAATTTACTACATTATCAGGATCTTTATAAGGTAAACTATGTTTGACCTTTTACCTTTAAAAACTAAAATTATGCCATGAAGTTATACTGCTCACTTCAGAAATTCATTTGATACCGCTGGTCAGTTTCAGGTAGTGTTTACAAATAAATATTAAATCCCCTTCAAACGTTGAAGCATTATATAATATCAATTATATCAATTGTCAGGATCCAAAGTACAATATGTGATTTTGCTCACATTTACAATTCAATTCCACACTTTGGTCATTTCCATGTACACCATTATACAGTACTAATATTAACATACAACATTAGAAACACCTTTATAAGTTAAACAATGTTAATACTTTTTTTACCTTTACAAACTAAAATTATGCCATGAAGTAATACTGCTCACTTTAGAAATTCATTTGATACCGCTCGTCAGTTTCAGGTAGTGTTTACAAATAATAATATGAAATGCACGTCAAACGTTGAAGCATTATACAATATTAATTATCTTTATTGCCAGGACCTAAAGTAAATTATGTAATTTTGCTCACATTTACAATTCCATTCCTCTCTTTGACCATTTCCATGTACACCATTCGGAAGTAATCTGAATTTACAACATTATCAGGATCTTTATAAGGTAAACTATATTTGATCTTTTACCTTTATAAACTAAAATTATGCCATGAAGTTATACTGCCCACTTGAGATTCATCTGATACCCATGGTAAATGGTTTGTTTTAGGTAGGGGTTACAATCACAAATAAATATTAAATCCCCTTCAAACGTTGAAGCATTATATAATATCAATTATATCAATTGTTAGGACCCAAAGTAAAATGTGTGATTTTGCTTATATTTACAATTCCATTCCTCTCGTTGACATTTTTATGTACATTATAGACTACTAATCTGAATATACAACATTAGCAGGATCTGTATAAGATAAACAATGTTAAGGCTTTCTACCTTTATAAACTAAAATTATGCCATGAAGTGTTACTGCTCACTTCGGAAACTCATTTGATGAACCCAGTTTCTGGTAGTGTTTGCAACTAAATATGCACTTCTAACATTGAATCATTATACAATATTAATTATCTTAATTGTCAGGACCCAAAGTACAATATGATATTTTGCTCACATGTACAATTCCAATCCATTCTTGCACATTTCCATGTAAATTATACAGTAGTTATCTGAATATACTACATTATGAAAAAATTTATAAGGTAATCAAAGTTAAGACTTTTTAGCTATATAAACCAAAGTTATGCCATGAAGGAATACTGCTCACTTCACAAATTCATTTGATACCACTGGTCAGTTTCAAGTAGTGTTTTACAAATAAATATTAAATGCACTTCAAAAGTAGAAGCATTGTACAAATTAATAATTCTAATTGTCAAGACACAAAGTAAAATATCTGATTTTGCTCACATTTACAATTCCATTCCTCACTTTGGCCATTTCCATGTATATTATACAGTATAAATCTGAATATACAACATTAGTAATACCTTTACAAGTTAAACTGTGTTAAGACTTTTTACCTATATCAACAAAACTTATGCCATGAAGTGATACTGCTCACTTCAGAAATTCATTTGATACCACTGGTCAGTATCAGGTAGTGTTTACAAATATTATAAATGTACTTCTAAAGTTGAAGGCTTTTAAAACTGTCACTCATTTGACAAGACCAAAAACATGACATGTTATTTGGTCACATTTTAAGTTTTATTAATTTAATTGGCCTAATTATTGTCTAAATAAAATAATACATTGTTAACAGATGTAGCATATTTCAAAACTAATACCCTCTCTTTCGTATTGATTGTGATTAATTGTGTAAGAAATAAATGTTATTTTCTTAC
The DNA here is from genome assembly GCF_021130785.1 of Homalodisca vitripennis. Classification (NCBI taxonomy): domain Eukaryota; kingdom Metazoa; phylum Arthropoda; class Insecta; order Hemiptera; family Cicadellidae; genus Homalodisca; species Homalodisca vitripennis. The sequence continues at coordinate 284,106 of NW_025776166.1, forward strand.
TTCTCTATACTAAATATTTAATATGTAATACTGCTTAAGTCTACATTCTATTGATCATTATGATTAGAGGTAAAAGGACTGTTTACAGCAGTGCGTTGATTATTTGAAACAATTGGTGCAAGATGGTTTTTGTATTATCAAATTAAATAAGAACTGTACAAAAACAATTAAAAATTCAACAAATAATAAAACAGTACAAATTTAACCTAAAAGAAAAAGTTAAACATGTTTGTTTGCTTAAGTGTTACCAGCCATCTTTTTGCCATGTTGATTGTGCACAGCTCTATGCTGCATGCATTCCTGCTAGCCCATCCACTCAACACCCAGTTCACCTGTAACAAATAACAATCCTGTTGGTGGTGTAATACAGTATTCATTCAGAAAATTAGCTACTGGTGGCTTTTTCTATTTTAATTAAAACTCTAGCTGATGCTATCAAAGTTGGTACATAATAATTTTATTCAATCGCCTTTGTGTATTTTTAAAAAATATGATCAGCTCTTGATATCGGCCCATCTTAAATTAACTGGTTTCTAAAATGTTAACTTGTTAACTGATGTTAAATGTTAACTTGTTAAAATGTTAACTAATTAACTGGCAGCCTAAATGAAAGAAAATAAAACGGCAGTAAATTTTAACTCTATGGCTGTTCACCATTTTATAAATTTTTTCCTGAATGTAAATAAAAAAACACGAAAATTTATTTATATTGACAATTTTACTATCTACAAATAGGTATATAAATATGCTAATATATAAAAATAAAAGCACTACGGCAAATTTATTGCACAACGATGTTGTCATGAAAGAGTATTCCAGAAGAACAGGAATGACAATAAATATTTGTGAAACAGCTAAAAGGTTAACATTCCTAACACAAACCAGTTTGTCATCAGATAGGTTTAAAATAAGTTAGATGTCTAGACTGATGTACACATACTGGGGGTCCGGTTCGATTACTCCACCGATCGTTGGCCCAACGACCCAAACATTAGTTTAGTTTAAAATAAGAGGGTCGTTGGTCCAACGATCAGTGGTGTAATCGGACTGATTTGTTTCATAAAGTAAAACATAACTAAAATGGGTCGTTGGCCCAACGAACCGTATTTACAATTTAAACAGTAAATTTACAATCAAGGTTCGTTGGCCCAACGATCCAAAATTTACTTACAAATACTAATAACGTATATGGTTCGTTGGGCCAACGACCCTATTGCAGTAACAAGTTAAATTGTAGAATGCAGGTTCGATTACACCACTGTTCGTTGGGCCAACGACCCGTTTTATAATTTATAGAGGTTCGATTAGTCGATCAAATAAAACATTGCATTTCAAATGAAAAGGGTCGATTACTCCACTGACCGATTAGTCCACTATGGACAAGGGCAGGCGGTACGGCAGCCGCTCCTCCTGCACTGTGGTAATTTTATCTTCATTATGAGCGTGAATACATGTGATGAAAATATAAATATATATAACTATAAATGTTATTATAAATTATATATTAATTAAATGCAGGTATGAGGTAGCTTGTACATTATAAATTTTTTTGTCGGTAAAGAAAAAATTACATTGGTTAATATAAACGTAATATATTTTTAGTTATAATTTCTTCTACATCATTGACGTGACTAAACAAATATATGTTTATATACAATTTGTATAAACGGCAAAAGCGTGATTTAATCTTTATTGAATCTACATTAGTATCGATTTTTTATCATATACATATACATGTACAAGTAAAAGAACTGGCCAATTCTCTTCAAAAAGCCAATGTATAATGTTCTGAAGCATTTAAACATTTTCGTGTATCTGGTACATTTCTTCAGATGGATATAAACTACATTTACAGTACATATTAAAGGGAACTATCAATCATTAAAGCTTAATTGAGAATATGTTGCCAACTTTAAGATAGAAGCCTCTGAAGAAGTAGGCCTAATGTTGATTGTTAACCTCTTACGGCCCCATGTTGCGATTTAGCAACATACCACATTTAATTTTTTTTAGGACTTTAGACAGGGGCGCACCCAGAATTTTGGTTTGGGGGGGGCTTCGGCTTCCCAAGTATAAAATGTACGCCTATAGTTTTCCATTACATGACCTTCAATGACCAGTAATATATAATTAGTTGGCCTATAACATATCGAACTACAATAATGTAACATTTGGTACATCACTGTATTACATGATCATTAGATAATTGAGTAAGCTAAAACCAACTGTCTGTGGCCTGTTTCATAATCAACTACAAGTTAATCTTATTAGAGAAAAATTTAAGTTAATAGGCTACTATTACATTAAACCAGCTTTTAGCTCAATTAAAACCTTATTAAAATTACAAGTTAAAGCTTTATATTGATTTTTATTATGAAATGTCATCCTGGAATAAGTTGGACTGTCATTAATTAGTTTTAAGTTTTCAAGGAAAGAAATAATACATTTAAATTACAAATGTAAATTTAATGATTACAAAATGAGATGTAAGTTAAAGTTAAAATATTTACAAGACAAAATCTAGACGTCTGGTCGATTTTTTGAGAACAGAAACTACCTCTGTATTGGTCACTTCTATTTCACGGTGAATATTCAAAGCCGCCAGTCCACTCAGTCTGTTAGCACCCATGGTATTCCTTAGATAGGTCTTGAGTCTACGTAATGTTGAGAACGACCTTTCTGCTGTACTCGTAGTTACAGGGATAGTGCACAATATTTTCAACAATATGTGGATGTTAGGAAACATGTCCTTATCACACAAGTTCAACAAATCAATTACATTTCTTGGTGTGTTGGTGTGGGTCTTAAAGCTGTTGTGCCACAACTCAAACTCGGCTTTGAGCAGGCTTTCGTTGTTCCCACCACTTTCAATTATGTCATTTTTATAAAAACAACACAGCTGCAGATAATTAAGTTTTGAGGTTTCTTCCTTTCCACGTGATCCATCGGCTGTAGGCATCAGACACTCAAACCCCTTCAATATGTCTTTATGTTTCATGAATCGGGATTCCAAAGAACTTATCAAAGATTCAATCCAAGGGATGAAAATAGATCGCCGGTAGTACACTTCAGGCGTATCTGCTGGTGTGTTGTTTCTATTTTGTTGTCTGCCAACTGTTCGGGGCATGGAGATTTTACATCCAAAGTTGTTGGCCATATGGGTAGCCTCTTCAAACAAGGAGTGAAACTCTTCATCCGCATTTGTTCTTATGGATTTTAGGCTTTCAAGTACAGTTTCAGCATGTGTGATTGCAGAAGATAGTTCCAAATCACTTCCTTGCAGCTTTTTGCTTAGGTTTACAGTGTAACCAAGGAGCTTGTCTGATGCCAAGAGAGAAATGATGAATTCGCCTTGACGTAAAGAGCTGAGTAAAATAAGAGTTCCAGAAGAAGAGTCTCTATCACTCCAGTTTTTTATTTCCTCCAACGCTACTTCAACTGGTTGAAGAAGCTCCTTCATGACAAAGACGGCATCATGCCTTTGCACCCATCTTGTTGGACAAAGTTGTAGCAGTTTTTTCCTGTTGGTTTCAACATTTATCTCCGATGCAATACACTGTTGTAAAACGGCTTGTCTTTTAGGAGTGTTGAAAAAATTATACACCCTCTCTACTATTCCGAAACAGTTTCTGATAGGTGCAACTTCAGAAGCGTTTGATAATGCCAGATTAAGGCTATGAGAAGCGCAATGCACAAATATTGCTGTGGGGTGAGCTTCTTGGATACAGGCTTGGGTCCCATTAAACTTCCCACTCATGGCAGCCGCTCCATCGTACCCCTGGCCACGTAGGTTATTGACGTCAATGTTACTATCTTCAAGTCCTTTTATTACAGTTTTTGCCAACTCCCTACCGGTTGTGGAGGTTAGTGGCATGAACTTGAGAAATTGCTCACATATTTGGTAATTATTTGATGCATCAGAATCTACGTATCGTAGACACAACGAAAACTGTTCAATTGTTGAAACATCGGACGTTTCATCTGCGAGAATACTAAAAAACTTAGCCTCTTTAACTTTAGTTGCTATTTTTTCAGTTATGATCTGGTTACAAGCATCAATTATTTGGTTTTGGAAGTTCCAACTTATGTACGTAGCATTTTTTCCACATGATTCAAAGTGTTTTTTTAAATCTTGATCCCCCGCTTCAATTCTGGCTCTAAGCAGTGCTCTAAAGTTACCCTCATTCTCGGCAGGTCTACGATTTATATCAAACTCGCCATAATCTCTATGGCCCCTAAGAGCAATATTTTGCCTTCCACACAAAATAATAGTGTCTATTATCGGAAGGATTCTTTTCACGTTGTTTTGGGCTTGAAGGTCTTTCCCTTTATCAAGGGATTTGTCGATTGATTTGATTTCACTATCCATTACTCTTTTAAAGTTAGCTGCGCTTACACAAGAGTCCTTGTGGTACTGTGAGGCTGCATGCTTTTCAAATTTTTCTAATGCTTTTTTCCAGTTAGAAAAACCTTCCTCAACAAGTTGGCCAGTATGTTGAGCGTTACTCTTGCCTACTTCTTTTTTGGAAAAAAGCATACAATGAACACAGTATGCAGAGTCTTCAATTCCAGAATAAGACAGCCAAGTATATTTATTTAGCCATGAAAACAAAAATTTTCGTTGTTGAGTCCCGTACGTTCTGTAAGGAAAGTTAAAACTACTTTGAGGGACCCATCTGTCATTCAACACTTTTAACTTTTCACTGTCTGTCAATTTTTTTGTTTTAAACAAAGCAATGTCTAAGTTATTTTGACTTACATCGGACTGCAGAGTTCTTACGTTAGCTCCCGAGACATCCTCCAACACAAACTCAGGCTGTTCAGCACATGTAGGCAGCTCCTTACTTGCCGAAATATTTTTGTGGCATTTCAACGGTTTAAAATAGTTTTGTATACTAGCTTTTCTTTTATCACCCATAACTTACTAGACTACTGTCCAACCAATTTGTCAGACCTAGACCACAAACACAGCTTGAACTTGACAGCCAGACAACCCATAACACACACTATACTGCAATTCGATAAAACTACGACTGTCAACTGGACAAAAGACAAATTCACTGCCGGGGCGGGCACGGGCGCGTCTGGTGAGAGTTGTGGAAACTAGAGCTGGTCGCCCATGGCAACGGCACGTAGTCATCGCCATAGAGCAGGATGGAATGGAGGGAGCTAACACAGCAGCGCAGGCAGTTATACTGTGAATACATACGTCTAAATATTTGTTTCACAACTCTTGATTTCTATGATTTAATCTGTGTTACTTTAATAAATAGGTTTAACGTTACCATTCATTATAGTTTATAAAAGTACGATAAAACATATATGATGATACATAACGAATGATTAGTCACATACAGTATTTATTAGTCGGATATATCAGGTCCTTGGGGGGGGCTTAAGCCCCCAAAGCCCCCCCCTGGGTGCGCCACTGACTTTAGATGTTAAATATCGCTTTAAATCCCATTGTTACGTTTTTGCAACATACTGGTGGTAAATTTTGTGGCAAAACATTGGCTACACTGACTACAGGTAGTCCAGAGGCAGCCATCTTGTTGTTGTGATTCTTGGATTTTACATGCTCTGAAATTCAACAGCTTTAGAGAAGCCATACTCCCAAAAACAGGTAAGTTAGCTAAATCAAAAAAATACTAGGTGTTGAGAATTTCGTTATTTGAGTATATTAATTGATTACATAAGTTGTTTTCACAAATTTTCAAAGTTTACAGCTCGAAAACCGTTTGAGTCTTTATTGCAACATTGGGAAATAACCTAGAAAACTCTCGATTCCGCATTGTGTCTTTAATGCAACAGTGGGCCAAAACCTGAAAATCTGTTAGTATATTTTTTGCAACATTGGGCCATAATGGCTGGGTATAAACTTAGTTTTCAAGGTACATATTTGTTTCCAAATAAGCATAATTCATTACAAAAGAGTCTCGAAGATTTATGCTATTGTAAAACTAAAAACCTATATTTGTAATTAGAGATGAATCGATCAAGGAGGGATCCTCGTCCTCCGGTTTATCTCACGAGTGAAGAAATAGAGGAATGCTGTATGCTGCCACCTGATTCGAGTGACGATGATAGTGCAGACGACAGTGACGCCGACCCAGATTACGACCCAGACCTTGCCCACACAAACCGACTGGAAAGATTTATGCAATCTAAATACAATAATGGTAAGCACAGCTCATTGACATTATTGGTGATACTTATTACTTTGTGTATGTAAATGTAATATTATAATGATCTAACTCAATTGTGTTTGTCCTTAGACGAAGAAATGAACTCCAAAGAAGACAACTTAGCAGAAATTCGAAATGAAACCTCAAGTCAAGCAGAAGAGGAAGAACCGTCTACTTCTACGCAGGCACCAAGGAAGACCAACAAAGATAAGCCTCCACCCCCACTTTGGACAAATGTGGATGCTGCCGAAAGTGTAAGAGAGCCTGTTATCTGGAAAGACACACTTCCTGAAAGTACTGTGCGTGCCTCTCCTATAGAATACTTTAAAGAATTTTTTGACAACTCAATTCTTGATAGAATTGTAGATCAGTCAAATTTATTTGCAATTCAAAAAAATCCTAACAAGCCATTGAACTTGACCAGGAATGAACTCGAACAATATATTGGTATTTGTTTTGCAATATCAATTTTTGGCCTTCCCAGGGCAAGGATGTATTGGGCAAGTTTGACAAGAGTCCCAAAAGTAGCAGATGTTATGGGTCGAAATCGTTGGATTGAAATAAAAAATAACTTGCATTTGAATGACAACACGAACTACAATCCAAATGATCCTGAGCGTGACAGACTTTACAAAATTCGTCCCATGGTTGATCATTTAAAGGAAAAATTCAAAATGATTTCCAAGGAACAGCACTTATGTGTTGATGAACAGATTGTTCCTTATAAGGGGAACTAAAAACTTCGACAATACAATCCAAAAAAACCTAAAAAATGGGGTTATAAAATCTTTGCTTTGTGTGATACAAAAGGACTTGTATATAACTTTGAAATTTACTGTGGGAAAATTCAGCCAGTTCCTGGTTTTCCTGATCTTGGGGCGAGCTCAAATATAGTTCTGAAAATGGCCAACACCATTCCAAGGGAGAAAGATTACCTACTTTTCTTTGACAACTGGTTTTCTTCATTGCCACTGTTTTTTGAACTTTCTAAGCTAGGCATTGGTGGATTATCTACCATAAGGACTGGTCGGTTTCCGGGATTAAACTTTCCCAAAGATAAAGAAATGAAAGTACAAGGAAGAGGATCATTTGAAGAAAAGAAACATGAAAAAGATGACATTGAGGTGAGAGCAATCAAATGGTTTGACAACAGAGGAGTAACCTTAGTTTCGACTTTTGAAAGTGCGCTTCCATTGACAGAAGTTAAGAGATATGATAGGAAATCATCAAAGGAAATTTTTGTTCCATGCCCGAAAGCTGTAGTAACTTACAACAAATTTATGGGAGGTGTAGACCTCTTGGATGGCTTGATTGCATACTACAGAATAAAAATAAAATCCAAGAAATGGTACCTAAAGTTTTTATTCCACTTCATGGATCTCACACTCGTAAACTCATGGCTTGTTTACCGAAGAAGTTGCAAAGAGCAAAAATTAACTAAAAAAGACATAATGGACTTATTGGATTTCAAATCAAGTGTGGCCGAGAGTCGTCTAAAACAAAGGAAGAACACAGAAAAGAAAAGAGGAAGACCATCTGCAGATCAGATTGATATGCAACACAATCTAAAGAAGAAACGTGGCCCAGCCAAACCAATTCCAGAGCCCACTACTAGAAGAGATGAGACATCACACTGGCCTCAAATCACAGAGGACCGACAACGTTGCAAAAACCCACAATGCAAAGGAATAACTGTGGTGAAGTGCATCAAGTGCAGTGTTCATCTCTGCTTGACAAAAGCTCGCAATTGCTTCACCGCATTTCACACATGAGCTTAACCATATCTGGTTTATGCCTAAACTTATTTTATTATGTTTGTGTAGGGAGGGTTGCATTGAGTCCAGTTTTCATTAATTCCAGCTCTGAATTTCCAGCAAAAAATACATTAAATAAAGTGCTTGTTTCATAAAGTCCAGTTTTCACAAAGTCCAGGTCTCTAATATTAATTTAAAATATAACACAGTTTCATAAAGTCCAGGTATCACTGAGTCCAGTTCTGAAATATTATTAAAATACAGCAGTCTCAGTAAGTCCAGTGGCATAGAGTCCAGGAGTACAGTCTAAACCAGCAGTTGGACATCCATTGCCGCGTGCAACTGTAGTTAAGTAGTTTGCGTCGTTCACCTGCAGGCGCGTTTCATAACTCAGATTAATTATTATACCTTAATAGATTTGATTTTAAGGTTTGTTTCGCTTTATATACACTTTTAAAATAGTGCTTGGTGGTTAGTTATAACTGAAATTAATTTGTAGCGTTTACCATTGAGAAATACTTTTGTACACAATATACGAGTATTGTGTATTGTACCGCATCTCTCTAGTCAACAAACTTCAGATATACTGTACCGATTATCTGAAAGTGTAAAACTAAAAAATTAAATATTATTAAATGTTGTGACTCTGTAGTTTGTACTCGAATAAACAACACACACGTAACATACCTTTGTGATTACGAATACAATGTCTGAATGTTCACGGTGTCCGTTTCATGTTAATGATCTTCACATCTTAACGACCACAGTGATGCAATGTTAGGTTACTAATTGTATTATCCGTAAGTATATTTGGACTTTTATTTATACATTTTAATTTTGGACATAATCTAGTCAAATCAATTGCTAATCAGTGGTTTTATTATATATCGATATCCATTTGTTGACTTACTTTTACCAGTGATTTATTGCATACGTGATGACATAAATACTCAATGTCTTGTATATTTATATAATTGAAGCATATGTACCACTTTAAATATAAACTTTCAAGCTTTTGAAATTCAACAGCAGTAGGAATTGTTTACATCGTTTATATCTTTAGATTTCGAAATTCTGTAAACGGAAAATGTAAAAAAAATACATACTTAGTCCTAATAACGTGGCGAGTAGGACTGCTGGTTGGAATAATATTTTAGAAGTTTAAAGAAATGTGTGACCACAGTTTTGGTAAAATTGTTAGAGACAGAAAAAATAGATATTCCAAGGCCAAAATAAAAATGTGGACGGTTTTCGTAGACTATACATGAAAGATACAAGTTACTAAATGCTATATCCTTACATCATAAATTAATAAATAATTACTCTCTGGAGCTTCATTCGTATACATACTGTAAAGTTATTACAGTTTATTGTTAAGCCTTTTTTATTTTGGTATTATTACGAAATTGCCTATATTTTAAAATACTGCCTGCAGTTTCTAGTGGAGTAACTAAAACTTTTCTAACAGTTTATTACGTGTAGTTTAGTAGTGTTATGAGTAATCTTTTTCAAGTTTGGACATTAAACAAGAGTTGTATTCAAATATTTTAAGCTATTCCTATTTCCATTGCTGTATTTTGGTGAAAGAATTTCACTATATAATCCTATAAATTATACTGCCATCACCCATTTTACCCAACCCTGCCTTCAAAGGAGTGGAATTTTTTTTAATTGTTAGACCCGCCATTGTTTACATATAGCATATAGGCATACTATGTGGCGTCTATATCAAACTTACCCTTTTGTATACCTCATAATTTCATAACTAAACGGTCGGCACTCAGTATTTGATATCATACGTACAGCATACATATCCATTCCTATGAAATAGAAGTGTTATAATTTTCATATAAGTCGTTAACTGATAGCCAAAGAAAAGTGTTCAGAAAAATGTCCTTCCATACTTTTGAGAATATAAGTAAGCAAACGAATGGACGGACATCGACGTTCATCCGTTTATCACGAGGGTGTAAAATAGTAAATAGTTTCCTCTGTTTTACTGAAAACCATTAAAGCTCTTCTTAAAAATCACTCATTGATTAAATTACTAAATATTTTTCAATCCTTAAAATGATTACAAACACAAACTTTTTCTCTAAACCGATTCGTGTAAAAATTTACAATAGCCTACATTCCATCTAATTGAAATTTAAATATGACGCCCCAATTATTATCTGATCTTGACAAAATTTGGCCTTAAAGATTATATTATATTGAAAGGAACTTTATATTTGTATGGTATTAAAATCAATTTAGTCCCAGTTTTACTTTTAACGTTTTACAAAATGATTCCACACGTTTAGACAAAATGTGTAGATTTTATAGGCTTTAAAAATAGTTGAAAATTGATTTTGACATACAGTTAGACTTAACAACCCTAATAAACCCGATTAAATCTTGCCATTATAAAATATTATTTTAATCTTTGAGAAATTTTACGCAACAAGTAGGCCTATTTGGTGATTAGAAACAGTGAAGTACAGTGTGTATTTTAGTTTTAACAGTAAATGTAGCTATGCATTTGAATTTATTTTCTTATTCATATTCTAAATTAATGTTAATTCAAAATTCGATCCTGACTACAGCTTAGGAAACTTCATGTTGTCCACTTTTTATTCCATTCATAAATGTTTAGATTTTGCCTTAAATATCATAAAAATAAATATAATCTTAACATTTTTATTGTTATTTATTTTAAAATTGTATTAACACACAAAATATGTGTGCAAAATGTAACTGATATGCAAAGCTTTCATTCCAAGGTTAATAAATTGTGATTTAATATTACTACTTCAGTAGGTACTGGCATCATATTTAGGTAGGTACTGGCATCATATTAAGGTAGGTACTGGCATCATATTTAGATGTTTTTGCAAGCAAAACTTCTTCTCTTTTAACACCCATCTGATCAGGTGCAGAATCTACCCTTCTACAGGGATTCAATAATTTTATCTTACCACTCAGATAACACTCATGCAAGAATATCTCTGAAGACAATGCATAGTGATAAAAATCAATAGTATACCAAACACCCGAAATCTCAACTCACCACACTAGGTCAGGAACTGCATTGGCTACAACCCATGTCCAGTATCACTTCTTACCTGTAGCTCAAAATGATAGCAGCACTCCACACACAACTAGGAATATATCAAAGGAATGTCACTGGAAAAAGTTAATCTAGTAGTATCCCTGACACACAGTAAAATTGAGTTTTATTGGATAATCATTTAAGTGATGAAACTCACTTTACTACTCACTAATTAATAGTAAATTGTATCTTCAGGAGTAAGGGATTCCAATAAATATGCAAGTCTAGTTTAATAAATTTGTTTAATCATACAAAAATAAAAATTTACTAAATAAAATCACCACTTATTAAATATTTTATTGCCCCTGTTTAAATTTTTTAATTTGACCATTTTAGATTAATCAAAATACAATCATAATTTAAATAATTACAACAAAAATATTAATAAGTTGAAAAAGACAAATTAGTTTTAAAAAATTATATGAAATCATTGACTCTATTATGGAATTAAAATAATAAAATACAAAAATAAAATTTTAAAATTATGTTTACTATATAGTAATAATAATATAGAATGGTTGATATATTGCTTAAGAATTATTCTATATTCAAATATCAATGGTATTTTCTATGTATTCTGTTGGATGTTTGAGACATGTGTTGTAACATCTTAAAATAATTGTAAATATTCTAGTTTTATATTGAAATTTGCTGTAAAAAGACAGGAATTTCTACAGCTACTGTACTCAAAAAGGAGGTACATAAGAACAAAGCTGGTAGGAATTTAATACAAGAACTGTTTTGTTAAATTAAACTGTACTTGGTGTATATAAGTGATTCTGTTCACTTAAGAACTTTATCTATATTAGTGAGACTATTGTCACTAGGTTGTTTTTCCAGTTGTGTTAACAAATAAACATTATATGCACATTGAAACATTTTACAATGTGAATTTTCTTCCTTGTCTGGACCAAAGATACAATATAAGGTAGTGCTACAGTCCAATACTTCCCTTTGACACTTTCATGTACATTATTCAATTGTAATATGAATTTTAAGCAGTAAGCACTATTAGACTTATTACTTTTATAAAATATATTTGCTATTAGTGATGTTGCTCACTTTAACATTTCATGTTGTTACTGAACTGTTTCTTTTTCAGGTAGTATTTCAAAATAAACCATGAATGCATAACTAATGAAGCATTTATTAATGATAATATTCTTACCTGCCTATACTAATGATATACCGTAATATGTAAAATTGCTCACATTTAAAGTCCAATTATCTTATTAGGACTGTTGTACACTGAATTTAATACGTTCGTAAACTTTAAAAAAATTTAACACAAATAAACATCCTAATTTTATAAACTTAAGTTAAACCATGAATTTATACTGCTCACTTCAGTATTTAATTTAGTCACAGAACAGTTTCAGATAGTTTTTACAAATAAACAATGAACTCAATGCAAATGCAAATTTGGAAACGTTGATGAATTTTAGTTACTAGTCTAACAAAAGATACCATATGTTATATTGCTCACATCTACTGTAGAATATCTCTCTTGGACCGTTTTAATATACACATACAGTTTTACATAGAACAAATAACATTCACAGTGTCTTTAAAAGGTAAATACTGTTAGACTTCTTACTATTATAAACCTTAATTAAACCATGAATTGATACTGTTGTCCCTGACCAGTTTCAGATAGTGTTCAGAAATAAATAATAAAAATGTAAAACACCTGTTAAAGCATTTATGAATAACAGTTTTCTTACTTGTCTAAACTAATGGTGCAATAAGTGGTACTGCTCATAATTACAGTTTAATTCTTAGTTTAAACCATTTTCATGGATGTTATTACACAGTTATACACTGGATTAAGAATATTACTTTTAAAATAAAGTTATAACATAAAATGATACTGCTTTACTTCAGTATGTCACTTAATGCCAATACCTAGTATCAGGTAGGACTTACAAATAATTATTGATTGCACTTAAACAACTGAAAACACATACTATATTACTTTTCTTCTTTATCTGGGCCAATATTACAATAAACTATATTGCTGACATTCATAGCTCTTTTCATCTCTTTCACTACTTCCACGAATAACCAACATGCATATAACTTTTCCAAATGTAAACACTAACCCTTAACTAAAGTTAAAGAGCATACGGTTTACTTAAGCATTATATTTAGTGTCACTGACGAGTTTCAGTTACAATTTGCGAATAAATATTAAATGCACTTAAATTGGTGTACGATTATATTATATTATTTATCTTAATTGTAAGGACCCAAAGTACAATATGTGATTTTGCTCACATTTACAATTCCATTCCTCTCTTTGACGATTTCCATGTACACCATTCACAAGTAATCTGAATATATAACATTAGTAGGACCTTCAAAAGGTAAACAATGTTAAGACTTTTTACCCTTATAAACTAAAGTTATGCCATGAAGTAATAATGCTCACTTCAGAAATTCATTTGATACCACTGGTCAGTTCCAGATAGTGTTTACACATAAATATTAAATGCACTTCAAACGTTGAAGCATTATACAATATTAATTAGCTTAATTGCAAGGACCCAAAGTAAAATATGTGATTATGCTCAAATTTACAATTCCATTCCTCTCTTTGACCATTTTCATGTACACCATTCAGAAGTTATCTGAATATATAACATTAGTAGGACCTTCATAAGGTAAACAATGTTAAAACTTTTTACCTTCATATTCTAAAGTCATGCCATGAAGTGATACTGCTCACTTCAGAAATTCATTTGATACCACTGGTCAGTTTCAGGTAGTGTTTACAAATACATATTAAATGCACTTCAAACGTTGAAGCATTATACAATATTAATTATTTTAATTGTCAGGATCCAAAGTACAATATGTGATTTTGCTCACGTTTACAATTCTATTCCTCTCTTGACCATTTCCATGTACACCATTGAGAAGTAATCTGAATTTCCAACATTATCAAGATTTTTATAAGGTAAACTATGTTTGAACTTTTACCTTTATAAACTAAAATTATACCATGAAGTTATACTGCTCACTTCAGAAATTCTTTTAATACCACTGGTCAGTTCCAGGTAGTGTTTAAAAATAATTATTAATTGCATTTCAAACGTTGAACCATTATACAATATTACTTATCTTAATTGCAAGGACCCAAAGTACAATATGTGATTTTGCTCACGTTTACAATTCTATTCCTGTCTTTGGCCATTCCCACGTTCATTATACAGTACTAATCTTAACATACAACATTAGAAATACCTTTACAAGGTAAACAATGTTAAAACTTTTTACCTATATCAACAAAAGTTATGCCATGAAGTGATACTGGTCACTCAGAAATTCATTTGATACCACTGGTCAGTTTCATGTAGTGTTTACAAATTATTATAAATGGACTTCTAAAGTTGAAGCCTTTTAAAACTGTCACTCATTTGATAAGAACAAAAACAAGACATGTTTGGTCTCATTTTAAGTTTTATTTATTTAATTGGCCTTATTATTGTTTAAATAAAATTATACATTGTTAACAGATGTAGTATATTTCAAAACTAAAATCCTCTCTTTCTTATTGATTGTGGTTAATTGTGTAAGAAATAAATGTTATTTTCTTACTTCTCTATACTAAATATCTAATATAAAAAACTGTTTAAATCTATGTTCTATTGATCTTTATGATTAGAGGTAAAAGGACTGTTTACAGCAGTGCGTTGATTATCTGAAACAATTGGTGCAAGATGGTTTTCTTATTATCAAATTAAATAGGAACCGTACAAACTGTACAATGAAAAATTCAACAAATAATAAAACAGTACAAATTTAACCTAAAAGAAAAAGTTAAACATGTTTGTTTGCCTAGTTTTCTTGCCATGTTGATTGTGCACAGCTCTATGCAGCATGCGTTCCTGCCGGCCCATCCACCCATACCCAGTTCACCTGTAACAAATATCAATCCTGTTGGTGGTGTAATACAGTATTCATTCAGAAAATTAGCTACTGGTGGCTTTTTCTATTTTAAATAAAACTCTAGCTGATGCTATTAAAATTTTTACATAATATTTTTATTCAATCGCCTTTGTAATATGATCAGCTCTTGGTATCGGCCCATCTTAAATTAACAGGTTTCTAAAATGTTCTCTTAACAGCCTAAATGAAATAAAGGCAGTAAACTTTAAATCTATGGCTGTTCACCATTTTATAAATTTTCCCTGAATGTAAATAAAAAACACAAAATGTTATTTGTATTGACAATTTTCCTATCTACAAATAGGTATATACATTTGCTAATATATAAAAATTATATACAGCAAATTTATTGCACAACGATGTTGGCATGAAAGAGTATTCCACAAAAACAGGAATGACAATAAATCTTTGTGAAACAGCTAAAAGGTTAACATTCCTAATACAAACCAGTTTGTCATCAGATAGTTTTAAAATAAGTTAGATGTCTAAACTGATGTACACATACGGGGCAGAAACCCCTTGCAGATGCAGGAAACAAATATAACATAACCCTTTGAAACATTACTGTATTGCTTATGAGGTTGATATTAAGATGTAACTGACAACCTCTTAGTACATACAAAAGCTTAGTTTAAATAGCTTTTTCCTTTCGTTATTTAATAGTAAATATGAATAATTTAAATACCAATCTGACAAGTTTTCATGTATCAATTATACTATTTTATTCGATTAATTTTATAATTATTTATAGATTTTTCATTACATCTTTTCACAAAGTAAGCATAAAATAAGAGTAACATTAAGAAATACTCAGGAAATAATGAAGGAAGAATAGCTGATACAGCAAGAAGAACAGCTGCTAGCTTCCAGGTCACTGACTGAAGATCTCTGAAGATCTCCTTCACATGGAGGGACAACATATGAGTAGTTTCAGGAAGTAAGTAAGGAACAGAAGGCAGCATCCCGGCAAGCTCCTGGGCAAAGAATTTATATAAATTTCGACCACAATATTCTCGCCAGTTCACACACTGTTCTCTAATCTAAATAATCAAATTAATGTTAACAACATGCAAGAGGTGGCACCCAAGGGCAAATTGCCGCATTTGTCAAAATCTAAAAGTATTATTATGATTAAACAGATAAGGAACTTGGGAACTCATTCTATCTTCTCATATATTCCTTCGTGATCCCTAATAAAACGTTATTGTCCCCTGCACCAAATTCGGCAAAATTTCCTGATGCAAACATTTAAAATTAGAGATACAATCACTCACTTACAATGCATTTACACATTTTCCATATTGTTCTTTTAATTAAATTTTTTTGTACAATCTTCTTTATTTATGCGCTTAAAAAGTACGTATAGAAGTTAGCTCACACGCGACATCCCGCGTAGTGTCAATTTTCCAGTAAATTCAGCATTACTTTCATGTTTTCATTGACACATTGTTATTTACAGATAATTAAAGTAGTTTATTCTGAGACACAATGGGTCAAACAAATCACTCAGATTTTTTAGAAGATTTCCTATTGAAGAAAAATATAAAATCTTATAACAGGAATTATGTTTTGATATAAATAATAGTCTTGTGAAGAATGTACAGTATTCCAATATAAAATTTTACTTCATAATCACTGGTATAGCAAAAAATAAATACAATTTTATTAATTTAATATTTAAGAATTACTAAATATTTATTTCCTATGAATGAGTACAATGAGTCTGTATCGTTTCGTTCCCACGAGAATCTGCAATTACGCGACTCGCCGGAAGTTCACTATCTATGGAATTTCCGGTCCATGAGGGGTTTTAGAAGTGAACGCCGGAGCACGCTGTATTTAAAAAGAAAGCACTTTTAGATTGCCTATGATATCGATCTTTCCTCCTACGTATTTAACTATAGTTAATATTTTATGAAATATTGCACTTATTTAGTATATTTTATTAAATTTTTAACAAATGCAATATCGGTCACATAATTCCTTCAACTCTTTAGTCTACAAGGTGTAGGCTAGATTGAACAAATTCTCATAAGTGTGTACTCCAATAATAAATTCGAGACACTTGAGGATGGTGTACATCTAAATAGTTAAACTTAATAAATTAATACTGGACCTAAGAAATAATTTTTAAGGTGGTTACTGAATCTCTACATCAAATAGTATTGTTTGTTTAAAATAATGTATAACTTGGGGTATGCTTATGTTAAAATGTATAGCCAAACTCCTTGTAGACCATCCTCCATTAGATGTGAAGACTACCTTAAAAACTATTTCTTTATTTCAGGGCAACATGACAAAAAATGATAGTCACTTCAAAACGTAGATTTATAGGCGCAGTAATGATGCACCAAGTTTTATTGTATTACCCGTAATCCTTAGGGCTAAATCAAGCTTATCAAGGACCCTTTTTACTACCTCTGTGTGGTGTGGTTTGTGTTTGGAATGCAATTGGAAAAGAAATTTCTCACGGTGTCCTTTACAAAAATAAAATTGTATATACTATCTGTTGAGAAATATAAATAAAATTTATCTGAAACTAATTTCACCAAAACCCAATAAACATAGGCTACCAAAATAACTAAAAAGCGTTACTCCAGGCCGCCAGTCTGAAACCTGAATATTAGTGTACCCACACATTTGTTAAAGCAGTAAATAAAATTTGGTTTCAAAAAGCTATTGTAAAATTCTCCTACCAGCATAGTTTGAAGTAGGTAGATTTTGTGACAAATGAATTACGTATTAATAATTGCATACATGATCTATGTGATAACATCCTAAAAGTCATTCATAAGATAATTTTCAAAAACTTAACTGTAGGCTATATTTAAATAATAGTTTACCAGATTACACAATATTTTAGTGTTATTTGAAAATACTAATTAAGTTATGGAGTATCGAAAATGTGAAATACGTTCTACACTAAACTGTAGTGTTCCATAATTGTTCTATTTGCAATCAAATTCTTCAATTTATATATGACAAAAATTTGTTTCACGTTGTAACTGTTTTTCCTTTGCATTAATAACAATTGCGTTAATATATCCGTAAAGAAATAAATAGGTAGACCTTTTACAATAACCCAAACAGGAAAACCCTTATTATTTTGATATCGTTACTTCAATGTATGTTTCCAATATCAAAAATTTCTCATTCCCTGTTCATAATTTTTAATCTTGATTTACAAATAGGCAACAGAATATGCTTAATATGTACAAGACAACATATTGGCAGATTGGTCAAGAAAAGGCCGACCACACGGTGTTATAAACAGGGCCCTAGGGCCGTTTACTTGTTAAATAAGTTTTATACACCTGAAAGAAGATGGTAGAAATTAATTCTTGAGATGTGATGATAAACTTTTTGAAACATATCACAATGCGAAATGTCTGAAATTTTATCATCCTTTCAAATTATTCATCATAAATAACCAAATTTAAACAAGTTTAATACCTACTTAGAATTCATTGCAACCTTAAATACAGAATATTGATATATTGAGAATATTGAAAAAGGTAACTTTTTAAGTAACGATTATAACTAAGTAAACTGGAAAGGGAAAATGAGAATCACAACTCCTTTTCGTGACGTAATCACGGACTGTATAACGTCACATGACGCAAGTAAGAGTGGGACTAACCAAGGTCACCACTAATGGTGAACCAACCCTCGGCGTCAGGGGCGTCTCACGATTCCATTCACAATAGGACACATTGCTACAGTAGTAGCCTATGCTGTAGACACACTCGGTAAATAATTTACCACTAGCATATCTATTACGTACTTAATGTTATTCACAACTTTACAATCACGAGTTGTACAATATAAGTAATGGACAGCAAAACGGATTGTGCGCCCTCGCTGAATAATTATTAAAGACATATTTTAAGAAAAACAAGTAATAATGGTTTTTTAAAAACCTTATTTTTCATTTCTAAGCAGCAGGTTAGAGTAGGCCTATGGTATTTTGTTGAGGGAGACTTATATTTAATTTGAGGGGTGCGCAATCCAGGTAGTGTGTTATACATTAATGGTCGGGCCAGTCCGAGGTGTCAAAAATGTCACTCTTCCCCAGCGATCACATGGTCTTATGTGATCGCTGCTCTTCCCAGATAGTCCCCGCTGTGCTTAGAGCACACAACGGTTGAGCCTACGGACGGTCATGGCTTCACATTAATCTTTCTGTCTTTCGTTGATTTTATAATTAACAAACGTGTTGATGAATTAGTGTGTTATAATTTATTTTATTCGTTCTAGCATCAGTAAGAGATGTAGGCATATCTATATATATATATATATATATATATATATATATATATATATATATATATAATATTCGTAAAGAACTATTTAACATAATTAATTTTTTTGTTTTAATTTGTTTTGATATTTTATCAAATACTAAATTGCGCTTAATATTTTTTTACAATGAAGTTCATGTGCAGCCCGTAGGGGTTGAGAAGTACCTAACAGCCAACCCTTCTTGATGCCCCACTGCTTTTGCATTGGATCTAAATACCGTACCGTAGTCTACTCAATAAATAAACATTTCGGGTCTTTTGTAGAAGGGGGCCACCAGTCTTGAAATATGTTCTATAGCAATGGTATATTGTTTGAAGTGTCTTATGACGATCTGTTTCAAGCTGGTGGGACATGAACCTATTCTGGCCTCCACAAGAATAAACCCTTATATAGTTTGTAACATAATGTTTTTTCTTTAAAATGTGTTCAAATTTTGTCCAATACATATATACTGAGTGTACAATGTGGTTTTGTTGGTTCTGTATCCATAGAAAATATTTCAAGACTGGTGGTCCTCTTCTACTAAAGACCCAATATTTCTATACTGAGACAGATGAAAATATAAATTTTTGTTATGTTAGTTTATTATTAAATTTGTTTATGTTTTGTTCATTTTTGTATTTTGTATCATATATACCAGAAATTGGCAGAAGAATGATACATTTATCTTTTTAATAAAATAATTCACTTACATCAATGAGGAATATATCTAACATCTGACGACGAAAGGGCACGTAGTCTACAACTCCCTGAGAGATTTTATACTCAAGTTATATTATATTGTCAATAAAACAGATGAAATGAGTTTGTAGGGAAAGCCTGATTATTCTTAAATTACCTTTGATGATATCAAGACATATTATGAACGGTGAGGTTATTTTAAATGCTGTGAAATATGGGGCTGTGAATCTACAATTTGTGTAGTCAGATATGCGATGAATCAGATTTCATATGACAATAACCACACACAATAGTGTTTTACCACAGGCAATAATCATACTTAAATAAATACTATCATACTTAAATAAATACTTTGTAGTCATATTAAGCTAATAAAGGTATAAAAAATGAATTTTTACAGAAGTAGGCTAATACATAATGGTTTACGAAAAATGGCAATTCTTTATAGAAGGAAAAGTTATTACAAATAATTAATAATGAGTTTCATTTAAACCCACAGATTGACTGGAGAGACAAGAAATTATCTTATCTCGGAGTTAAAGGGACTGAGAGAGAAATGGAGGATATCTTTTCAAACGCGCAGTAGGGCACCCGCAGGTTTAGTGATGTGACAGCTGGCGTTAGCTTTGTTGAGCAGTCACCAGTCGGCAGTCACAGTCAGTCAGTCGGTGCTCTGTAGGTCGTTCAGCCCTACCGCGATTGTGTTGTGATAGTTGGGTTGCAGTTATTAGCGCGGTTACACACCAAGGTTGGGTGAGGCTTGTTTTGGTTAATCGCTGTTGACTTCAACCTGCCTGTGGTCTGGCAACCTTACCTGACGACATGGAAAACGCTCAACTAAATTTCGCAGTGGTGTCATGAGATTCAAGGCTTCTTTGTACTTACAGCGTTTTCCGATCATCTCAAGGTAAGTAAATTATTGATTTTTATCTTAGTGTAGTAAGATAAATGTATTTAATTAATAAATGTAAAAGTAATTTATGTCAAGCCCAATATAACTTAGTTCTAGCTCAATTTATAGATACTTAGCAGATTTGTAAACAAATTTAAGTACAATAACATGAAATTTTAACATGTAGTCTGACTTACTCTTTCGTTATTTAATATTTTAAAGTTAGTAATAGGACTAATAGTTTTAAAAATGTGTCTAATAGATTGAAGACTCTTGGAGCCATTGGGGAAAGAAAAATAGTACCAAATTTTAATAAAAAAATAATATTGCAATAAGGTTTATTTTTTGGACGAGGCCTTTCAAAACCAAAGGTTTCATAACGAGCACAAATAAATAATTACATTAGTTTAATTAAAATTAATATTTAAATAATGTATGGTGTAAATATGCATATACAAGAATGTTAGAAACATTTCAGCCAGTATAAAAATTTATATATGACCACCGTTTAATTTTTTATTAAACCTTTGGTTTCGAAAGGCCTCATCCAAAAAATAAACCTTATTAGAAAAGTATTGCTTTGTTAATATTTAGTACTATTTTAAATGTCTAATAGATACTTTTAGGAAAATTGCATTTTATAACAGTTTCTTTTCTTTGTAACATTTAAAAATAAATACTTCACATTTTCAAAAGCTTTATAAAAAGATAAGTGATGAGTCAACACAATCTACAAATTAAAATACCTGTTCTCTGTAATAATACAAAGCAATCAAAACCAAAGAAATTAATAAATAAGATTATACAGTTTTTATTGGATAATGTTTAAATGGAATGAATGGTTATTTTTGGACATACTACAAAAATGTATTGTTTATAAAAGTCCTAGCAAATTTTCAGCATTAATAAAAAGTCATGAGTAGTACTGAAGTAATTCAAGAAGAATTTGCAGTGTATTTAAGGTTGCAATGAATTCTAAGTAAGTATTAAACTTGTTTAAATTTGGTCATTTATGATTTGAAAGGATGATAGAATTTCAGACATTTCGCATTGTAATATGTTTCAAAAAGTTTATCACCACATATCAAGAATTTAATTCTACCATCTTCTTTCAGGTGTATAAAACTTAATTTAACAACTTAACGGCCCTGGGGCCATGTTTATAACACCGTGTGGTCGGCCTTTTCTTGACCAATCTGCCAATTGTCTTGTACATATTAAGCATATTCTGTTGCCTATTTGTAAATCAAGATTAAAAATTATGAACAGGGAATGAGGACTTTTTAATATTGGAAACATACATTGAAGTAACGATATCAACATAATAAAGGTTTTCCTGTTAGGGTAATTGTAAAAGGTCTACCTATTTATTTCTTTACGGAGATATTAACGCAATTGTTATTAATGCAAAGGAAAAACAGTTACAACGTGAAACAAAATTATTTTTTAAAATATTAATTGAAGAATTTGCTGCAAATAGAACAATTATGGAACACTACAGTTTAGTGTAGAACGTATTTAACATTTTCGATACTCCATAACTTATTTAGTATTTTTTTAAATAACATCAAAATATTGTGTAATCTGATAAACTATTACTTAAGTATACAGTTAAGTTTTTGAAAATTATCTTATGAATGATTTTTAAGATGTTATCACATAGGCTAGATCATGTATGCAATTATTAAAACGTAATTCATTTGTCACAAAATCTACCTACTTCAAACTATGCTGGTATTGGAATTTTACAATAGCTTTTTTAAACCAAATTTTATTTACTGCTTTAGCAAATGTATGGGTACACTAATATTCAGGTTACAGACTGGCGGCCTCGAGTAACGCTTTTTAGTTATTTTGGTAGCCTATGTTTATTGGGTTTTGGTGAAATTAGTTTCAGATAAATTTTATTTATATTTCTCAACAGATATATACAACTTTATTTTTGTAAAGGACATCGTGAGAAATTTCTTTTCCAATTGCATTCCAAACACAAAACACACCACACAGAGGTTGTAAAAATGGTCCTTGATAAGCTTGATTTACCCCTAAAGATTACGGGTAAAACAATAAAACTTGGTGCATCATTACTGCGCCTATAAATCTACGTTATGATGTTGTAACGGACGAGACGGGACTTGGGAATTAGATAATCAGAAAACTAGTTGGCCGCAAAAATCTGATTTTAATTTAATCTTTCACATTAATAATATTATTACGATACTATTCACATTCCCTAAACAGTACTTTTAAAATATATTAATCATACATCAGCGAAACAGTAGGTTAAAAATTTAGATTTTAGAGGGAAGGGCAAACACGGAGCGACGCGTTACGTTCGAGTACCGGCGATCAACTCACTCCACGCACATACTTTTTCGCTACAAATTTTTATTAAAATGGCGGACTAGACTCCGTACGGTGCTGCTCCCAAACGATTTACTTGGGCGTAACAGAGTCTAGAAACGACACAACTTGGCCAGACACAGGCTGGAGTCAGCAGAATCAGCAAATTCCTCAGCCAGCTGCAGCTAAAGCTGCCACGGGTATCGGGCTACTTCTGCTTAACAACTCAGTTGAGATCAACTAGAATATTCCGAGCAACTATTACTTGGACTTATATCTTACTAAATAAATATATAATAATCACTGTTCCTTATTTCCTTTTAATAATTTAGGTGACGGTAGATATTTTGTAAGTAATAGTACTTACATTTTACTGTTAGGAACAATGAAGAATCGTTGGTTGGTAGTACTACAATATAAATACTGTAGTACTTCACTGGTCAATAATAATATTAACCCCTCAGTGTCAAATGGTCAGGGGCTTTCTTAATGGGCCGTCACACACCCCTCACCCTTAGACCATGCTGTCCTCAGCATGAGGTAACATAAAACGGTAAGTCCAATGTTCAATAGGTTTCCCTTGTTTTTTTTTTTTTTTTAATTGATTCAGGAATTTGTTTCAGCTAATCTCAACTGATATTTAGGTATTGAAATAGAAAAAAATGTTGGATGTCCTTATGTGGACTCTCTTTCGAAGTTAAATTCGTACTAATATATCTCGCTAAAAATCGATGGAAACTTGCAAACATACGTCGCTCGGGTGTGCCTCTCCCTTCACAGAAAGTCAATAAAACAAAAGCTTCATTAATAAAACGACTAACATACTCAGCAATAACAAATTTCGTTTCAGAAAATGAAATAAAATTTAACATAATAATTAAAGTAACATGGTTGTTGAATAGTGACATCTATAATTAATACGCTCACAACAAGAAAGACACTCTAACACTAGGCAACCAAACATGCTTTAAACAACAACCCTTAATGACACAACAACTATTTGTGGGATTATGGAGAAGGAGGAGATCGTTAATTTTAGTTTCCTACTCCTTTTTTTTGGTCGAGCACACCACAGTGGATTGCTAAGATCCAATTATTACAAAAAAAAAGGTATTTAAGTGTGTCGATTAGGAAATTTTAACCGCTACTTGCCCAGTGTAGGTGAGGCCGCATGGGCTTTCACTCGGGGCCGCCGTAGGTCAGTCACCCCTTTAAAATTGGAACAGTTGTTAAGTCACAAGGTCTTACTACTAAAACGAGAATACACATTTTAAGTTAAAAAAAGTACCAATATACAAATTGACATATATACTGCCATTAATAGCCAAAAACGAGGCAACTAGAATCCTTATAACAGAACCTAAAGTCGTTGGCATTGCCATACACCTAGCAGTGCCAAACAGTGTTCACTTGATATTTTCTTAATCTAGCATTTTGAAAACTAAATTTAGAGGCATGCATACGATTAACATAGCAACACATTAAAACAGCAAGTACTATTTGGCTCACTTGAACAACAAAAATTCACGAATTACAACCTATAGTTTCCTTAAACAATCATCTATATACTATTGGAGTTTGAGTATTATTCGTGAGCTAGTTTAAAATAATATTAAAAGTGCTTGCGTAACATCTTGGTAGGGCTGGCAACGGTACAGCAGTTGTCTTGCTGATGGGGCCCGGGAGATCCCACAGCAAGGCATTCACCACAGTCTTAATTGCTGTGTGCTTATCATGTATTAATAATTTAATAATTTATTTTCTTTAGGCATCCACAGTCCAGTATTGGGAAGCGATAGGAATGGGTATAAGGGGGAGGGGATGCCGGCTTTACCTTTCTGTGGATACCAGATATCACTCATTGGATATTGATCATAATATTAATTTATGAAAAATTCTCCCTTACCAGCCTCCAATGAAACCCTACGACTACTCGTTACAAATTAATAATACAACGTTAAATTTTTACAATGTTACAAAAGTTATACTATGACGAAACATGGCAAGATCTTGTTACTTACTAACTAAACCCCTGTAAATGGTCCCAATATTAGAAAAATTCGATTTTCCTGTTCAAGGCCTATGATAAGTGCACCATGGGTCGACCCTTGTAAGTTCACACGGAGACACGTCAATCTCGAAACACTGTCGAAAGTTCCTCATTCAGGTTGAGCTCAACACAATATTAGAATTCACTTACGTCCGTAGGGTCCTCATACGTCTGGCACATACGTAACGGCTAGTACACACCAAGCTTGGATTTCGGTTATGCGATAATACCAGATCCTCCTGGCACACACTCTCGTTCTGGTTGGTTACTCTCTCTAACGGTCTGCTCATCTGGGACAATCGACTTCCCAAGGTCTCTGAGTTCCGCATCGGTCCGGGTAGCTTCGGGGTGTCGTCGGTTACCTCTCAGGCTGGCACGGAGCAGATTGGCAACTCGTACTCGATATCTCAAACAGATAAAAACAACAATTAATAACACAGTAATCGTAGATCCACTCAATATGACCTGCTTAACTATACGATGCTTAAAACGATTGACTCTGAGGTGCTGGAAAGTACTCTCTAAAGAATACTCCTTTACGCTTAGAGTGCCAAATTGGTCATCCAAGGCTTGGAGGACCTTCAAAGTATCATTCACGTCCTGATTCAACAGTTCGGTTTCTTCTTTACTATATATCCCATCTACTTCAGGAAAAGTTATCTTTCCAAAATCGCTCGAGTGCCAGGAGCTGCCGAAGAATCGGGCAGGCATCCTGTACCCGTCTGCAATCAGGTCACATCGATCCCGATTCGGAATTTCACCCACCCCTTTCAGAATGGTTGTACTAACGTTTAGACCAGCATCCCGTCTAAAGCAATTCAATACTACTTTGGCTTCACCCGAGGTAGTATAGATCCATCGGGTTGGAGTTCTAATTAGGACTGGGGATTTCAGGCCGGATATCAACTTTCTAGTGCACAACGTAATTTTCTCTTTCAGCAAAAGTTCAATTGGACAATTTGGTCGTTGGTGTACATTAAATAATACTTCCGACAGAGGACACACTGTTAAAGGGCCGAAACTACACTCACTTCGGTAATGGTCAGATGAATAAACGGTATAGGTTTGTCTGTCCTTGCTAACTATTAATTTTTGGTCGTCTACTTCCCACTTCACCCATCTTTTTAGAGAAGGGTCAAAAACAGGATAAGTTATTACATTGAAAACTTCATACACTTGGTTATCATTTTTCAAGGGGAGCTTAATGAGTACTCTAAGCTGTGTTTCCGTAGCATACGATTTGATTATTGCAAATTTATAGAAGCTATGGAGGTTTTCTAACTTAACGTCTAAGAATAATTTTGCAGGTGGTGGTATAACCTGTTTTACAGATTTCAGGACCTCTAGGAACTGATGAGGGGGTAATAGGTTGCTAGTCATCCTATTAGCAGCCAAGTCCTCTACAGCTTGGTGAAGTTGATTCATTCTTTGTACAGCAAGGTTAATGGCATCTTTAATTTCTGACAAGGCACAACTTAATTTTAAGTATTGGAAAAGAGTATTAAACAAACTTGAGAAAACGGATTCTGTTCTTGAGTTTTGAGCCATGTTGTCATGCATCACTTGGTGATACGCTTTCAAGATGTAAATCATTTTATTTATCACCCTCGAATGGTTTAAAATTTCTAAGTGCATGTTATCTAAGACAGTTAATTGATCTTTTGTGTCATGATATATTTCATCATTCCTTATATTGGCATCATCTATCTTACTATTCATAACTTCCAAATCGCTATCGATTACAGTTCCAAACAAGAATTTTAGTACATGACCACCGGCATCAAACAGACCGCGCTTCTTTTGGGTACGCGGCAGCAGAGTGACCAAGTCACTCGTTTTGCCAACGTAGTCGGTCACCATCTTTTGTAGTCCATAATATTCGTATCTGAAACTGGTTTCAAGGTCATGCACTATAGTATGTAAGCTGTTGTTTTGCGAGAGAAGATTTTGGAAAAACTCATCATACTGATCTCTTACCTTTACCAAGATTATACTTAGATTTCTGTTTTCCTCTTCCACTCCTGTCAGGTTGTACTGGAGCACCACAGTCCAGTAGCTGTCTGTAAGTAAAACGTCCCCTTCTTTCTCGAATATGACACCCTGGTGGAAGCAGAGGACACCTTCCAGGATCAATAAAACGCCTAAAAGGCCTACAACAGAACATCTATGATTTCATGTGACACTATCAAATTCGATATCCACCATTTCCCAGGCTATGTAGCGAGCACTATTCCCCAACTATTCCAAAGCTCTTCAAAAGTCTAACAAAGTCACCCCATCTCGCGGGTTCTTTCTTACTCCGTTTTGGGCGTCCGATACTTGCAGGCCCGGCTACTGCTACCGGGGCTTGGGTTTCATCGTCACCCTTTACACCTCCGTTTAAGTTCTGCAGACCACTATCATCTACCTCTTCGTCACTGGAACTATTCTCGTCTTGCTTTTCTTTCTGCGCGGTCGAAGGACGCGGACGTTCCTTATAAGGTTTGATACGGTTCACGTGCACGACGACCTCTCGCTTTCGTATTCGAAGAACAACATTTTAGAGGTGATACCACTCTAACTATGGGATATGGTCCTTTCCATAGTTTTGATAATTTCTTTACACGATGACGTCCTATACTGGGTACATGCAATAATACAAACTGCCCTTCACGGAATTCGGTTGATTTAGCTTTCTTATTATACTGACTTTCATTACGGCCTCGGGCTCTGGCTTTAAGCACTGCAGTTTCCTTGTAAGCTTCCTGTAGTTTCTCCCGGAGGGCTTCGATATGATTGTCATATATATCTGTCTCATCCGTAATCTTCAGATCCGCTTCCATAGGAACCTCCATTTTCCGACCAAAGATTAACTCATACGGAGAATACCCAGTACTCTCATGAGATTGGGAGTTATAGGCCATGGTGACATAAGGCAAGTATTCATCCCAATTGGTCTGGTTCCGGTTAACAAAATGACTCAACATTCTCATCACAGTGGAATGGACCCGCTCCAGTCTGCCATTACTCTGAGGATGAAAACCAGTAGTTTGGATTTTTCGAACGTGCAGAAATTTGCATAAGTCTTTAATTAAGCCGGATGTAAAGTTAGCTCCTTGATCGGTAACTAAGGCCTTTGGCACGCCAAACTTGGTTATCACCCTCTGCACTAGTGCTCGAGCAACACTTTCGGTGGTCTGATCTGGCAGTGGAACAAACTCACAGTATCTGGAGAAGTGATCCATAACACTGAGAATATAAACGTTGCGGGATTCGCTAATGGGCAGAGGACCAACTATATCTGCCGCTATCACTTCGAAGGGCTCCTGGGGTTCGTTGAAGACGTCACCCAGGGGCGCTTTCGCTTTACCGTAATTCGTTCGTTGGCTACAGCTACGACATGTCCTGACGTAATTCATAACGTCTCTTTCCATACCTCTCCACCAGAACTTCTGTTTCACCCGGTCTAGTGTTTTTGCCACTCCGGCGTGTCCGGCTGTGGGCAAATCATGATTGATCCTAATTATCTCCTGGACTAAGGAAGTTGGTACTACAATTTTCTTTTCACCCGAGCTCAAACGGTACAGGACCTTCTCCGGGCTCATCCGGAAGTTCTTGGCTTGTCTCAAACCCTGAACTACGGGATCTTCGCGTTGACGTGTTCTAATTAACTCAAGGTCAACGACAGGGAGCACTTCCTGTTTAACCGCTCGCACTGCGCGACTTAGCCCATCCGCGTTAGTGTGTTTTTTTCCGGCTTTATGTTCTACCGTGAAATCAAACTCAGCTAGTCGCAACGACCATCTCATCAGCCTACTGCTAGGGTCCTTAAGCGACATCATCCACTTTAGAGCGGAGTGATCGGTGATTACTTTGAAAGGACGCCCCAACAAGTAGCATCTGAAATATTTTGTACTCCAGACTAGACTAAGTAATTCGCGCTCGGTTGTCGAGTAGTTCTTCTCGGCTGGGAATAATGTTCTAGAACAGTACGCTACGGGGTGTTCCCGGCCATCCATCTCCTGTGAGAGGACTGCTCCTAAGGCAACAGTACTCGCGTCTGTCGCTAATATGAACGGCTTGGTAAAGTCAGGGTATATCAACACAGGAGCAGATATTAGTTTTGTCTTTAAGAGCTCAAAAGCCTCCTGACATTCTGGTGTCCACACAAATTCGCTATCCTGTTTGGTCAACTCGAATAGTGGACGTCCAATGGTGGCAAAACCGTCAATAAAACGCCGATAATAGCCAGCCAAGCCTAGGAAAGAGCGCACGTCCTTCACCGTAGTGGGCACAGGGAAGTCCCTTACAGCCGATACCTTTCCAGGATCTGGTTCAACACCTTTCTTAGTGATTACATGACCAAGATAGCTGACTTCATTGACCACAAAATTACATTTACTAAGTTGTACTGTCAGGTTCACATTTTGTAATTTCGATAGCACTTCACGAAGGGCTTCCAGGTGTGAAGGCAAGTCCCTGGAAAACAAAATTATGTCATCCAAGTAGACAAGGCATTTCTCACCTTTCAAGCCCATTAACACTGAGTCCATTAGTCTTTGGAAAGTAGCCGGAGCCGTGTTTAGTCCAAATGGCATACGCTGATACTCATAATGTCCGCCGGGGACATTGAATGCTGTTTTTGGTCGGCTATCTTCGTCAACTCGAATCTGGTGATACCCAGACCGGAGATCTAACGTCGTGAACATCTGGCACCCGCCAAGTGAGTCCAGTGTTTCTGTGATGTTCGGGAGGGGTACACGTCAGGGGTGGTCACCGCATTAAGTCCTCTGTAGTCGACACAAAACCTTAATTTAGGGGTACCGTCGGGAGATTTCTTAGGCACAAGTACTACAGGCGATGCCCACTCGCTCTGACTAGGAACAATGATACCTTTGTTTAGTTGATCTTTAACTAATTCGTCAAGTGTGGCCTTCTGATGGTATGGTACGCGATACGCTTTTTTGTAAATAGGGGCTGCATTCCCGGTTCGTATGACATGTGTCACTGCCGAAGTACAACCCAGGGGTTGGTCTTCACTGTGAGCAAGAACATTTTTGAATTCCATGAGAGTGGACTTCACAAGGTCTCGCTCGTGACTTGGCAGATGCCTAAGCTTCTCGTCCAAGCACGCCTCTAAGTCGGATTCGTCAGAACGACTCACCATGCCTACTCTTGCCTGTGGCCTTTTGTAGCTATGAAGTGCTATGTCGCGCACAACAGTGGCCAATTTCACTTTACCCTGTTGGTTCAGATGCAACCCGTGCTTTGTGTACATGTTATGGCTTAATTTTCCTTTGAGGTCTAGAAATTCAATCCTACCCTGTTGAATTTTATCTCTATTTTTAGCTAAATTTTGAATGATGGATTTAAGAATTCCGTTGGCATCTCCAAGTTCGGATTTGAGGTCTTGATCATAGCGGTCAAATATCGACAGAACAGTTACTCTCGCTTTCCACTTCACCGGAAAATTTTCAAATGCTTGTTTCAGGGTTAACGGGTAAGGCGCACACTTGTCAACATCGTTTGTTCCCCCTATCAAGATCACCGTGTCGTTCTCGGTCAATGTATCAATAGTACTACCAAATTTCGAGGTTACTTGTTTTAGTTTTCCATTGGGCATGAAAAAGACTTCTACATCAAAATTTCTAGGTAGTCTTTCGGATAGTATTTCCTGGAGTCCACGACCATGACTGTCTGCTAAAACTAGTAGTTTTTGTCGCACAGGATTTCCTCCCTCCACTGGGTCGAAATCTCTGTCGAGCGTTCCTAACTTCAAGTTCTTGGGTAGAGTTAACTCCTCAGCACTTGCGTTTACGGTCTTGACCCAACAGCGGTTTTCTTTTACCTTTGTCAGGGTTCGAGCAAGATAAACACCGTGCATGATAAAGTCAGGGGGTTCAATCACCACGTCCTTTCCCTCTAAGTCGTCGGAACCGGTGGCACATCGGTTAGTCTTCACTTGGATAATCTTTTCACACCGGGGCGGAATTTTCACATCGCTACAGCAGTACACATAGCGTTGCTGTTTTGGAGGTGCACAGCTAGCTGAGGGACGGTTAGGATCCGGCACGGCCTCCCCTTTCTTTATCCGATTTAACCAAATGTCTCCACCATACAACCGAAGTAGACCATGTTCAACATTTATTTCTCCGTTTCCTTTGCCCAAAATATCGCAACCAAGTACGGCTAGGTATCCCTTAGGGAGGTTCCCAACCACAAAATTTCCTACCACTTCAACGCCCGGTTTCATTTTTAAAGTCAACTCTTGTCGCCCGTAAGTTTTCAATGTCCTACCAGAAATACCTTTCAAAATTACGTCTGGTTTGGTGAGCTCATCGGATGAGGCTCCTCTTTTTACGAGGGAAACCTGCGCTCCAGTGTCAATTAGGACCTTTCCCTCTGCATGTTCTATCTTACCGATGGCTACAAGTTCATCTACCACATCTCGAATCTCGGGGACAGTCCTGACCTGCTTCTCAGTAGTGCAGTTCTTACGAGTCGTACACATATTTAGGTTCACCTTAGTAGGTAGCTGCGAAACAGCTTCCTTTAATTCCGGGGCTTCGTGTCGGTGGATCCACTTACCCCGCTCCCGTTTCCCGAATGAGGTCTTTTAGAGTCTAGTCGAACTCTACAATCTTTCTGTATGTGGCCTGCCTTGTTGCAACGCCAGCACGTTATTCGACTAGAGCGCTCCTCTCTTTTATTCCTGCAGTCCCGAGAGATGTGGCCTTTCATATGGCAATTAAAACATGTAATATCTGAGGTATTAGCTGCCTGGAACACCTTGCGTTCAGGCGTGGGACGGGCATTGCCCCGAGTCGGCCCGCGAGGAGGAGGAGGATATGCTAAGTCTGGTTCGAGTACACCCACGTTAGACGCTACCGCACGCGTGGTGATGGACCTCAAGCGTCCCGCTTCTGCCTTTCTACCCATCACTCTCAGTTGTTCAAGAGAGGTAACATCGAAAAGAGCAAGCCGGTCTTGCAGCTGGGGATGTAAGTTATGCAATATTTGCCTAAGCTTTACTTCTTCCACTACGGGTGTTGACAAGCGACTGTACAACCCCTCCATCGCAGCGATAAATAAGTCAATGGGTTCCGTTTCGGCTTGGACTCGATTGAATATCTCTTGCTGTAGGTATATGTCATGGTCAGGATGTTGGAAGACCAGTTCCATATCCCTACACAGCTGTTCCCAGTTTCTGAGACGGCCTATCGTAGATCGATACCACGTTAGGGCAGGTCCCGTGAACAAATCCACTGCCGAATCAAACAGTTCGGTTGTGGTGACCCCTCGAGCTCTGCGCAGTTCTTCTGCTCTCTGCAGAAACGCCCCTACGCTCTGTGATTGGCCGTCAAATTGTAAGCCCCATTTATACACAGGCACTCCTCTACTATGTGCGGATGACGTTAAGTTAAAATTTTGTTGCGGTGTGATCGCGACGGTTGAATCTATTTGTCGAGCAAGTGCACCGACGGTGATGTGGCTTGTTGCCTCTGGAGGCGATTTCATATCCGCATTTCTGGGCCGCGGGGTCTGCTCGGCTGTTGAATTTTCAGCTTCGACGTTTGCCGCGTCTTTCTTGGCTTCGGCCGCGTCACACAGTTCTTTGGTCTTATCCATTAACACCTCATGACGTTTTGCGATACTTTTGTCACCTAATGCGCCTATTGGTATACGTCCCGCCCTTAAATAGTTATGCCACATCCTGGCTTGAAGACGCTGACCTTCAGTGTCTGTATAGTCCCCCTCATATTCATTCGCGGAGGCAGCCAATGACTTATATTTATCTTCACAGGCCTCCAGTTCCTCATCTACATTTAAGGAAGCTAAGACAGCCTGATCAATAGGCGTACCTGCCTTAACACACTTCGTCAGCCGTTTTCTTAAATCCTCAGCCGTACCGGAAGTAGGCTGTCCGCGGATTTTCAATTCATATTGATTCTCTTCCTTTTTCAAGAGATACGCGTTCATAGTGTATGCCAATACTAAATTCCAAAGGGGAAATGAAAAGTCCATACACTAACTCAACTCTTTAAATAATTTTTAAAAATTGTCACGTTCAATTAATTAATTAATTTTTTTAGTTACTCGTCATTAAATCAAACCCTCACGCAATATCTCTTCAAATGTCTAACTAATCATCACAGTTATACGCCTAAGTCCACGTAGCGTTTAATATTTTAAATTTAAAATTCGATAAATTTAGTTCCTGATTTATGAATAAACTTTTTAGTCAATAACAAGTTTTAATATTGAATTAGTCACTAAGCTATTCCTCACACCGCCATAGGCACCCTACAGTAATCAGTAAAGTCCAAAAATTTCGACTAAGTCCTTAGCTCAAAATATCGAATTAAATTCCGAAATTATCATAGAATAGCTAGTTATCACTTATTGAATCGGTAACCGTTCAATTCTAATTTTCCTTTGATTCTACTACTTATGTTGTAAGTTCATACTATCGCAATCAATAATAAATAATAAACAATCAATAATTAATTAATTTCTATAGTATGTCAAATGCGCTGGCGTCTTTGACCTGACATGGAAAATTAGCCACAATGCGACTCTATATTTTTCAGAGTCGATGTCTCAAGTTATTATTATTCTATTTATTTTAATTTGACATTAAATTCAATCAATCAATTATAATTAATTATCAGCCATTTTCAATGACGCCCAGACGGCTTCCAACGCACTTTAACACACTAGGTATGGTTATTCTAATATTAGTTTATACTAATACTAGGTTAGTTTAAAAGCTTCTATTGTATGTTAAACAAGTTAGGGTTATAGTTAAAATACTGTTAACTAAGAATAAGTAGCAGTTAACGTGGACTGTCAGGCTTCACTGCCTTTATGATAGTCTGAGCTGATGCCTAAATCAATGCATCACTATCAAATTTAAATACGTTTTCTAAATATGCTTTAATTTAAATTGATAATATATTACCAGATTATGTTCAAATTTCAACTAATTGATTAATATTTGTGCCCTTCCTCTAAAAATATACAAAATAAATTTTTAATAGAAGAACTATTAATTAATCTGTTAGCTGATTATTATTGCTAGCTTAGGTTAAGCGTAATAGATTATTTTTACTTACTGGAATCGCTGATGATCCGCAGTCCCATCTCCACAGGGTTTCTCAACTCCGTAGGACTCGCAGAAACGTGGAAACAATTTAATCACGGACTTTTGAACCGCACCCCACACCTGACACCACTTGTAACGGACGAGACGGGACTTGGGAATTAGATAATCAGAAAACTAGTTGGCCGCAAAAATCTGATTTTAATTTAATCTTTCACATTAATAATATTATTACGATACTATTCACATTCCCTAAACAGTACTTTTAAAATATATTAATCATACATCAGCGAAACAGTAGGTTAAAAATTTAGATTTTAGAGGGAAGGGCAAACACGGAGCGACGCGTTACGTTCGAGTACCGGCGATCAACTCACTCCACGCACATACTTTTTCGCTACAAATTTTTATTAAAATGGCGGACTAGACTCCGTACGGTGCTGCTCCCAAACGATTTACTTGGGCGTAACAGAGTCTAGAAACGACACAACTTGGCCAGACACAGGCTGGAGTCAGCAGAATCAGCAAATTCCTCAGCCAGCTGCAGCTAAAGCTGCCACGGGTATCGGGCTACTTCTGCTTAACAACTCAGTTGAGATCAACTAGAATATTCCGAGCAACTATTACTTGGACTTATATCTTACTAAATAAATATATAATAATCACTGAGTAAAATTTAGTTTTATTAGATAATCATACAAGTGATGTAACTCACTTTACTACTCACTATTTAATAGTAAATTGTATCTTCAGGAGTAAGGGATTCCAATAAATATGCAAGTCTAGTTTAATAAATTTGTTTAATCATACAAAAATAAAAATTTACTAAATAAAATCACCAGTTATTAAATATTTTATTACCCCTGTTTAAATTTTTTAATTTGACCATTTTAGATTAATCAAAATATCATAATTTAAATAATTACAACAAAAAGATTAATCAGTTGAAAAAGACAAATTAGTTTGAAAAAAATTATATGAAATCATTGACTCTATTATGGAATTAAAATAATAAAATACAAAAATAAAATTTTAAAATTATGTTTACTATATAGTAATAATAATATAGAATGGTTGATACATTGCTTAAGAATTATTCTATATTTAAATATCAATGGTATTTTCTATGTATTCTGTTGGATGTTTGAGACATGTGTTGTAACATCTTTAAAATAATTGTAAATATTCTAGTTTTATATTAAAATTTGCTGTAAAAAGACAGGAATTTCTACAGTTACTGTACTCAAAAAGGAGGTACATAAGAACAAAGCTGGTAGGAATTTAATACAAGAACTGTTTTGTTCAATTAAACTGTACTTGGTGTATATAAGTGATTCTGTTCACTTAAGAACTTTATTTATATTAGTGACACTATTGTCACTAGGTTGTTTTTCCAGTTGTGTTAACAAATGAACATTATATGCACACTGAAGCATTTTACAATGTGAATTTTCTTCCTTGTCTGGACCAAAGATACAATATAAGGTAGTGCTACAGTCCAATACTTCCCTTTGCCACTTTCATGTACATTATTCAATTGTAATATGAATTTTTAAAATCCATAGAATGTTAAGCAGTAACCACTATTAGACTTATTACTTTTATAAAATATATTTGTTATTAGTGATGTTGCTCACTTTAACATTTCATGTTGTTACTGAACTGTTTCTTTTTCAGGTAGTGTTTCAAAATAAACCATGAATGCATAACTAATGAAGCATTTATTAATGATAATATTCTTACCTGCCTATACTAATGATATACCGTAACATGTAAAATTGCTCACATTTAAAGTCCAATTATCTTATTAGGACTGTTGTACACTGAATTTAATACGTTCGTAAACTTAAAAAAAATTAAACACAAATAAACGTCCTAATTTTATAAACTTAAGTTATACCATGAATTTATACTGCTCACTTCAGTACCTATTTAATTTAGTTCAGATAGTTTTTACAAATAAACAATGAACTCAACGCAAATGCAAATTTGGAAACGTTGATGAATTATAGTTTTAATACTAGTCTAACAAAAGATACCATATGTTATATTGCTCACATCTACTGTAGAATATCTCTCTTGGACCGTTTTAATATACACATACAGTTTTACATAGAATAAGTAACATTCACAGTGTCTTTAAAAGGTAAATACTGTTAGACTTCTTACTATTATAAACCTTAATTAAACCATGAATTGATTCTGTTGTCTCTGACCAGTTTCAGATAGTGTTCAGAAATAAATAATAAATGTAAAACACCTGTTAAAGCATTTATGAATACAGTTTTCTTACTTGTCTAAACTAATGGTGCAATAAGTGATACTGCTCATAATTACAGTTTAATTCCTAGTTTAAACCATTTTCATGGATGTTATTACACAGTTATACACTGAATTAAGAATATTACTATTAAAATAAAGTTATAACATAAAATGATACTGCTTTACTTCAGTATGTCACTTAATGCCAATACCTAGTTTCAGGTAGGACTTACAAATAATTATTGATTGCACTTAAACAACTAAAAACACATACTATATTACTTTTCTTCTTTATCTGGGCCAATATTACAATAAACTATATTGCTGACATTCATAGCTCTTTTCATCTCTTTCATTACTTCCACGAATAACCAACATGCATATAACTTTTCCAAATGTAAACACTAACCCTTAACTAAGGTTAAAGAGCATACGGTTTATTTAAGCATTATATTTAGTATCACTGACGAGTTTCAGTTACAATTTGCGGATAAATATTAAATGCACTTAAATTGGTGTACCATTATATAATATTATTTATCTTACTTGTAAGGACCCAAAGTACAATATGTGATTTTGCTCACATTTACAATTCCATTCCTCTCTTTGACCATTTCCATGTACACCATTCAGAAGTAATCTGAATTTACAACATTATCAGGATCTTTATAAGGTAAACTATGTTTGAACTTTTACCTTTATAAACTAAAATTATGCCATGAAGTTATACTGCTCATTTCAGAAATTCCTTTAATACCACTGGTCAGTTTCAGGTAGTGTTTACAAATTAATATTAAATGCGCTTCAAATGTTGAAGCATTATACGATATTAATTATTTTAACTGTCAGGACCCAAAGTACAATATGTGATTTTGCTCACATTTACAATTTCATTCCTCTCTTTGACCATTTCCATGTACACCATTCAGAAGTAATCTGAATATATAACATTAGTAGGACCTTCATAAGGTAAACTATGTTTAAACTTTTACCATTATAAACTAAAATTATGCCATGAAGTTATACTGCTCACTTCAGAAATTCATTTGATACCATTGGTCAGTTTCAGATAGTGTTTACAAATACATATTAAATGCACTTCAAACGTTGAAGCATTATACAATATTAATCACTTTAATTGTCAGGACCCAAAGTACAATATGTGATTATGCCCACATTTACAATTCCATTCCTCTCTTTGACGATTTCCATGTACACCATTCAGAATTAATCTGAATATATAACATTAGTAGGACCTTCAAAAGGTAAACAATGTTAAGACTTTTTATCCTTATAAACTAAAGTTATGCCATGAAGTGATAATGCTCACTTCTGAAATTCATTTGATACCACTGGTCAGTTCCAGATAGTGTTTACACATAAACATTATTTGCACTTCAAACGTTGAAGCATTATACAATATTAATTATTTTAATTGTCAGGACCCAAAGTACAATATGTGATTTTGCTCACATTTACAATTCCATTACTCTCTTTCCATGTACACCATTCAGTAGTAATCTGAATTTACAACA
Organism: Homalodisca vitripennis; assembly: GCF_021130785.1. Classification (NCBI taxonomy): domain Eukaryota; kingdom Metazoa; phylum Arthropoda; class Insecta; order Hemiptera; family Cicadellidae; genus Homalodisca; species Homalodisca vitripennis. Next base: position 322,234 of record NW_025776166.1, read on the forward strand.
TTATCAGAATCTGTATAAGGTAAACTATGTTTGAACTTTTACCTTTATAATGTCATGCCATGAAGCGATACTGCTCACTTCAGAAATTCATTTAATACCACTGTTCAGTTTCAGGTAGTATTTACAAATAAATATAATTGCACTTCAAACGTTGAAGCATTATACAATATTAATTATTTTAATTGTTAGGACCCAAATTACAATATGTGATTTTGCTCATATTTACAATTCCATTCCTCTTTTTGACCATTTCCATGTACACCATTCAGAAGTAATCTGAATATATATCATTAGTAGGACCTTCATAAGGTAAACAATGTTAAGACTTATTACCCTTATAAACTAAAGTTATGCCATGAAGTGATAATGCTCATTTCTGAAATTCATTTGATACCAGTGGTCAGTTCCAGGTAGTGTTTACAAATAAATATTAATTGCACTTCAAACGTTGAAGCATTATACAATATTAATTATCTTAATTGGAAGGACCCAAAGTAAGATATGTGATATTGCTTACATTTACAATTCCATTCCTCTCTTTCCATGTACACCATTCAGTAGTAATCTGAATTTACAACATTATCAGAATCTTTATAAGGTAAACTATGTTTGAACTTTTACCTTTATAAAGTCATGCCATGAAGCGATACTGCTCACTTCAGAAATTCATTTGATACCACTGGTCAGTTTCAGGTTGTGTTTACAAATAAATATTAATTGCACTTTAAACGTTGAAGCATTATACAATATTAATTATTTTAATTGTCAGGACCCAAATTTCAATATGTGATATTGCTCACATTTACAATTTCATTCCTCTCTTTGACGATTTCCATGTACACCATTCAGAAATAATCTGAATATATAACATTAGTAGGACCTTCATAAGGTAAACAATGTTAAGACTTTTTACCCTTATAAACTAAAGTTATGCCATGAAGTGATAATGCTCACTTCTGAAATTCATTTGATACCACTGGTCAGTTCCAGATAGTGTTCACACATAAACATTATTTGCACTTCAAACGTTGAAGCATTATACAATATTAATTATTTTAATTGTCAGGACCCAAAGTACAATATGTGATTTTGCTCACATTTACAATTTCATTCCTCTCTTTGACCATTTCCATGTACACCATTCAGAAGTAATCTGAATATATAACATTAGTAGGACCTTCATAAGGTAAACTATGTTTAAACTTTTACCATTATAAACTAAAATTATGCCATGAAGTTATACTGCTCACTTCAGAAATTCATTTGATACCATTGGTCAGTTTCAGATAGTGTTTACAAATACATATTAAATGCACTTCAAACGTTGAAGCATTATACAATATTAATCACTTTAATTGTCAGGACCCAAAGAACAATATGTGATTATGCCCACATTTACAATTCCATTCCTCTCTTTCCATGTACACCATTCAGTAGTAATCTGAATTTACAACATTATCAGAATCTTTATAAGGTAAACTATGTTTGAACTTTTACCTTTATAAAGTCATGCCATGAAGCGATACTGCTCCCTTCAGAAATTCATTTGATACCACTGGTCAGTTTCAGGTAGTATTTACAAATAAATATAATTGCACTTCAAACGTTGAAGCATTATACAATATTAATTATCTTAATTTCAAGAACCCAAAGTAAAATATGTGATTTTGCTCACAATTACAATTCCATTCCTCTCTTTGACAAATGTCATGTACACCATTCAGAAGTTATCTGAATATATAACATTAGTAGGACCTTCATAAGGTAAACAACGTTAAGACATTTTACCTTCATACTCTAAAGTCATGCCATGAAGTGATACTGCTCACTTCAGAAATTCATTTGATACCATTGGTCAGTTTCAGATAGTGTTTACAAATACATATTAAATGCACTTCAAACGTTGAAGCATTATACAATATTAATCATTTTAATTGTCAGGACCCAAAGTACAATATGTGATTATGCCCACATTTACAATTCCATTCCTCTCTTTGACGATTTCCATGTACACCATTCAGAATTAATCTGAATATATAACATTAGTAGGACCTTCAAAAGGTAAACAATGTTAAGACTTTTTACCCTTATAAACTAAAGTTATGCCATGAAGTGATAATGCTCACTTCTGAAATTCATTTGATACCACTGGTCAGTTCCAGATAGTGTTTACACATAAACATTATTTGCACTTCAAACGTTGAAGCATTATACAATATTAATTATTTTAATTGTCAGGACCCAAAGTACAATATGTGATTTTGCTCACATTTACAATTCCATTACTCTCTTTCCATGTACACCATTCAGTAGTAATCTGAATTTACAACATTATCAGAATCTGTATAAGGTAAACTATGTTTGAACTTTTACCTTTATAATGTCATGCCATGAAGCGATACTGCTCACTTCAGAAATTCATTTAATACCACTGTTCAGTTTCAGGTAGTATTTACAAATAAATATAATTGCACTTCAAACGTTGAAGCATTATACAATATTAATTATTTTAATTGTTAGGACCCAAATTACAATATGTGATTTTGCTCATATTTACAATTCCATTCCTCTTTTTCCATGTACACCATTCAGTAGTAATCTGAATTTACAACATTATCAGAATCTTTATAAGGTAAACTATGTTTGAACTTTTACCTTTATAAAGTCATGCCATGAAGCGATACTGCTCACTTCAGAAATTCATTTGATACCACTGGTCAGTTTCAGGTTGTGTTTACAAATAAATATTAATTGCACTTTAAACGTTGAAGCATTATACAATATTAATTATTTTAATTGTCAGGACCCAAATTTCAATATGTGATTTTGCTCACATTTACAATTTCATTCCTCTCTTTGACGATTTCCATGTACACCATTCAGAAATAATCTGAATATATAACATTAGTAGGACCTTCATAAGGTAAACAATGTTAAGACTTTTTACCCTTATAAACTAAAGTTATGCCATGAAGTGATAATGCTCACTTCTGAAATTCATTTGATACCACTGGTCAGTTCCAGATAGTGTTTACACTTAAATATTATTTGCACTTCAGACGTTGAAGCATTATACAATATTAATTATTTTAATTGTCTGGAACTAAAGTACAATATGTGATTTTGCTCACGTTTACAATTCTATTCCTCTCTTTTTCCATTCCCACGTTCATTATACAGTACTAATCTTAACATACAACATTAGAAATACCTTTACAAGGTAAACAATGTTAAGACTTTTTACCTATATCAACAAAAGTTATGCCATGAAGTGATACTGCTCACTTCAGAAATTCATTTGATACCACTGGTCAGTTTCAGGTAGTGTTTACAAATTATTATAAATGGACTTCTTAAGTTGAAGCCTTTTAAAACTGTCACTCATTTGACAAGATCAAAAACAAGACAATTTATTTGGTCTCATTTTAAGTTTTATTTATTTAATTGGCCTTATTATTGTCTAAATAAAATTATACATTGTTAACAGATGTAGTATATTTAAAAACTAAAATCCTCTCTTTCTTCTTGATTGTGGTTAATTGTGTAAGAAATAAATGTTATTTTCTTACTTCTTTATACTAAATATTTAATATGTAAAACTGCTTAAATCTATGTTCTATTGATCTTTATGATTAGAGGTAAAAGGACTGTTTACAGCAGTGCATTGATTATCTGAAACAATTGGTGCAAGATGGTTTTCTTATTATCAAATTAAATAGGAACCGTACAAACTGTACAATGAAAAATTCAACAAATAATAAAACAGTACAAATTTAACCTAAAAGAAAAAGTTAAACATGTTTGTTTGCTTAGTTTTCTTGCCATGTTGATTGTGCACAGCTCTATGCAGCATGCGTTCCTGCTGGCCCATCCACCCATACCCAGTTCACCTGTAAGAAATATCAATCCTGTTGGTGGTGTAATACAGTATTCATTCAGAAAATTAGCTACTGGTGGCTTTTTATATTTTAAATTAAACTCTAGCTGATGCTATCAAAATTTTTACATAATATTTTTATTCAATCGCCTTTGTAGTATGATCAGCTCTTGATATCAGCCCATCTTAAATTAACAGGTTTCTAAAATGTTCTCTAAACAGCCTAAATGAAAAAAAAAGGCAGTAAACTTTAAATCTATGGCTGTTCACCATTTTATAAATTTGTCCTGAATGTAAATAAAAAACACGAAATTTTATTTGTATTGACAATTTTACTATCTACAAATAGGTATATACATATACTAATATATAAAAATAATATATACAGCAAATTTACTGCACAACGATGTTGGCATGAAAGAGTATTCCACAAAAACAGGAATGACAATAAATCTTTGTGAAACAGCTAAAAGGTTAACATTCCTAATACAAACCAGTTTGTCATCAGATAGTTTTAAAATAAGTTAGATGTCTAGACTGATGTACACATACTGGGCAGAAACCCCTTGCAGATGCAGAAAACAAATATAACATAACCCCTTGAAACATTACTGTATTGCTTATGAGGTTGATATTAAGATGTAACTGACAACCTCTTAGTAAATACAAAAGCTTAGTTTAAATAGCTTTTTCTTTTCGTTATTTAATAGTAAATATGAATAATTTCAATACCAATCTGACAAGTTTTCATGTATCAATAATTATACTATTTTATTCGATTAATTTTATAATTATTTATAGATTTTTCATTACATATCTTCACAAAGTAAGCATAAAATAAGAGTAACATTAAGAAATACTCAGGAAATAATGAAGGAAGAATAGCTGATACAGCAAGAAGAATAGCTGCTAGCTTCCAGGTCACTGACTGAAGATCTCTGAAGATCTCCTTCACATGGAGGGACAACAGATGAGTAGTTTCAGGAAGTAAGTAAGGAACAGAAGGCAGCATCCCGGCAAGCTCCTGGACAAAGAATTTATATAAATTTCGACCACAATATTCTCGCCAGTTCACACACTGTTCTCTAATCTAAATAATCAAATTAATGTTAACAACATGCAAGAGGTGGCACCCAAGGGCAAATTGCCGCATTTGTCAAAATCTAAAAGTATTATTATGTTTAAACAGATAAGCAACTTGGGAACTCATTCTATCTTCTCATATATTTCTTCGTGATCCCTAATAAAACGTTATTGTCCCCTGCACCCAATTCGGCAAAATTTCCTGATGCAAATATTTAAAATTAGAGATACAATACATTCACACATTTTCCATATTGTTCTTTTAATTTAATTTTTTTGTACAATCTTCTTTATTTATGCGCTTAAAAAGTACGTACAGAAGTTAGCTCACACGCAACATCCCGCGTAGTGTCAATTTTCCAGTAAATTCAGCAGTATACTTTCATGTTTTAATTGACACATTGTTATTTACAGATAATTAAAGTAGTTTATTCTGAGACACAATGGGTCAAACAAATCACTCAGATTTTTTAGAAGATTTCTTATTGAAGAAAAATATAAAATCATATAACAGGAATTATGTTTTGATATAAATAAGTCTTGTGAAGAATGTACAGCATTCCAATATAAAATTTTACTTCATAATCACTGGTATAGAAAAAAATAAATACAATTTTATTAATTTAATATTTAAGAATTACTAAATATTTATTTCCTATGAATGAGTACAATGAGTCTGTATCGTTTCGTTCCCACGAGAATCTGCAATTACGCGACTCGCCGGAAGTTCACTATCTATGGAATTTCCGGTCCATGAGGGGTTTTAGAAGTGAACGCCCGAGCACGCTGTATTTAAAAAGAAAGCACTTTTAGATTGCCTATGATATCGATCTTTCCTCCTACGTATTTAAATATGGTTAATATTTTATGAAATATTGCACTTATTTAGTATATTTTATTAAATTTTTAACAAATGCAATATCGGTCACATAATTCCTTCAAATCTTTAGTCTACAAGGTGTAGACTAGATTGAACAAATTCTCATAAGTGTGTACTCCAATAATAAATTCGAGACACTTGAGGATGGTGTACATCTAAATAATTAAACTTAATAAATTAATACTGGACCTAAGAAATAATTTTTAAGGTGGTTACTGAATCTCTAAATCAAATTATTGTTTGTTTAAAATAATGTATAACTTGGGGTATGCTTATGTTAAAATGTATAGCCAAACTCCTTGTAGACCATCCTCCATTAGATGTGAAGACTACCTTAAAAACTATTTCTTTATTTCAGGGCAACATGACAAAAAATGATAGTCACTTCAAAACGTAGATTTATAGGCGCAGTAATGATGCACCAAGTTTTATTGTTTTACCCGTAATCCTTAGGGCTAAATCAAGCTTATCAAGGACCCTTTTTACAACCTCTGTGTGGTGTGGTTTGTGTTTGGAATGCAATTGGAAAAGAAATTTCTCACGGTGTCCTTTACAAAAATAAAATTGTATATACTATCTGTTGAGAAATATAAATAAAATTTATCTGAAACTAATTTCACCAAAACCCAATAAACATAGGCTACCAAAATAACTAAAAAGCGTTACTCCAGGCCGCCAGTCTGTAACCTGAATATTATTGTACCCACACATTTGTTAAAGCAGTAAATAAAATTTGGTTTCAAAAAGCTATTGTAAAATTCTCCTACCAGCATAGTTTGAAGTAGGTAGATTTTGTGACAAATGAATTACGTATTAATAATTGCATACATGATCTATGTGATAACATCCTAAAAGTCATTCATAAGATAATTTTCAAAAACTTAACTGTAGGCTATATTTAAATAATAGTTTACCAGATTACACAATATTTTGGTGTTATTTGAAAATACTAATTAAGTTATGGAGTATCGAAAATGTGAAATACGTTCTACACTAAACTGTAGTGTTCCATAATTGTTCTATTTGCAGCAAATTCTTCAATTTATATATGACAAAAATTTGTTTCACGTTGTAACTGTTTTTCCTTTGCATTAATAACAATTGCGTTAATATCTCCGTAAAGAAATAAATAGGTAGACCTTTTACAATAACCCAAACAGGAAAACCCTTATTATTTTGATATCATTACTTCAATGTATGTTTCCAATATCAAAAATTTCTCATTCCCTGTTCATAATTTTTAATCTTGATTTACAAATAGGCAACAGAATATGCTTAATATGTACAAGACAACATATTGGCAGATTGGTCAAGAAAAGGCCGACCACACGGTGTTATAAACAGGGCCCTAGGGCCGTTTAGTTGTTAAATAAGTTTTATACACCTGAAAGAAGATGGTAGAAATTAATTCTTGAGATGTGGTGATAAACTTTTTGAAACATATCACAATGCGAAATGTCTGAAATTTTATCATCCTTTCAAATTATTCATCATAAATAACCAAATTTAAACAAGTTTAATACCTACTTAGAATTCATTGCAACCTTAAATACACTGCAAATTCTTCTTGAATTACTTCAGTACTACTCATGACTTTATAATAATGCTGAAAATTTGCTAGGATTTTCATAAACAATACATTTTCGTAGTATGTCCAAAAATAACCAATCATTCCATTTAAACACAATCCAATAAAAACTGTATAATCTTATTTATTAATTTCTTTGCTTTTGATTGCTTTGTATTATTACAGAGAACAGGTATTTTAATTTGTAGATTGTGTTGACTTATCACTTATCTTTTTATAAAGGTTTTGAAAATGTGAAGTATTTATTTTTAAATGTTACAAGGAAGAGAAACTGTTATAAAATGCAATTCTCCTAAAAGTATCTATTAGACATTTAAAATAGTACTAAATATTAATAAAGCAATACTTTTCTAATAAGGTTTATTTTACTCAAAAATTAAACGGTGGTCATAAATAAATTTTATGGCTGAAATGTTTCTAACATTCTTGTATATGCATATTTAAACCATACGGTATTTTAATATTAATTTTAATTAAACTAATGTAATTATTTATTTGTGCTCGTTATGAAACCTTTGGTTTTAAAAGGCCTCGTCCAAAAAATAAACCTTATTGAAAAATTATTGTTTTATTAAAATTTGGTACTATTTTTAATTTCTTTCCTCAATGGCTCCAAGAGTCTTCAATCTAAGACACATTTTTAAAACTACTAGTCCTTTTAACTTTAAAATATTAAATAACGAAAGAGTAAGTCAGACCACATGTTAAAATTTTTTTATTGTACTGAAATTTGTTTACAAATCTATTAAGTATCTATAAATTGAGCTAGTACTAAGTTATATTGGGCTTGACATAAATTACTTTTACATTTATTAATTAAATACATTTATCTTACTACACTAAGATAAAAATCAATAATTTACTTACCTTGAGATGATCGGACAACGCTGTAAGTACAAAGAAGCATTGAATCTCATGACCCCACTGTGAAATTTAGTTGAACGTTTTCCATGTCGTCGGGTAAGATCGCCAGACCACAGGCAGGTTGAAGTCAACAGCGATGAACCAAAACAAGCCCCACCCAACCGTGGTGTGTAACCGCGCTAATAACTGCAACCCAACTATCACAACACAATCGCGCTTGGGCTCAACGACTGACTGTGACTGGTGACTGCTCAAAGCTAACGCCAGCTGTCACCTCACTAAACCTGCGCGTGCCCTACTGCGCGTTTGAAAAGATATCCTCCATTTCTCTCTCAGTCTCTTTAACTCCGAGATAAGATAATTTCTTGTCTCTCCAGTCAATCTGTGGGTTTAAATGAAACTCATTGTTAATTATTTGTAATAACTTTTCCTTCTATAAAGAATGGCTATTTTGCGTACCTTCTATACTATATTCCATGTTTGACAGGAATTATAAGTAAAGCACTCCATTTTTCGTAAACTATTATGTATTAAATCTGTAAAAATTACATGTTATGCCTTTATTAGCTTAATATGACTACAAAGTATTTATTTAATTATGATTATTGCCTGTGGTAAAACACAATTGTGTGTGGTTATTGTCATATGAAATCTGACTCATCGCATATTTGACTACACAAATTGTAGATTCACAGCAACATATTTCACAGAACTTAAAATAACCACACCGTTAATAGCCTTAATTAATTATGTCTTGATATCATCAAAGGTAATTTAAGAATAATCAGGCTTTCCCTAAAAACTCATTACATCTGTTTTATTGACAATATAATATAACTTGAGTATAAAACCTCTCAGGGAGTTGTATACTACGTGCCCTTTCGTCGTCAGATGTTAGATATATTCCACATTGATGTAAGTGAATTATTTTATTAAAAAGATAAATGTATCATTCTTCTGCTAATTTCCGGTATATATGATACAAAATACAATAATGAACAAAACATAAACAAGTGTAATAATAAACTAACATAACAAAAATTAATATTTGTATCTGTCTCATTATAGAAATATTGGGTCTTTTGTAGAAGAGGACCGCCAGTCTTGAAATGTTTTCTATGGATACAGGACCAACAAAACCACATTGTACACTCAGTATATATGTATTGGACAAAATTTGAACACATTGTAAAGAAAAAAATGATGTTACAAACTATATAAGGGTTTATTCTTGTGGAGGCCAGAATAGGTTCATGTCCCGCCAGATAGCTTGAAACAGATCGTCATAAGACCCTTCAAACAACATGCCATCGCTATAGAACATATTTCAAGACTGGTGGCACTCTTCTACAAAAGACCCGAAATATTTATTTATTGTGTAGACTATGGTATTTAGATCCAATGCAAAAGCAGTGGTGCATCAAGAAATGTACTCTGAAGGGTGCCTTGAAAACAGTAGAGTAGAGGGTATAAAAAACTCTATATCAGGGGTCCAGCCACCCCTGGGGAAAGTTTTGAAACATTAGGTCCTAAAATTAATATTCTATAGTACTTCTCAACTAATAAGAGGAGGTAAAATATCAGCTCAGAGCATAAAGTTTTCAATAAAACCTTTCTACCACCAATCACCAGGAAGCTTATATAGGAATAATCTTCTACTACAAGTACAGTTAATATGAAGTATATGCGACTAAAACAAAATTGAATCATAAAATTAACAAGATACTTAACAAAATAGTTCAGTACAATCACTAAACAAGAGCAAAGCTGCATCATGACTTCGGATCAAAAAGTATAGATACCCTTTTAATAACCTTTTAAAATACTTAAAGTATTTAAGTACTCCGAGGTGAAATAGTAATTGGGTTTATACTGATACTGCCTAAAGAAGTCACGTGCCTTAGTAGATGGCCATAATCGGATCTCGATTGTAGGACTGTAGGTCCACGCCTAGTTTGACGAGAGTGGCTGACGTCACTTTTCTGCAGGGTAGGACAGTTAGTCCACGCCGACACCTGCGGACTAACTGTCCTACTTTTCAAAACTGACCTGGCCGTGCATTATTTTTTCTACCTGCACTTATTCTTTATTCTGGTCAGTGATGTTTCCACTACATTCGCACAGCGTACTGGTAAAGCAGTAAATATTAACAACAGTTTACTCAAGCTATCACATATGAAGTGGATTACTAATAGGGATTATATCTTAACGAATTCCACATAGCATTATATTACTTTCTGATTAATTTGGCATTGTCCTAATGAATCATAAACATCTACAGTAAGTTTGTATTAGTTATTCCTTATATTGGACCATCGTTTGTATAATACTGTATATACCAGTAGACACATTACTCGTAGTACCTACACGTTAATTGCAATGGATGGTTTATTGTTTTATTAACATTGTTAATAGTGAAAATAACCATTTAGTTCATATCTAATATGTCATTTTTAAAGTTGTACCAAATTAAGTTAAATAGATACGAAGAAAAAATATGTTATTACCTTAAATAGTGGCTCTTGGCATATAATCCAAACAGTAAACAAAACATCTGCCTACACAGACATACTAACTTACATAATAGTGACCTTATGCCGTTATCGATACGTTGTAAATATCACTCAAACAGGAATTTGATGAACGGCTAAAAAATTTGTCTAGTTTCATTCAAACTTCCAATTGCTATTCATCGCTATATAACGCTGCGAAAAAAATTAACGTTATTTCAAATAGTGATCCCGGAACGACAGGAGATAACATGTTTAATTACTAGCAGTTATAAGGACCTCGAACGCTCCAAATTATTAAATTTATTCTTAAACCCTATTAGTTTTATTCCCCTTTAAAATAAACCGTTAACCATTAAAAGTTTTAAAATTTAGTGTTAATTAATAAAAAAGCCCTAGTTAATATTGCTTTGTTTTTTCGAACAAGGTACATACAAACTTCTAAGAAGCCTACTTCTGTCAAAAGTCAAATAAACTATGCGTTTTATAACTATATAAAAGTTATATAGTACATTCTTTTGATGTCTGCATACAGTACTCATAATGCATACTCAATATTTACTAAAGTGTACAGTTAAAAGTAGACTTTTAATAAAACTTGTAGTTTATTTATCTAAATATTTGTCTTATTTGTGCTCAACAGTGGTCACAAAAAAGTTTGAAATGAGAAGTGATGTTATTATCAAGCTTACTCTATGCTTTCGTGACTAAATGTAAGGTAATTTATGATTGTGCTACTATAAAACAATGTTTACACAGAACAATTGACTAAAGTTAAGAGGCTCTTATACTATTATATAAATGTCTTGTTCTCTTTACGTGATTTTTCTGTGCATTCTTAAGATATTTTAATCGTTGTTCTCCTAGTCGGAGCGAAAACGTATCCAATAAAGCAAAGGCCACTATAATCGTTACAGACATTCTTAAGTTAGAAATGGCGTAACTAACCTGACTTTATTTTATGTCTATAATTTTGTTTCATTCTTTTTGCAGCTGTCTTATGTAGTGTACTGAAAACTATTTAGCAGATATAGAGTTTAGATCTCGAAACATCCATTCAAGTGCTACAGTGTGAGTACGACGATCCCTTGTCAACCCCTCATCAAAAGAAACCCGTGAGTCGGACAGTGGGTCCCAGGCCGGGACCGTGGACCAACTGTCCACCCCTCAAGAAGTAGGTAAGAAATGCTTCCGGCAGTTTTATGACGTGGACCTACAGTCCGTCTACCATAGTGCTCAGCGTTCATTTCTGTCAATCTTCGCTATGACTTCGACCCTTTCGACCAGCCACTTTTCGAATACGAAAAAATATGATATTCCCACTAAAAAGCCCACTATAACCGGCTTATCAACAATAACCCAAATTGTTTTTTTTATTTGCTTTGTACTAATAGCGTGTGATAACCCGCTAAGGTACAATTCACATTAACAAGATCTTCAGATTTTCCCACCTGTTAACCCAAATTTAAAATAACTCTGTAACCTGATTTTTACTACACAACAATTTGCAAAACATCTGTGTTTTGTGCAGGTGTAGGCCTTTACAGAATATCATAAACCTTTCAATATTAGTAAACAATAGATTCATAACGAAGGCAATAAACCCTAGGTTCAATTAAAAAATTACCGTGCGGTAAGTGTAGAACGTACTCAACGAAATTTTAAGCGATATCCTACAGTAAGTTTATACGCGTGGGAAAGGAAACGAACTTCCGGTGTTGTGCGCTCCCGTTGAAGCCTCCTTAGAATATTTGGTAGACTATACAAGTTAAAACGTTATCCATTAAAATTGGCAACTCAGAGTAACAACTCAAGTCATCAGTTACGCAATTGTGTACTTTGGAAAATATTGCATATACAATTAGTTTCCATCAAACGCAATCAAATCGGTTACAATTTTAGTCTGAATAGAAATACTCGTATGTTTAGTGATGAACTGACCTATATGAAATTATTTATGGCTTTTGCTTAACATAAACATTTAATTAAATGCACATATTTTTATAATCTTGTTATGTTAATTTGCATTCCTTACCAAAACTCTAAAGCCAGTAAATCCGTATTTGAAGATAACCCATTAACCAGATTAAAAGCAATAGAGTATACGAAATGAGTCTAAACGTCATGGTTGAGGTGGGCCGCTGGAGAGTTTTATCTGGTTCAAGAATGTTAAGAAGTTCTAAAAAAGGAACCGAGCCAAAGGAACTTGGGTGACAAAGTGCTCAAAACTCTTCTAGCCCGCACGGTACTAGACAAGAAAACACGTCTCACTAAACCTGCCGATCAAACATTTAAATGCAATTTTCAAATTTATTCAACTTTCAAATATAAGGTTAAATTGAGAGGCTTATATTACTAAGTAAAAAGGTAAACATGATACATTAATAACGATATAGATATTTGCCTGTCTAGGCCCTCTTTCCTCCTTATAACTTAGAGAGGTTGTAAAACAATAACGTGTAATTTGATTTAAAATATTTTTTATAATTAATCCACCGTTTTCTATTATACTTTGTTAGTTGAGTACAATGTCAAGGGTGAAATGGAACGAATCAAATTTGATAGAGAACGTTTCATCGTTATCTACCTGTGAGATCTGTGGACTGTGTGAAGTCAGCTGTAGGCTACCCGGAAACTGCCTTAGCTTTGTGCTATTTTTTACTACTCCTCATGTAGCAGATTTCTGTACTGATGGATATTTTTTATCATTTTAATAGTTTATTTTGGTTATGTGTACTTAATTGTAAAAACACTCCATTGAAAGCGTCAGCAAGTAGTTTTGTCATTTGAAAGTAACCAGATAATTTTAAAATGTTCACATACACACTAGTCTTAGTTTATAAGAAATTTGTATCTTTGAGTCTTTATTTTAATCTGCCTATATACAACATTATACATTGAAATAAAGGTACTTTACCCGAGGAATAAATTACATTATGTTAACAATTCATGTAAATTTATTATTCTCGTTTAGAAGTTCATCATTAATGTAAAAATTAAAACACTTTTAACTTTATACATAACATTTTATAAACAGTTCTGATAGATTAGTTTATATTAGCAATAAAATAGACACTTTTAGAAAACAATCTGATTTCTGGAGTAGGATAAACTCAAACAATATAAATATTCGGCGAGGACTTCCTTAAGCCTGGCAGGCTCACGGTTCGAACCGAGGGGCGAGGGAGTGTTGGTTTATTGCACCCTCGTCACATTTGAGATAATGGGTCATTGACAGGTGCAACATGCTATGGAGGACCTCCCGTATCCGGTTGTGACACATTGTACTGTCTATAGCTTTCGTCTCGCACAAACAATTACTACATAAATTCCTGGAAATCATGAGCATTGTTGTACATTTGTTTTCATTGAAACACTGAAGCAATTCACTATTTTGTTTGTGTTGGAATTATTCAACAAAATTGCATAGTTTGTTCTATTATGGTGGCATAACAGTAGTGGAATATCTGACATGGTTGAGGAAGAAATTAACACGTGTTATCGATCGGTAAATAACTATCGTAATAATGGATGAACGTTAAAAAATATAAATCGACGAAAATAAATCTATTTTGTAGTTTGGAGTTTATCATATTTTTCTAATAGTTATAACATGAGTCTAACAGTTTCCACTAGATAGTCCTTTTGGTTACAGTTTTAGAAAACTACTCTTATTACAGGAAACAACCTCAGATCCGTCAGAAGAGACAAATTCTTACCAATGTACATATCTGATCACGAAGGCCTTTCTTTAGCAGTTTGTCAGAAGATAAAAAAAACTTAAAAAGTATAATGAAAATCATTAGTAAGAATTCAAACTATACTACAAAAAAAGATTAACACAGTATTTTCATTGAAACTGGTGTAGAAAAACAGTTATTTAAATAAATTTGTATATATACTTTTAGTAATCATTCCAAAAATGCTCCTTTAAAAAGAAAAATTATATTTCACAAAATAAAACATGGAATTTTAAACAGTGCCATCATTTATTTGTGTATTACCAAGCCTAGCTTTTTTAATTGTGTTCTAGTTAGATTGTATCTTATTATATTATATTCGTGAGTTAAGAAATGTCTGGAAGTTTTATTATAGGATTAACTATGAGATTACGTAGGAAGTACATAAAAATGCCACATCAGTATCAATGTCTACAGAAATAATTTCTTATCATTACTGCCATCATACATTAATTACTACAGTTTGTTCACTTTAAAAACAACTGTTATTGGAAGGGCTGATTCAATCAAAAGGGAGTTTTAATAGTTTAGCTCTACTTCACCTTCCACTTTGTGTAGTGTTTGAAATCTGACATTCTGTCACAGCCTTAACTACTGGAATCTGGAGTCCACGTCCGTATAAAAGGATCCGACAAAGATCAATACAGCAGAGTACATTAGGAATATGATTTCGATATCCTTGATTTTGCCAGCTTAAATAGGGTCCTGACATGATAGCCTAGGCCAACCAATTAGCCTAGACAGTCGGTAACGAAGAAGCTCAAAACGCAATCTCGGCAACAGAGACACATACACTACAAAAGAGTGTCTGTCTCGTTTACCCAGAAACAATACACACAAGAAGAGGCATTTTCAATGTTTCATCAGCTGCACAATTAAAATGGAGCAAAATTCAAAATGCACATTTATCGCTTTGGTTTAGAGGCTTGCGTGTTAAAAATAAATGCTTTTTACTAATTCAATATAATATAAACAAAGTAGCAACACGCCACACCACGTGTTGCATAACAAACTGAGTTTGCATTCAAAATTTCAAATCTATAACACATTTTATTTTCGATATACCTGCAGGCAGATAGAATGATAAATAGTCGCACAGAAGAGACATTTTTATATACCCCCGGTAGATAAAATAAAAATTGTGTTGGCTTACTGAGTGATAACAACCCAACCTAGTCTATATCAAAATGTTAACAGAAGAAATCTTTCTCGAGATAACTTACCACATTATAGTCTCATATTGAATTATGTTTTATAGCAGTGTTCCAGTAATGAAAGTTTCGGTGAGCTAAATTGGGGAACTACAACTCAAGAGTTCTCTGATATTAAATATTGTCACCTACTTTTAACATTGACTTTCCACTCTGGTAATTTTTTCATTTTACCATATGAATAAAAATTTTCCATGTAAAAAAGTCTTTATTGGACTAGGTTTGTTCTCAAATTTATTTATTCTGCCATATTTTCATTGCCCCAATGTTTGCATATAATACCAATAAAAATATAATAGCTAACGCTAGGCCATATCCCATGGAATGACATTCACCATTATCGAACTCAGTGTTATCAGCCAAATTCAATGGTTGACCTCATTCTTGTTTATGTAGAAATGAAGTTTCAATTAAGTCTAATTATGAAATATTTTTCGAAATGATACACATGATCTTGTCATATGATACATTCACGTTCTTTTCATTTTATTGCGTTTCATACTAGTGTTTAAATAATAAAAGTCTATACATCTAGTCACCACTCACCTTAAAAATGGTGTGGGATGTGTTGGAATAATTAGTCTACATGTGTTAATACGTCATACAAGTTTTTACCCGCGGGTAAAAAAAAATCAAAGTCCGAAGCCAACTTTATCAAAACACGTATGATGTCATATAATGGTCCTCTATAATGTGTTTCAAACGTAAGTAGTCATATGATCAGGTTCATCATATGACTACCTAATTTATAATTTCAGTGTTTATGGTTAGACGATCAGAGGTACAATATCTTATATCATGTTTGGTTGGTATAGGAGCATTCATTTCTCGTTCAAATTCATCATATTTCCGATGCCACAACTGAATTTACCTCGTTACTGTCATCAAGAAATTATTTACACTGGTCTCCGAAAACAGCTTTGCTTAAAAAACCGCTTATTTCCAGCTATTGTGATCTACTGCCGGTCTAATGTATTTTTAGTGCCATAGATGAGTTTTCATCGTTGTCCTGACGAGGGAAATATATTTACCTTCTTAGGAATGAGAAGCCTACTTCGATCAAATCTCTCTCTGGTTCCGAGCATTTCAACTGACTTCGAGTTTATTGTAGTTACGGTTCCATAGTTGAATTTGCCTTATTTACCCGATTAACAAAATGTTGACGAAAAAATATATATACAGTCCTAAGAGACTGAGAACAGGAGTTTAGTGTCAGCTAAATTTGATTATATAATATAAATAAAATAGTGCTTAAATTAAATAAACATATTGGTGTGCTGCCTTAGTATAATGTTTACACAGAAAGGTTGATTACTTGACAGGCTCATTCAATAAAAATTACGAAACTTTAAAGACCAAGAACTTTCGCTATTTTTAAGTCCATTATGGTGGAGCCCGGAAAGTTTTTCGAAATAAGAATAGGCCCATATTCGTTCCAGGAACCGTAGGAATGTCTATGTAAAGTTTCAGTACAATCGGTTGAGTAGTTTACGCGTGAAAACACAACGAAGAAACAAAGGCACTGTGGCATATATAATATTATTAGGACGTTAAAATATATAATGGGTAAATTGAGTTTGTTTACAAATATATTTATTGTGCTTTGTTACCAATATCACAATGGTTACCCATAAGACTAATGTAATACATGCTAAATGTCACCCAAATCTCATGGTGTGACGTTTACCACAATCGAACGCAGTGTTCCTCACACAGTACTGAAGCTTCATGCATAAACAAACGTCTATATGTTAGTTAGTTTCTGATATATCGTGCGGAAAGACAGTTTTAAATGAAAGTTGTCCAGCCCCACGACTGATAGGCTTCCCACTAAGTCAATTGTCATATAACCTCATGATCGGGGCAAGGTAGTTTATTGAGCTAAAGGGGCCCGACTGGTTAACATCCCAGATGCTGTTTATTGTTTGGTTGATCATAATATAATAAATATATAGCAGGTTCTTTCTTTACTGCCATTATCAGAGCTAATATTTATATAAAATATACAAGACTTATAATTTTTATTACTTTGATCAATAACATTGTAGTAATAGCGTTTAATAGTAAATAATCAACACTGGTTTATGCATAATACGTAACAGACCAGTTATCTTAATTGGTTATGAGAACTAGCTCCTGAATAAAATTTCATAATGAAATGACAGTTGTTGCTTGCAAAATGATTAATTTTAATTTCCTGTTTTACTTAATAAAAGACAACATATTTAATACAGGCAAATGTTATATAATTTTATTTTAGCATTGGAACATATGATACGTCAAAAATATATATTTTATGTGTGTTTGCTAAACTCAATACTTTCAAAACATTTGTTGAGTATCTGGCATTATTGAGAATTTGAGTTTTCATATAGTAAAATAATGCAACATTTTGTTATGAATGTATTGTTTGTTATTTACGGTGATTTAATTGGACATACATAGTACAGATACAATAAACATTCCAAATGTATATTTATATTTATTAATTAATGTAATTAAGGTTGAATAAAGTTTAATAATTAAAATATTGTTTTCTATTTATTCTATGATTTGTATGAAAAACCACATTTTAAAACTATAAGTTAGATACACAATTGCAAATATACATAAAATAAAGATAAATATTTAAAGGTTGAATTGAAACTAATTCTTTTTAGGCTGCTTTACATAACAATCCACATGAATTATTAAATTTGCGCTGAGGCTGGAACGCCTTCAGAATTGCCCCTGCAACATAGCAACATGACGGTCGCCGGCGACTTGCTCTGGCACAGACTGTACTTCTGGACTTTGTGACACTGGACTTACTGACACTGCTGTATTTTAATAATATTAAACTCCTGGACTTATTGAAAACTGGACTTTATGAAACTGCGTTATATTTTAAATTAATATTAGAGAACTGGACTTTGTGAAAACTGGACTTTATGAAACAGCCAGTATTAAAATGGCAAAATACAAGGTCCTGGACTTAATGAAAACTGGACTTACTGAAGCCTAGTCAAAATACAAGGTCCTGGACTTAATGAAAACTGGACTTACTGAAGCCTAGTCCTTAATTTATGTCTAGGTATCAGGCAATGGGCGGTGCAAAGTAACAGTGCTTCATTATTATTATGGTCATTCGTATTTGGAGACAATTTTCTCCTCAATCAAGATAAATTTCGGATATTATTTTGGACATTTAATGGAAACGAAAACCATTTTCTCTCTTTAGATTCATGATTTAACTGTGTGCTTTTGTCTAATAGTATGTTCTTTGATCTTATTCCATATTTTTATATTTCCCCATTTGAACTAACAATTATTCTTAGAAGCTCAACAGTAATTTTAAAAATATTAAAAAATGAACCTCAATCTTGTAAATCAACGTATAGGCTCCATTTGGTCAGTTATCGAAGTGCAGAACTTTAATACTTATTAAAACACCTATACACACTATACATTATATTGTTTCATTTTCAGTTTAATATTACACATTTTTATTGGTCCTTCGAACAACTGCTTAAGAAAGTAGAAGCAAACAGCTATAGATTCGGTTATTTTTCATTCGTGATTCCTCAGATTCATTTATGACATTAGACAGAGTAGATATATGCAGTATATGCAGGTTTTGGGTCGCTTTTGGAGGCGAACGGATATAGATTCGGTAAATTTTTCATTGAGATTTCTTATTTCTCAGCTTCATTTATGGTACATTGAACCAGTTTTTACATAGAATTTCCGTTCATCTCCAAAAGTGAGCCAGAACTGGTATATATATATATATATATATATATATATATATATATATATATACTCGAATCGATACATGGTAATATATAAATATATTGAAGCACCAAACAAGTAACTGATGCGAGCAGAAATTTATTAGAAGTATCAACATTTGAGTGAAAGGATATATTTTAGTTTATTTTAATGTAGTAAATAATTTTTGAAAAGATCTTTTAATTTCATTTTTAATTTGATCATTAAAAATTGGAAGTGTTCAATTTTTAGTTTAATTTTTATTATAATAAAAACCTTTTATTTCCAGAAGAAGTTTCGTTTTCTTTCTTTTAGCAAGTAAAATTCCACCAAGTAATTCATTTTATACCGACCTTTCGGTATAGACTAATAATACAATAGGAAAAGTTAAATAAGAATTCAATGAAACCAACCAAAACTCAATAGCTAAATATGTTTAGTCTTCACAGGCACGATCAGACGAATCCCAAGGTTTATACTTAGAATCAAATGAGCCAAATCAAACTAATATATAACAGAATTGAGGAAGTAACTGTCAATAAACGAAAACAATAATTGTTGATGTTGGTGGCAAAGCCCCCCCCCCCCTAGACTGGAATGCCATCTCTGGGCGGTGAACGGAACTATGTGGTGACTAAGCTGGCAGTGCTGGCTGGTAGCGCAACGACAGCATACTTTAGAAACTAACTTTCAATAGCTGCTAAAAGCAATATAATCAAAGGTAGGAGTTTCTATGATGAACATAATTTTTTATAATTATATAAGTGTGAGCTAATGACCTAGTAAAGCCACATTTTCGCTTCTACAAATTAATCTGTCCCTTCGAATGATACTTTAACTAATTTGCAATAATAACCTTTATTTTAGTTAGAATAGGGTTTTACTAGAGTAAGATTTATCTTAACAAGTAGGCTACATTATACTTAAAGGTAATTTAACAGAAAGTAATGCTATATAGTATGTCTTAAAAAAGAACTTTTAATATTGTACTAATATACGTGTATATTAATTTTAATTGTTTTAAACTGTGTACCTTATATAAGTACGTTCACGGTTTTTACTTATTTTTTACAAAATGTTTGCATATGCTGATACTTTGATTAGGTACCCGTATGGTGTGTGTGTGTTCTATTCCTTAGCATGGAGTGAGATCTGAAGTGTGTATATGTTACACTCAAACTCCAAATTCGGACAATGTCCGAAATTTTTACTCTCTTCGCGTTGTGGACAACGTGAATTACACACGTCGCGGAGTGACCATTTTATTTGGACATTGGCCGAAGCGAAGTACCCAGAACGCGTAGTGAGCAGGGGCGCACCCAGAATTTTGGTTTGGGGGGGGCTTCGGCTTCCCAAGTATAAAATGTACGCCTATAGTTTTCCATTACATGACCTTCAATGACCAGTAATATATAATTAGTTGGCCTATAACATATCGAACTACAATAATGTAACATTTGGTACATCACTGTATTACATGATCATTAGATAATTGAGTAAGCTAAAACCAACTGTCTGTGGCCTGTTTCATAATCAACTACAAGTTAATCTTATTAGAGAAAAATTTAAGTTAATAGGCTACTATTACATTAAACCAGCTTTTAGCTCAATTAAAACCTTATTAAAATTACAAGTTAAAGCTTTATATTGATTTTTATTATGAAATGTCATCCTGGAATAAGTTGGACTGTCATTAATTAGTTTTAAGTTTTCAAGGAAAGAAATAATACATTTAAATTACAAATGTAAATTTAATGATTACAAAATGAGATGTAAGTTAAAGTTAAAATATTTACAAGACAAAATCTAGACGTCTGGTCGATTTTTTGAGAATAGAAACTACCTCTGTATTGGTCACTTCTATTTCACGGTGAATATTCAAAGCCGCCAGTCCACTCAGTCTGTTAGCACCCATGGTATTCCTTAGATAGGTCTTGAGTCTACGTAATGTTGAGAACGACCTTTCTGCTGTACTCGTAGTTACAGGGATAGTGCACAATATTTTCAACAATATGTGGATGTTAGGAAACATGTCCTTATCACACAAGTTCAACAAATCAATTACATTTCTTGGTGTGTTGGTGTGGGTCTTAAAGCTGTTGTGCCACAACTCAAACTCGGCTTTGAGCAGGCTTTCGTTGTTCCCACCACTTTCAATTATGTCATTTTTATAAAAACAACACAGCTGCAGATAATTAAGTTTTGAGGTTTCTTCCTTTCCACGTGATCCATCGGCTGTAGGCATCAGACACTCAAACCCCTTCAATATGTCTTTATGTTTCATGAATCGGGATTCCAAAGAACTTATCAAAGATTCAATCCAAGGGATGAAAATAGATCGCCGGTAGTACACTTCAGGCGTATCTGCTGGTGTGTTGTTTCTATTTTGTTGTCTGCCAACTGTTCGGGGCATGGAGATTTTACATCCAAAGTTGTTGGCCATATGGGTAGCCTCTTCAAACAAGGAGTGAAACTCTTCATCCGCATTTGTTCTTATGGATTTTAGGCTTTCAAGTACAGTTTCAGCATGTGTGATTGCAGAAGATAGTTCCAAATCACTTCCTTGCAGCTTTTTGCTTAGGTTTACAGTGTAACCAAGGAGCTTGTCTGATGCCAAGAGAGAAATGATGAATTCGCCTTGACGTAAAGAGCTGAGTAAAATAAGAGTTCCAGAAGAAGAGTCTCTATCACTCCAGTTTTTTATTTCCTCCAACGCTACTTCAACTGGTTGAAGAAGCTCCTTCATGACAAAGACGGCATCATGCCTTTGCACCCATCTTGTTGGACAAAGTTGTAGCAGTTTTTTCCTGTTGGTTTCAACATTTATCTCCGATGCAATACACTGTTGTAAAACGGCTTGTCTTTTAGGAGTGTTGAAAAAATTATACACCCTCTCTACTATTCCGAAACAGTTTCTGATAGGTGCAACTTCAGAAGCGTTTGATAATGCCAGATTAAGGCTATGAGAAGCGCAATGCACAAATATTGCTGTGGGGTGAGCTTCTTGGATACAGGCTTGGGTCCCATTAAACTTCCCACTCATGGCAGCCGCTCCATCGTACCCCTGGCCACGTAGGTTATTGACGTCAATGTTACTATCTTCAAGTCCTTTTATTACAGTTTTTGCCAACTCCCTACCGGTTGTGGAGGTTAGTGGCATGAACTTGAGAAATTGCTCACATATTTGGTAATTATTTGATGCATCAGAATCTACGTATCGTAGACACAACGAAAACTGTTCAATTGTTGAAACATCGGACGTTTCATCTGCGAGAATACTAAAAAACTTAGCCTCTTTAACTTTAGTTGCTATTTTTTCAGTTATGATCTGGTTACAAGCATCAATTATTTGGTTTTGGAAGTTCCAACTTATGTACGTAGCATTTTTTCCACATGATTCAAAGTGTTTTTTTAAATCTTGATCCCCCGCTTCAATTCTGGCTCTAAGCAGTGCTCTAAAGTTACCCTCATTCTCGGCAGGTCTACGATTTATATCAAACTCGCCATAATCTCTATGGCCCCTAAGAGCAATATTTTGCCTTCCACACAAAATAATAGTGTCTATTATCGGAAGGATTCTTTTCACGTTGTTTTGGGCTTGAAGGTCTTTCCCTTTATCAAGGGATTTGTCGATTGATTTGATTTCACTATCCATTACTCTTTTAAAGTTAGCTGCGCTTACACAAGAGTCCTTGTGGTACTGTGAGGCTGCATGCTTTTCAAATTTTTCTAATGCTTTTTTCCAGTTAGAAAAACCTTCCTCAACAAGTTGGCCAGTATGTTGAGCGTTACTCTTGCCTACTTCTTTTTTGGAAAAAAGCATACAATGAACACAGTATGCAGAGTCTTCAATTCCAGAATAAGACAGCCAAGTATATTTATTTAGCCATGAAAACAAAAATTTTCGTTGTTGAGTCCCGTACGTTCTGTAAGGAAAGTTAAAACTACTTTGAGGGACCCATCTGTCATTCAACACTTTTAACTTTTCACTGTCTGTCAATTTTTTTGTTTTAAACAAAGCAATGTCTAAGTTATTTTGACTTACATCGGACTGCAGAGTTCTTACGTTAGCTCCCGAGACATCCTCCAACACAAACTCAGGCTGTTCAGCACATGTAGGCAGCTCCTTACTTGCCGAAATATTTTTGTGGCATTTCAACGGTTTAAAATAGTTTTGTATACTAGCTTTTCTTTTATCACCCATAACTTACTAGACTACTGTCCAACCAATTTGTCAGACCTAGACCACAAACACAGCTTGAACTTGACAGCCAGACAACCCATAACACACACTATACTGCAATTCGATAAAACTACGACTGTCAACTGGACAAAAGACAAATTCACTGCCGGGGCGGGCACGGGCGCGTCTGGTGAGAGTTGTGGAAACTAGAGCTGGTCGCCCATGGCAACGGCACGTAGTCATCGCCATAGAGCAGGATGGAATGGAGGGAGCTAACACAGCAGCGCAGGCAGTTATACTGTGAATACATACGTCTAAATATTTGTTTCACAACTCTTGATTTCTATGATTTAATCTGTGTTACTTTAATAAATAGGTTTAACGTTACCATTCATTATAGTTTATAAAAGTACGATAAAACATATATGATGATACATAACGAATGATTAGTCACATACAGTATTTATTAGTCGGATATATCAGGTCCTTGGGGGGGGCTTAAGCCCCCAAAGCCCCCCCTGGGTGCGCCACTGGTAGTGAGTAAACGAAAGTAGTCTACCTTTTTTCTTAAATAAGCAAGTTCACCGGAGATTGATCAAAATTATAATACCCATAGCCCGATGTGGGTAATCTAATTTACCCACGTCGGGTTGTGGGTATTTGTAATTTGCGCAAACGCCGAAAAGCCTCCAAACACAACCATACGATACTCGAATTCACTTATGAGTATCGAGAGTTGAAATACATTTAGCTGGATAACGGCGTAAAAAAGGATTTGTGGTACGGATGGAACTTCAATTTAAGGTAAAGGTAACTTCCCACTAGACAGATACGCATTTCACTTATCCAACTATATTGCTATGATATTGGACTTATTCTTTGTTGTAGCCCATTAAACATTATAACATTTCTTCCGCAGTGTTGGTAAATACTAGACCATTGCCGGTAAAAAGAAAAACAAACAATTAAGTTTAATTTAGCTTACTTTCCTTCTAAATAGAATAATACTGTGTTATCAACTTAGGAATAACACAATAACACAAAAATATTACTTTGGTTTATATCTCTTCTGAGTCGATTTGATACATCTCAAAGTATGTTTAATTTCATTTATTTATTTGCAAACAATTCATGAATACAATTGACTTATCAAAATTGTAAAACCAAAATTGGAATAATACCTGCAGAGACTCCACGTCTGTGTGCAGGATTAGAGTTCTTAAGTCAGTCCAGCAGCACTAATAAACTTATTTATTTGAACTTTGTTAGCTTACATTAACATTAAATAAATGAACTGCTAAATGTAATATAATTATAAACTAAAACATTGTATAGCCTACATCCAGCATATATATGTAAAAAATATTAACAAACATTTGCGGTATTCTACGACATTCTATTAATTTATAAAGCTAAAGAAAGTTAATACAAAAAATAAGAGAAAGTTACATACGTTACTGTCAGAATAATCGGAGCCAGACAAGCCAATCGTATATTATGTTGCAGAATAGGTGCAAGGAAGCGCGTTACTTGTGTGTGTGTGTGTGTGTGTGTGTGTGTGTGTGTGTGTGTGTGTGTGTGTGTGTGTGTGTGTGTGTGTGTGCGCGCGCGCGCGCGCGCGCGTTAAATATTGTTGGCACAATTCTTAAAAGCTTATATGTCTCTGGTCTTGTGTGGAGGCTATGCTATACTATATTTGAATAACATTTGCAAATTAAACAAAACAAAACAATTATAAATAATTTAACAAAACTGGAACAACAATAGCAGATCAAGAATAACTGAGTGACAATAACAAAGCAATAACAAGGAAATTAATAACAAAATGAGTGAATAACAAGAAAAGTTCAACAATAACAGGATAAATACAACAGCAACAAGATAAATGCAACAACGACAAGATTAATACAATGCTTAAATAAAATTAATATATAAAAGTAACAATAATAATAACAATAATTTACTTTCGATTACTACCTATCCTAAAAATAATCGACTACAAAAATGTTTTGCTTTAGTTTTAAACTTTGGTTTACCATCAAACAGCAATGTACCACCATACTCTAAAAGAAACCTATTAAACAACTTAACACCAGAATAACAAAATTGCCTTCTAGAAATTTCCTTTGAAAAATTAGGTATTAATAAGATTACATTATTGGAAGAGCGTGTGTTCTCTCTTTTTCTTTAAAACTATAATTTTCAATGTTTTTAAAAATGTGGCAAAGAGTACATAAAGCATACAACTGTTTAAAATTAAAAATATCTTCTTGTTGAAATAAGTGTGTAACAGGATCAAACTTTCTTAAATTATAGATATTTCTCACTGCAAATCTCTGATTTAGTACCACAGGCTGAAGGATAGTTTCATACGTACTACCAAAATGAATAATTCCATATCTTAAAGTACCCTCGAACCACGAGGTGTACAGTTGTTTTAGATGTTCTGCTGTAATAAAATGTTTCATATGGTACAATGCATAGATAATTTTTTTTAACTTAACACTTAATGCATCAATGTAATAATTCCATTTTAAATTTCGGTCAATTATTAATCCTAGATATTTAACTTTATCAACTATTTATATTTTATCACAGGTACAGTTATAGTCATAAAACATGTGTGTTTATGGCAGAAAATATCAAATTCAATTTATTTACAATCTTTATCTCTATTATAAGATAATAAACATTTAGATTTTGAAGTATTGACAAGAAGTTTGCTTTTTATTAACCATTGTGATATCATATTTAAATCGTGACTAATTAACATTTTCAACCTTTCTTTATTGTAGGCAGAGCATACTAAAGAAGTATCATCAGCGTAGGCAAAAATAGAAGAATATAGATTTAATGTTAGCAATTCATTTATATAAATTATAAACATTAGAGGACCAAGAACTCCCCCTGGTGCAACACCATATCTCAGTTCTAATATGTTACTGGTAAAAGAGTTTATTTTCACAGTTTGTTTTCTATTTTTACAAAAGGTAGTCAACCAATCTAATGCCCTCCCGCCAATTCCATAGTACTGTACTTTTTTTAAGAGAATGTCAATATCAACAAGGTCAAAGGCTTTTTGAAAATCAAGATAGATGGAAACTGTGTTTTTATTTGCATTTATAGAGTCAGAGATGTGTTTAATATGGTTTTCTAATACTAAATCTGCTCCTTTTTTTCGGTACAAATCCAAACTGTTTATTTGAAATGATTGATCTAGAATTTAAATATGCAAATAATTGGTCCTTTACTATTGTTTCAAAAATCTTAGCTATACTACTAATCAACTAGATAGGCCTGTAAGATGAGACTTCCTTGCAATTACCAGCTTTATAAATAGGAACAACAAGAGCCACTTTAAAAGAGTCTGGAAATATGCCTTCAATTACAGACAAATTAAATATATGAAGTAAAATTGGAACAAATATGTCCAAATTTCTTTTGATGGTAATAATATTAAAGCCATCACTTCCAGAGCTCTTTTTATTTTCATCTTATTAATAGTCTCAACTATATTATCATAACTAACACAAAGTTATTTAAACCCACATGACAGCCTCTACATTCATCATCAAAAAACATATCAGATCCAAAGGACTGTTCCTTGAGTTCTGTGGTTATATTTACAAAATAATCATTAAAATAGTTAGCAACAAATTTCTCATTTCCAAGAACCTCAGTGTTTAAATTGTTACAGATAACTGTGCTGATTTGATTTTTATTCTTATTCATAATAGATTTTATGACTATTTGTTTATATTAATAATAATAATCTTTATTTTTCTTTAAAATTACATGCAATACAATGCAATACAATATAATTATTATACCATATGAATACAACATGCACACAATAGGGTATAGCTGAGAAATAAAGATATAATCTCCCAGGCATGCCTGATTGGAGAATTTTACACACTTTCAATTAACTGAAAAAAAATATATATAGCAGCAACTCAAGCAAATACAATAAACATTCAATATATTATACAAGTTTACAATCACCAATTGAAATCATAATTACTTTCGGCTTAGCTAGAAATACTATAAATAATTTCAGATAATTTATAAGAGCCTATATATACAATTACACGAGTCAAAAAATACAATTACAAAATTAATATAACTAAGGAGAGTAAGCATAAATAAATGTTTGTCTTTGCATAAATAAATACATTTTCCATAAAAATAGATGAGGAGGATAAACAAATAAAACTTTTATTACTTAACCATTTAAGTATCAAACTTAAATAATATTGGTTCAATATCTACAAATTATAGAAGCCATTTTTTAAGATGTTTTAAAAATACATTTAACGAATTTTCATTTCTGATTGTTTGTGGTAACAGATTGAACATTCTTGGTGCCATATAGAAAAATGTCTTTGTAAAAAAGGTATTAAAAGGTTTTGGTACTAATAAATCGTTTGCGTTTCGTAGCTTTAATTTATATTCATTTGTAGGCTTATAGTTTTGGCTTCTCATAAAGAAAATTTTTAGGACTTTAAATAAAAACAAGTATCTTAAAGGCAGTATATTCAAGCATAAAAACAATGGATATGATGATTCAGTTTTCGTTTTATTCATAATTATTCTTATAAAGTGCTTCTGCGTAGTAATTAAAGTTTCTAAATTTGAGATGTACGTCCCTCCCCAACACGAAATTGCATATTCCAGTCTACTGTTAACTAGGGAAAAATATAACATTCTTAAGAGCTTTTTATCACAAACATTTTTCAAAAAATAGAATATTCTTATGACATTATTAAGTTTTTGTTTTAATTTTGACATATGAGTTTTCCAACTTAAATTCCTATCCAGCCATAACTCCAAATACTTCAGGGATTCTTCCTCTAAAACTAAACTACAATTTTTATTACATTGAACATTACTGTTAATACAATCTAGACATTTGTAAATAATTTTATTTGAAAAATGTGCCCGTCCTTTTAAAGAAAAATTTATATATTTAGTTTTATTTTGGGCTTAAAATCATATTATTTACAGCAAACCACCACCTCAATTTCTTTAAATCTAAATTTATTTTTTCCTCGATCTCTTCCCATGAATTCTCAACGTAGCACAAAGCGGTATCATCAGCAAATGCAGTCACTCTACCACAAAAATTGCCGTGGCACAGATCGTTTACATAAATCAAAAACAAGGTTGTGCCCAAAACTGACCCTTGGGGTACTCCATATTTAATTTCACCTAATTGACTATTACCTTTGTTTTCTTCAATTAACGAAGAATACGACATTCTATTAATTAATAAAGCTAAAGAAAGTTAATCCAAAAAATAAGAGAAAGTTACATACGTTACTGTCAGAATAATCGGAGCTAGACAAGCCAATCGTATATTATGTTGCAGAATAGGTGCAAGGAAGCGCGTTACTTGTGTGTGTGTGTGTGTGTGTGTGTGTGTGTGTGTGTGTGTGTGTGTGTGTGTGTGTGTGTGTGTGTGTGCGCGCGCGCGTTAAATATTGTTGGCACAATTCTTAAAAGCTTATATGTCTCTGGTCTTGTGTGGAGGCTATGCTATACTATATTTGAATAACATTTGCAAATTAAATAAAACAAAACAATTATAAATAATTTAACAAAACTGGAACAACAATAGCAGATCAAGAATAACTGAGTGACAATAACAAAGCAATAACAAGGAAATTAATAACAAAATGAGTGAATAACAAGAAAAGTTCAACAATAACAGGATAAATACAACAGCAACAAGATAAATGCAACAACGACAAGATTAATACAATGCTTAAATAAAATTAATATATAAAAGTAACAATAACAATAACAATAATTACTTTCGATTACTACCTATCCTAAAAATAATCGACTACAAAAATGTTTAGCTTTAATTTTAAACTTTGGTTTACCATCAAACAGCAATGTACCACCATACTCTAAAAGAAACCTATTAAACAACTTAACACCAGAATAACAAAATTGCCTTCTAGAAATTTCCTTTGAAAAATTAGGTATTAATAAGATTACATTATTGGAAGAGCGTGTGTTCTCTCTTTTTCTTTAAAACTATAATTTTCAATGTTTTTAAAAATGTGGCAAAGAGTACATAAAGCATACAACTGTTTAAAATTAAAAATATCTTCTTGTTGAAATAAGTGTGTAACAGGATCAAACTTTCTTAAATTATAGATATTTCTCACTGCAAATCTCTGATTTAGTACCACAGGCTGAAGGATAGTTTCATACGTACTACCAAAATGAATAATTCCATATCTTAAAGTACCCTCGAACCACGAGGTGTACAGTTGTTTTAGATGTTCTGCTGTAATAAAATGTTTCATATGGTACAATGCATAGATAATTTTTTTTAACTTAACACTTAATGCATCAATGTAATAATTCCATTTTAAATTTCGGTCAATTATTAATCCTAGATATTTAACTTTATCAACTATTTATATTTTATCACAGGTACAGTTATAGTCATAAAACATGTGTGTTTATGGCAGAAAATATCAAATTCAATTTATTTACAATCTTTATCTCTATTATAAGATAATAAACATTTAGATTTTGAAGTATTGACAAGAAGTTTGCTTTTTATTAACCATTGTGATATCATATTTAAATCGTGACTAATTAACATTTTCAACCTTTCTTTATTGTAGGCAGAGCATACTAAAGAAGTATCATCAGCGTAGGCAAAAATAGAAGAATATAGATTTAATGTTAGCAATTCATTTATATAAATTATAAACATTAGAGGACCAAGAACTCCCCCTGGTGCAACACCATATCTCAGTTCTAATATGTTACTGGTAAAAGAGTTTATTTTCACAGTTTGTTTTCTATTTTTACAAAAGGTAGTCAACCAATCTAATGCCCTCCCGCCAATTCCATAGTACTGTACTTTTTTTAAGAGAATGTCAATATCAACAAGGTCAAAGGCTTTTTGAAAATCAAGATAGATGGAAACTGTGTTTTTATTTGCATTTATAGAGTCAGAGATGTGTTTAATATGGTTTTCTAATACTAAATCTGCTCCTTTTTTTCGGTACAAATCCAAACTGTTTATTTGAAATGATTGATCTAGAATTTAAATATGCAAATAATTGGTCCTTTACTATTGTTTCAAAAATCTTAGCTATACTACTAATCAACTAGATAGGCCTGTAAGATGAGACTTCCTTGCAATTACCAGCTTTATAAATAGGAACAACAAGAGCCACTTTAAAAGAGTCTGGAAATATGCCTTCAATTACAGACAAATTAAATATATGAAGTAAAATTGGAACAAATATGTCCAAATTTCTTTTGATGGTAATAATATTAAAGCCATCACTTCCAGAGCTCTTTTTATTTTCATCTTATTAATAGTCTCAACTATATTATCATAACTAACACAAAGTTATTTAAACCCACATGACAGCCTCTACATTCATCATCAAAAAACATATCAGATCCAAAGGACTGTTCCTTGAGTTCTGTGGTTATATTTACAAAATAATCATTAAAATAGTTAGCAACAAATTTCTCATTTCCAAGAACCTCAGTGTTTAAATTGTTACAGATAACTGTGCTGATTTGATTTTTATTCTTATTCATAATAGATTTTATGACTATTTGTTTATATTAATAATAATAATCTTTATTTTTCTTTAAAATTACATGCAATACAATGCAATACAATATAATTATTATACCATATGAATACAACATGCACACAATAGGGTATAGCTGAGAAATAAAGATATAATCTCCCAGGCATGCCTGATTGGAGAATTTTACACACTTTCAATTAACTGAAAAAAAAATATATATAGCAGCAACTCAAGCAAATACAATAAACATTCAATATATTATACAAGTTTACAATCACCAATTGAAATCATAATTACTTTCGGCTTAGCTAGAAATACTATAAATAATTTCAGATAATTTATAAGAGCCTATATATACAATTACACGAGTCAAAAAATACAATTACAAAATTAATATAACTAAGGAGAGTAAGCATAAATAAATGTTTGTCTTTGCATAAATAAATACATTTTCCATAAAAATAGATGAGGAGGATAAACAAATAAAACTTTTATTACTTAACCATTTAAGTATCAAACTTAAATAATATTGGTTCAATATCTACAAATTATAGAAGCCATTTTTTAAGATGTTTTAAAAATACATTTAACGAATTTTCATTTCTGATTGTTTGTGGTAACAGATTGAACATTCTTGGTGCCATATAGAAAAATGTCTTTGTAAAAAAGGTATTAAAAGGTTTTGGTACTAATAAATCGTTTGCGTTTCGTAGCTTTAATTTATATTCATTTGTAGGCTTATAGTTTTGGCTTCTCATAAAGAAAATTTTTAGGACTTTAAATAAAAACAAGTATCTTAAAGGCAGTATATTCAAGCATAAAAACAATGGATATGATGATTCAGTTTTCGTTTTATTCATAATTATTCTTATAAAGTGCTTCTGCGTAGTAATTAAAGTTTCTAAATTTGAGATGTACGTCCCTCCCCAACACGAAATTGCATATTCCAGTCTACTGTTAACTAGGGAAAAATATAACATTCTTAAGAGCTTTTTATCACAAACATTTTTCAAAAAATAGAATATTCTTATGACATTATTAAGTTTTTGTTTTAATTTTGACATATGAGTTTTCCAACTTAAATTCCTATCCAGCCATAACTCCAAATACTTCAGGGATTCTTCCTCTAAAACTAAACTACAATTTTTATTACATTGAACATTACTGTTAATACAATCTAGACATTTGTAAATAATTTTATTTGAAAAATGTGCCCGTCCTTTTAAAGAAAAATTTATATATTTAGTTTTTATTTTGGGCTTAAAATCATATTATTTACAGCAAACCACCACCTCAATTTCTTTAAATCTAAATTTATTTTTTCCTCGATCTCTTCCCATGAATTCTCAACGTAGCACAAAGCGGTATCATCAGCAAATGCAGTCACTCTACCACAAAAATTGCCGTTGCACAGATCGTTTACATAAATCAAAAACAAGGTTGTGCCCAAAACTGATCCTTGGGGTACTCCATATTTGATTTCACCTAATTGACTATTACCTTTGTTTTCTTCAATTAACGAAGAATACGACATTCTATTAATTAATAAAGCTAAAGAAAGTTAATCCAAAAAATAAGAGAAAGTTACATACGTTACTGTCAGAATAATCGGAGCTAGACAAGCCAATCGTATATTATGTTGCAGAATAGGTGCAAGGAAGCGCGTTACTTGTGTGTGTGTGTGTGTGTGTGTGTGTGTGTGTGTGTGTGTGTGTGTGTGTGTGCGCGCGCGCGCGTTAAATATTGTTGGCACAATTCTTAAAAGCTTATATGTCTCTGGTCTTGTGTGGAGGCTATGCTATACTATATTTGAATAACATTTGCAAATTAAATAAAACAAAACAATTATAAATAATTTAACAAAACTGGAACAACAATAGCAGATCAAGAATAACTGAGTGACAATAACAAAGCAATAACAAGGAAATTAATAACAAAATGAGTGAATAACAAGAAAAGTTCAACAATAACAGGATAAATACAACAGCAACAAGATAAATGCAACAACGACAAGATTAATACAATGCTTAAATAAAATTAATATATAAAAGTAACAATAACAATAACAATAATTACTTTCGATTACTACCTATCCTAAAAATAATCGACTACAAAAATGTTTTGCTTTAATTTTAAACTTTGGTTTACCATCAAACAGCAATGTACCACCATACTCTAAAAGAAACCTATTAAACAACTTAACACCAGAATAACAAAATTGTCTTCTAGAAATTTCCTTTGAAAAATTAGGTATTAATAATATTACATTATTGGAAGAGCGTGTGTTCTCTCTTTTTCTTTAAAACTATAATTTTCAATGTTTTTAAAAATGTGGCAAAGAGTACATAAAGCATACAACTGTTTAAAATTAAAAATATCTTCTTGTTGAAATAAGTGTGTAACAGGATCAAACTTTCTTAAATTATAGATATTTCTCACTGCAAATCTCTGATTTAGTACCACAGGCTGAAGGATAGTTTCATACGTACTACCAAAATGAATAATTCCATATCTTAAAGTACCCTCGAACCACGAGGTGTACAGTTGTTTTAGATGTTCTGCTGTAATAAAATGTTTCATATGGTACAATGCATAGTTAATTTTTTTAAACTTAACACTTAATGCATCAATGTAATAATTCCATTTTAAATTTCGGTCAATTATTAATCCTAGATATTTAACTTTATCAACTATTTATATTTTATCACAGGTACAGTTATAGTCATAAAACATGTGTGTTTATGGCAGAAAATATCAAATTCAATTTATTTACAATCTTTATCTCTATTATAAGATAATAAACATTTAGATTTTGAAGTATTGACAAGAAGTTTGCTTTTTATTAACCATTGTGATATCATATTTAAATCGTGACTAATTAACATTTTCAACCTTTCTTTATTGTAGGCAGAGCATACTAAAGAAGTATCATCAGCGTAGGCAAAAATAGAAGAATATAGATTTAATGTTAGCAATTCATTTATATAAATTATAAACATTAGAGGACCAAGAACTCCCCCTGGTGCAACACCATATCTCAGTTCTAATATGTTACTGGTAAAAGAGTTTATTTTCACAGTTTGTTTTCTATTTTTACAAAAGGTAGTCAACCAATCTAATGCCCTCCCGCCAATTCCATAGTACTGTACTTTTTTTAAGAGAATGTCAATATCAACAAGGTCAAAGGCTTTTTGAAAATCAAGATAGATGGAAACTGTGTTTTTATTTGCATTTATAGAGTCAGAGATGTGTTTAATATGGTTTTCTAATACTAAATCTGCTCCTTTTTTTCGGTACAAATCCAAACTGTTTATTTGAAATGATTGATCTAGAATTTAAATATGCAAATAATTGGTCCTTTACTATTGTTTCAAAAATCTTAGCTATACTACTAATCAACTAGATAGGCCTGTAAGATGAGACTTCCTTGCAATTACCAGCTTTATAAATAGGAACAACAAGAGCCACTTTAAAAGAGTCTGGAAATATGCCTTCAATTACAGACAAATTAAATATATGAAGTAAAATTGGAACAAATATGTCCAAATTTCTTTTGATGGTAATAATATTAAAGCCATCACTTCCAGAGCTCTTTTTATTTTCATCTTATTAATAGTCTCAACTATATTATCATAACTAACACAAAGTTATTTAAACCCACATGACAGCCTCTACATTCATCATCAAAAAACATATCAGATCCAAAGGACTGTTCCTTGAGTTCTGTGGTTATATTTACAAAATAATCATTAAAATAGTTAGCAACAAATTTCTCATTTCCAAGAACCTCAGTGTTTAAATTGTTACAGATAACTGTGCTGATTTGATTTTTATTCTTATTCATAATAGATTTTATGACTATTTGTTTATATTAATAATAATAATCTTTATTTTTCTTTAAAATTACATGCAATACAATGCAATACAATATAATTATTATACCATATGAATACAACATGCACACAATAGGGTATAGCTGAGAAATAAAGATATAATCTCCCAGGCATGCCTGATTGGAGAATTTTACACACTTTCAATTAACTGAAAAAAAAATATATATAGCAGCAACTCAAGCAAATACAATAAACATTCAATATATTATACAAGTTTACAATCACCAATTGAAATCATAATTACTTTCGGCTTAGCTAGAAATACTATAAATAATTTCAGATAATTTATAAGAGCCTATATATACAATTACACGAGTCAAAAAATACAATTACAAAATTAATATAACTAAGGAGAGTAAGCATAAATAAATGTTTGTCTTTGCATAAATAAATACATTTTCCATAAAAATAGATGAGGAGGATAAACAAATAAAACTTTTATTACTTAACCATTTAAGTATCAAACTTAAATAATATTGGTTCAATATCTACAAATTATAGAAGCCATTTTTTAAGATGTTTTAAAAATACATTTAACGAATTTTCATTTCTGATTGTTTGTGGTAACAGATTGAACATTCTTGGTGCCATATAGAAAAATGTCTTTGTAAAAAAGGTATTAAAAGGTTTTGGTACTAATAAATCGTTTGCGTTTCGTAGCTTTAATTTATATTCATTTGTAGGCTTATAGTTTTGGCTTCTCATAAAGAAAATTTTTAGGACTTTAAATAAAAACAAGTATCTTAAAGGCAGTATATTCAAGCATAAAAACAATGGATATGATGATTCAGTTTTCGTTTTATTCATAATTATTCTTATAAAGTGCTTCTGCGTAGTAATTAAAGTTTCTAAATTTGAGATGTACGTCCCTCCCCAACACGAAATTGCATATTCCAGTCTACTGTTAACTAGGGAAAAATATAACATTCTTAAGAGCTTTTTATCACAAACATTTTTCAAAAAATAGAATATTCTTATGACATTATTAAGTTTTTGTTTTAATTTTGACATATGAGTTTTCCAACTTAAATTCCTATCCAGCCATAACTCCAAATACTTCAGGGATTCTTCCTCTAAAACTAAACTACAATTTTTATTACATTGAACATTACTGTTAATACAATCTAGACATTTGTAAATAATTTTATTTGAAAAATGTGCCCGTCCTTTTAAAGAAAAATTTATATATTTAGTTTTATTTTGGGCTTAAAATCATATTATTTACAGCAAACCACCACCTCAATTTCTTTAAATCTAAATTTATTTTTTCCTCGATCTCTTCCCATGAATTCTCAACGTAGCACAAAGCGGTATCATCAGCAAATGCAGTCACTCTACCACAAAAATTGCCGTTGCACAGATCGTTTACATAAATCAAAAACAAGGTTGTGCCCAAAACTGACCCTTGGGGTACTCCATATTTGATTTCACCTAATTGACTATTACCTTTGTTTTCTTCAATTAACGAAGAATACGACATTCTATTAATTAATAAAGCTAAAGAAAGTTAATCCAAAAAATAAGAGAAAGTTACATACGTTACTGTCAGAATAATCGGAGCTAGACAAGCCAATCGTATATTATGTTGCAGAATAGGTGCAAGGAAGCGCGTTACTTGTGTGTGTGTGTGTGTGTGTGTGTGTGTGTGCGCGCGCGCGCGTTAAATATTGTTGGCACAATTCTTAAAAGCTTATATGTCTCTGGTCTTGTGTGGAGGCTATGCTATACTATATTTGAATAACATTTGCAAATTAAATAAAACAAAACAATTATAAATAATTTAACAAAACTGGAACAACAATAGCAGATCAAGAATAACTGAGTGACAATAACAAAGCAATAACAAGGAAATTAATAACAAAATGAGTGAATAACAAGAAAAGTTCAACAATAACAGGATAAATACAACAGCAACAAGATAAATGCAACAACGACAAGATTAATACAATGCTTAAATAAAATTAATATATAAAAGTAACAATAACAATAACAATAATTACTTTCGATTACTACCTATCCTAAAAATAATCGACTACAAAAATGTTTTGCTTTAATTTTAAACTTTGGTTTACCATCAAACAGCAATGTACCACCATACTCTAAAAGAAACCTATTAAACAACTTAACACCAGAATAACAAAATTGTCTTCTAGAAATTTCCTTTGAAAAATTAGGTATTAATAATATTACATTATTGGAAGAGCGTGTGTTCTCTCTTTTTCTTTAAAACTATAATTTTCAATGTTTTTAAAAATGTGGCAAAGAGTACATAAAGCATACAACTGTTTAAAATTAAAAATATCTTCTTGTTGAAATAAGTGTGTAACAGGATCAAACTTTCTTAAATTATAGATATTTCTCACTGCAAATCTCTGATTTAGTACCACAGGCTGAAGGATAGTTTCATACGTACTACCAAAATGAATAATTCCATATCTTAAAGTACCCTCGAACCACGAGGTGTACAGTTGTTTTAGATGTTCTGCTGTAATAAAATGTTTCATATGGTACAATGCATAGTTAATTTTTTTAAACTTAACACTTAATGCATCAATGTAATAATTCCATTTTAAATTTCGGTCAATTATTAATCCTAGATATTTAACTTTATCAACTATTTATATTTTATCACAGGTACAGTTATAGTCATAAAACATGTGTGTTTATGGCAGAAAATATCAAATTCAATTTATTTACAATCTTTATCTCTATTATAAGATAATAAACATTTAGATTTTGAAGTATTGACAAGAAGTTTGCTTTTTATTAACCATTGTGATATCATATTTAAATCGTGACTAATTAACATTTTCAACCTTTCTTTATTGTAGGCAGAGCATACTAAAGAAGTATCATCAGCGTAGGCAAAAATAGAAGAATATAGATTTAATGTTAGCAATTCATTTATATAAATTATAAACATTAGAGGACCAAGAACTCCCCCTGGTGCAACACCATATCTCAGTTCTAATATGTTACTGGTAAAAGAGTTTATTTTCACAGTTTGTTTTCTATTTTTACAAAAGGTAGTCAACCAATCTAATGCCCTCCCGCCAATTCCATAGTACTGTACTTTTTTTAAGAGAATGTCAATATCAACAAGGTCAAAGGCTTTTTGAAAATCAAGATAGATGGAAACTGTGTTTTTATTTGCATTTATAGAGTCAGAGATGTGTTTAATATGGTTTTCTAATACTAAATCTGCTCCTTTTTTTCGGTACAAATCCAAACTGTTTATTTGAAATGATTGATCTAGAATTTAAATATGCAAATAATTGGTCCTTTACTATTGTTTCAAAAATCTTAGCTATACTACTAATCAACTAGATAGGCCTGTAAGATGAGACTTCCTTGCAATTACCAGCTTTATAAATAGGAACAACAAGAGCCACTTTAAAAGAGTCTGGAAATATGCCTTCAATTACAGACAAATTAAATATATGAAGTAAAATTGGAACAAATATGTCCAAATTTCTTTTGATGGTAATAATATTAAAGCCATCACTTCCAGAGCTCTTTTTATTTTCATCTTATTAATAGTCTCAACTATATTATCATAACTAACACAAAGTTATTTAAACCCACATGACAGCCTCTACATTCATCATCAAAAAACATATCAGATCCAAAGGACTGTTCCTTGAGTTCTGTGGTTATATTTACAAAATAATCATTAAAATAGTTAGCAACAAATTTCTCATTTCCAAGAACCTCAGTGTTTAAATTGTTACAGATAACTGTGCTGATTTGATTTTTATTCTTATTCATAATAGATTTTATGACTATTTGTTTATATTAATAATAATAATCTTTATTTTTCTTTAAAATTACATGCAATACAATGCAATACAATATAATTATTATACCATATGAATACAACATGCACACAATAGGGTATAGCTGAGAAATAAAGATATAATCTCCCAGGCATGCCTGATTGGAGAATTTTACACACTTTCAATTAACTGAAAAAAAAATATATATAGCAGCAACTCAAGCAAATACAATAAACATTCAATATATTATACAAGTTTACAATCACCAATTGAAATCATAATTACTTTCGGCTTAGCTAGAAATACTATAAATAATTTCAGATAATTTATAAGAGCCTATATATACAATTACACGAGTCAAAAAATACAATTACAAAATTAATATAACTAAGGAGAGTAAGCATAAATAAATGTTTGTCTTTGCATAAATAAATACATTTTCCATAAAAATAGATGAGGAGGATAAACAAATAAAACTTTTATTACTTAACCATTTAAGTATCAAACTTAAATAATATTGGTTCAATATCTACAAATTATAGAAGCCATTTTTTAAGATGTTTTAAAAATACATTTAACGAATTTTCATTTCTGATTGTTTGTGGTAACAGATTGAACATTCTTGGTGCCATATAGAAAAATGTCTTTGTAAAAAAGGTATTAAAAGGTTTTGGTACTAATAAATCGTTTGCGTTTCGTAGCTTTAATTTATATTCATTTGTAGGCTTATAGTTTTGGCTTCTCATAAAGAAAATTTTTAGGACTTTAAATAAAAACAAGTATCTTAAAGGCAGTATATTCAAGCATAAAAACAATGGATATGATGATTCAGTTTTCGTTTTATTCATAATTATTCTTATAAAGTGCTTCTGCGTAGTAATTAAAGTTTCTAAATTTGAGATGTACGTCCCTCCCCAACACGAAATTGCATATTCCAGTCTACTGTTAACTAGGGAAAAATATAACATTCTTAAGAGCTTTTTATCACAAACATTTTTCAAAAAATAGAATATTCTTATGACATTATTAAGTTTTTGTTTTAATTTTGACATATGAGTTTTCCAACTTAAATTCCTATCCAGCCATAACTCCAAATACTTCAGGGATTCTTCCTCTAAAACTAAACTACAATTTTTATTACATTGAACATTACTGTTAATACAATCTAGACATTTGTAAATAATTTTATTTGAAAAATGTGCCCGTCCTTTTAAAGAAAAATTTATATATTTAGTTTTTTTTGGGCTTAAAATCATATTATTTACAGCAAACCACCACCTCAATTTCTTTAAATCTAAATTTATTTTTTCCTCGATCTCTTCCCATGAATTCTCAACGTAGCACAAAGCGGTATCATCAGCAAATGCAGTCACTCTACCACAAAAATTGCCGTTGCACAGATCGTTTACATAAATCAAAAACAAGGTTGTGCCCAAAACTGACCCTTGGGGTACTCCATATTTAATTTCACCTAATTGACTATTACCTTTGTTTTCTTCAATTAACGAAGAATAGTAATCTAATTTTGCTTTTCTGATTTTTTTTTTTAAACAATTTTAGAGAATTTTGAATATTGAGCATGTAAAACATTATTTACTCTATCCTTAGCATACACATTATATAATTTATTTTTCCTGTTTACTAAATCCACAAGGCCGTTTGTAATCCAAGGATTTCTCCTTCTATTTGAACTATTTATCTTTTTTAATTTAGTAGAAGCATCAAGACATGAATTAAAAATGTCATAAAACAATGTTACACTACCATTTACATCATTACACATGAACAGTTTATTCCAATTAGCTCTCATTAGTTGTCTTCGCAACATGTTATAATGAACATTTTTACAAAACTGCGGCTTAGCTATGAATAGTATATGTACATTGCAAACGTGATATTTTTTACATCTAAAGCGTGATGATCAGTAATACTGCATGGCATAACATTACAATTAAATACTAGAGGTTTAGAATTTCTAATTAGAACATGGTCCAGACAAGAGTTAGTATTTGTAAAAATCTTGTTGGTTCATTAACATAATTTTTAAAGCCATAAGAAGACAACAAATTCAAATAATGTGGTCCAGACCCAGATTGTTTCAAAGTACAAATATTCATATTATTAATGTGGGTTCACTGTTATTTTTAATAATATTTTCAAAATCGTTTTTAAATTGAGAAAAAGAAAATTTACATGAACGATAGATTCCAAACAGACATATTTTAAATGCAAAATTTTTTATATTAGCAGATACTGAAACATTTACAAGTTCAGCTGTGGGCAGACAGATAAGCTTGTGTTGATAACAGAGTCTATAGTCCATGTAGATTACAACTCCACCAGCTTGACAGTCAGGTCTGTCCTGTAGGATCATGTTATAGCCGGGCAGTTCATAGTTGGACTGTTCTCCTGATTTAATCCAAACTTCGCTCAAAATAATAATATTATAATGTTTATTTAATAATTTCAAATACACATTCAATTCGCACAAGAGCTTTCTAATGCTTCTAATGTTAAGATTGAAAACATTTAGTTCCGAATAATTGTTGTTACTGGTATCATTAACCATACAATAATATGAGTGCAATAAAAAGTTTTGTTTTTGTTTATATGTTTACATACTAGTCACTTTTATTACCTTTCAGAATTTTTTCAACATCACTTTTTGACAGAATTTGTACTACATTCCCT
The DNA here is from genome assembly GCF_021130785.1 of Homalodisca vitripennis. Lineage (NCBI taxonomy): Eukaryota > Metazoa > Arthropoda > Insecta > Hemiptera > Cicadellidae > Homalodisca > Homalodisca vitripennis. The sequence goes on from NW_025776166.1 coordinate 363,860, forward strand.
CTTTCAGTTTTCCTAGCGAGTACTTTTCCATCTTTACACCACACAAATGCATACCCGATGTCTTTAAGTTTTTTTGCTTCAAACAACAGTTCCTTAAAGTAAATTGTTAAGTGTTCATTAACATATATTCTTGTTTCTGGTTCATTAGGAACAAAGTGAGTTGACTTCAGCTTGAGATTCTTGTCTCTAGCCTTTTTCAACACAGCGTCTCGTTTTTGGCGATTGCTAAACTGTAAAATTATAGGCTTGACACCCAACTTGTGTTTAGTGGGCACTCTATGTACAGCCTGGACATCTGTCGTAAAGTCAAAAGGCTCACCAATAACACCGGATAGTTTTTTAATAACATCAGGCATACTTTCTGAATTTACTTCTGGGACTTCTTCAATTTGAAAATTTCTATTCCTACTATAATACTGTTCAAAATTAGCGAGTTGAATTTTAAGATCACAGTAATCATTAGACAATTTTATATTTACTTCCTTAAGCTTTAAATTTTCATTTTCAACTGAGGATAATTTAGTTTGAAATGTATTTATTTGCTTTTCGTATTGATTAATTTTGTCCGAAAAGAATTGGAGTGAATTTTTCAAATCTTCAATGTCTTTTTTTACTTCACTTGTGTGAATAGAAAGTACATTTTTTATAGTAGATTCCATTTTGGAAAGATATTCTTCATGTTATTTAGCTATTATGTCTGAAAAATTACCTGCAGTGGCACTCCCCTTTCCAGAGCACAGTTTACACTTCCACTTGTTTCTTCTGTTTTGACCCATTCGATTCCAAGTTTCTTCCGTAATACCCGCACAGTCAAAATGCAGTTTGCATCCATTAGAGGTACACAAGGCAAAATCATTATCATCAGGCAATAAATCACTACAAATAGCACAAGTATCAGACATTACTCCTTTAGGTTATGTACAGAGCACAAGACGACACAACTGCTCTCCACCAAGGCCAGCTGCCAGGTTGGACGCGTGGTCATATGCCTCCTCCCAAGTGTCACCAGTTGAAACTAAGGCCGTATCGTCCGCAAATAGAAATAAAATTTCCCTTTTAAATCAATTTTGACAATGTTGTTTATGTAAACACTAAACAGAAGTTGTCCTAAGGTACATCCTTGAACTAACTACACCATAGCCTACAAGTATGGTGTCACTATTAATGTTGCTGATTGAAACCATTTGGGTTCTATTGTTAAATTAGCTGTTAAACCAATTAAGAGCGTTGAATTTAACTCCAATAATTTCCAGTTTTCTAATGAGATTTGTTCCATTAACGGAATCGAAAGCCTTAGCTAAATCTAGGAATGTTACTATAACATGTTTTTTTCTCCAATGTTATATGAAATTAATTTAGTAACGTCAATTAAAGCATCGGATATACTTTTTTCTTCCCTAAAACCATACTGTTCTTTAGCTACAATGTGAAATTGCTTTAGGTAACTCGTTAACTGAATTTTTACACATATTCGAAAATCTTATCTATTGATGTCAAGAGTGAAATTGGTCTATAATTACTGTGTTGTGATTTCTGGCCATACTTATAGATAGGAATGACTTTAGCGATCTTAAAAGCGTTAGGACATTTTCCGGATCGTATACTTAAATTTACTACGTGGAGAAGAGGCTGCGGCAATTATGCAAAGATTATTTTTAATTAAATTTGTTGGAATTGCATCCCAACCAGGAGCCGACCGTGCTCTTAAAGAATTTACGACCCTGAAAAGTTCTTGTTAAGTGACGGGCCTCAGTTCAAACACGACATTCAAAGCGTGGTCAGCGTCCTCGACCTCAGAAGGCCCACTGGGGTTGAACTTGCCCGCCAACCGCGACCCCACTGAGTTCAAATAAACATTAAATTCGTCACATATGGTTTTAACCCTGCAACTGGCTTTAAGCGATTATCGACGCATTAACTACAGTTTCAAAATGGCACTAAGCTATTTTCGACGCATTAACTATGTCGTAATATGATCTCTCACAACAAGTATATTTTTACTTTGTTTGAAGTAAAACATACGTAAATCTAAAGATAAAGATCCAAGGTTTCATATTATATCATAAAACGTTCTATAGTTACGTTAAATCTTTCATTATAAAATTCTTAACTTGGATGTTCACATTTCCGATTGCCATTTGTTTGCGTAATTTCCGAACATGCTAAAATTACCGTATGTTTGTCAAAATTCCCTATCATGAGTTTACGTTCTACACGATCGTAAGTGTCTTCATTGAAAACAGTGTATTCTTGGCTTTGAGAAACATCTTTTCAATAGCCAGTAGGAAAATAAATGTTTATAAAATAAGCATTTGAAAAGCTCAAGTTTTGTAAAATCCCAAAATGCCTAATGCGTCGAAAATAGCTTCATTAAATTTTATTATTTTTTTTACTTTATCGTTGTCTGGAAATAGTGACAATCATATCAAAACAAAGAAGAAGAAATTGCTCTAAGCAACAGTATCGTAAACGAAGACTATGAACTAGTATTTTATTTTTGTTCTGTTGCACAATCACCGACTCAGCCAGTAGAGAAGAACAACGCATCGCTTGGTTGCCATGTTGATTTCTTTGTTGTTATTACGCCATTGCCGGTATTAGTGTATTGCTTGCTATTTATTTGGATATTTTAGACTTTTTGTTATTTAGTGTGTGTAAATAAAAGTTTGTTTAGTGTGTTTTTTTTTAAATTAGTGAAGTGAAAAATATAGAGGTTAGGTTAAGTTTTATTGAATAGGTTAGTAAGCCTATGTTCACGTAGGTTCAGTGTTTTATTATTTTGTAGACAATTTAATTTTAATTAAAGTTACATTTTGATTTAAATCTATACAAAGGTATTTATTATAAAAGCATATTCATGTATTTTAGACAATAAAATTTGTTTTACTTTTTCTGAAGGTATTAGCGTTTTATTTCTATGACCATCGCTTGTTTTATTTTTTGTTACAAAAAAATAATATAGGTAAAAGTACATTGTTGTACATTTTTGTAAACTTCAATAAATGTACTATCTATATAAATAATCTTTAAATGAAAAGAAAATTGTTAGCTAAAAAAGTTAGGCATTTATTTCACAATTTTGACTTTTGTAAAAATAAAAAAAGTTTGTTACCATATAAAAATAGCTTATACAATGTAAACTTCTATAAATATCATATTTTTCTCTTCTACATATATTTATCTCTTAGAAAAAAATATTTGTTCACCCAATAGATTCCAAAATGTCACAATGGTATACATAATAGTGCTATACAAACTTTTTTCAGATTTTGTAGTTTTTATAGATATATTATTCAAAAGTACCAATAAACTTCTTTTACCTAAATATTATTTTTGTAATTTGTAATTCAGATATATAAGCATACTTCTGTATATTTTAGAATTATTCTAAAAAATTTCATATTACCTGAGAGGGTGCTAAACATTTGAGAAAAATTTATTCTTTACTAATATTTTTATGTTAATCAGTAAAAAAATAAAAATACATTTAAATGATTCAATATTTAATATTTTTTTGGGAAACTACATTTGTTTTAAAGACATTAATGTTTTTAAAAAATACATGAGCAGTGATTAAAATACAAAACCCTTACAAAATCACCAAAAAGTGCCTGCCATTTTGGGAAAAATTATGGCCAGTTCCAGGGTTAACATCTTGAGGTGTGGCCGATACACGGCAATCAGCTCGCACGGCGTTCCGGCCAATTGCAATGTAAGAGATAAGCTCGTGGCTACCCCGCCCAGGCAGAGCTCACTACAGGTCACTGGCAACGTGTCATCTATGTACACAACAACTCCGTCGCTCTGGTTCAGGCTATTCTGCGACCGATAGAGATTATAACCATCCAAGTGCATTAAACTACTTCCAGTATTTAGCCAAGCTTCAGTTAAAATAATACAATTAGCCTTAATTTTTAAATCTTGTAACACAACCAAACACTCATCAATATTTTTTATTATTGCTCCAAATATTCTGCTGGATTATAGTAAAAGATGAGCCGTTGTTTCGGTTAACTCCTATGCTCCGTGCCTTAAAATCACTAATTTCATTAAATACTAAACATTGAACTATATTACACCCATTATCACTTTGCACCATTTGATGATAAATATAATAAATTAAAGTTAAGTTAGTGCCGTCCAGCATGCTTCAAATCACTCCTAAATGCCAATCTCTACTATGTAAATTGGTCACATTTCCGCAATTTAATTCATTACTGAAAAGAAGAAATATAAATATATATAAAATGTCATTGTTCACTGTGTTTATGAAAGTTATGACGAACGTTAAGATACTAAGAACGCTAACTGGGCCGATTAATGATCTATCAAAATAAAGTATTACATAATTTCTTCATTCTGATTTTTATCTTTATTTTTAACATTGCAACAGCTAACTTAGTACTATAATAGGCAATAAAATAGTAACGCACAACCTATGGGACATAAGAAATGGTAAGAAGCATAGCTAGAAATAAGCGACAGTTTTATATTGGAATCTTTGATAATAACTAATCTACAATAACTACTGATGTTGATATAATAAACACTAATAGTATTTTTATATGTAAATAACACAACTTTATGCTAATTTAGGCTGCGTAGTACGAGTATTTCAAAAAGACTATTGCATCAATGATAATTATGAAAATATTGATAACATTTAACATATCAAGTTGTAGATTCAGAAACTGCTATAAAGAAAATATCTTGTAACGTGTACGTAATCTGTTTGGCACTGATCGATATTTTTGGCCTGATCACTGATTGATTTTTCTACGTCAGAAGCGCGCCTGGCGTGGCTCGATACTCCTTAACAGATTCGTGGTTGCAAAAATTGCCTACCCTCCCGCGTGGGCGCTACAGAAATTATATCTGGCATCGATATGGCTGATAGAGCTTACGTCACTCCAGCTGACTCTTCACCTGTACCGGCTGATAAGAGTTGGCTGTTTGAACTGGATCGTGGAACGTTTTAACTGGATAATAACGTCTTCTATGGACGTGGCAATTAATTGGGTCTTGGAACGGAGCCCTCTTCTTCTTGCTGAGGATTTTCAGCATTTCGCTATTTCTGAGAAGAGGTAAGGCCGAATCGACATTTTGGAATAAATTTAGCTTAAATATTCTTGGACTTACTATTTAGAAAATTTAAACGCTATTTACGTAATATGGACCTTTATTTATTACTCATGGTTTGAAACCCATGTGCTCGTTTCGGTAAAATTTGAACGGATGTATTATTAATTTAAGTCTTTGGAGTTAAATAAAACTCATCTTAATAACTTATTTATTTACTTATTTCATTCCATATTTAATAACTGTATCACAATATTGCTACTATTAAGTAACCTTTTAAAGTACTTTTCACTTAAAATTAGTAATTAGTCAATTACCACTTCTTAACCGTTTAAAACTAAATACTATTTTATGGTAAATTTTAATAGGGTCTATTAAATTCTATGTGAATGATATAACTAAGTTTCTGACCTCCAGATGAATATCTCTGTACAAACTATCTTTTAATACAAACTAAAAACTGGATTAGTTAAATAGTTTTCGTTTTGGCTATTAAAGTGCGCTTATATATTACTTGATTTTATATAGCTAAGTACAATATAAATGTGTATAGGCTATTGAAATTTGTTTCCTTAGGTGTTGTTAAGTATTTATTGCATTAAATAACTTGTTTTTTATTGCCTAATATGAAAAGGCTACTTTTATTGAATAATAATTATGTATATATTTTTTGTGCAACTTATACTCTATATTTGCCTTTATTTACTAAACTGTATATACTACATTAATTCTATATCTCTTTCTGCGGCCTAGTGCCTACAATACCATTCCTTACTGGATTAAAATATTCACGTACAGTGACAGACCAATAAACCATTGTTTCCCGAATCAGCTGTTTACTGTAAACTCACCAACCAATCACAACGGTTGACTTATCAATTGCCTACCTTGCAAGCGACGGCACGCTTGCTTATTATACTCTCGGTTCCGCCTGGGGCACTTATGTACACTCTAGCCACTGCTTACCATATTTACTCTCTCCCCCATGTTTTACTCTCTTATTTAAGTATTAGTTTATCTCTATTTGTTGTGCATTTACATTAATATTAAAGTCAGTGCTCTGGATTGGCAATCTCTACCAGAACGTCTCTGCTCCCGGACACCCGCGTCTACCGTGCTCTACAGGACTGGCCATAGTGTTATGAACTATTCGTTTGCGGTCGTATTGTGCGTGAGTGAATCCGTGAAGGACATCTTCCGTCTTCACGCCTGCCTACAGGACTGCTGCAGCCTATTTCCACACTTACTGATCACAACCTGGCCCGCAACAACAGCAGACTACGGTTAGGTACCTCTCATGAAAACAAAGGTAACTGTTTACTTTCTGCACTTTATTCGAATATGCACTGTTCATAAACTCATTATATGTAACCTAGTGAACTCTTGTTAAAATCAGTGTGTTCGGCGTCTTCACTGCCTAGTGTGAAGTGGTCCTTCTTAATCGAGCCTCTAAAATATTATTTCACGGTTCTATAACCAAAATTCATTCTTTTCATGGTCCTCCGGGCCGGATAATAAGAACTTTAGTCCATTGGTGAATATCAGTGCAATCCTAACTCTTATAAGCTCTATACAGTGCATATTTCAAAGCGTGGTTTCAGGTTCTTTCACGATTGCAAAGTGAATATCACGTGCATATCGATTTTCCAGTCCCCTCTCCACTCATATCAGCTGTGACGTGATCATATCAGCTGTTGTCCTCTGCTTTGTCGACTGCATTGTTTTGTTGACAAACAAGCTTTCAGACTGTCACAGCACAGGTGAACTGATTACTTTTTAATGGTTACCGCTTCTCAATACTTGTTGGTTATCAGTATTACTGTTGTAATACGCATTATTCTAAGCGGGTTACGCTTCTTAAATATAAACAATCTTGGTTATTGACACTTTACCTTGAGCAGGACTCTATACGTACGAGCACCCTTATTGCAAAATTAAATGTTTATTTTGTCAACACTATATTATAGTCTCAGTTAAAAAAGAAAAAAAAGCTACTTACTGCTCACAATTGTTTATTATAATTTCTATTTGAACATTGCTCACGCATATGTATGCATGGTTTATGGTTACTGTCACAACACTACCATACTTTACCACTGACAGTTTACATGTAGTACGTGCGCATAATGTTTCCAGAGCCTCTGCTACATTATAGCTGAATTTAGCTCAACAGTAACCTTAATTGTTGTTTATTATTTAATAACAACTTGTATTGTTTACGTTTTGCCATAATAACAGTGTATTTTATTTTCTCAAAACAAAACTATACTATAGGCCTATACGAGCCTACTCTACTTATTGCATTATTATTGAGTTTTTACCTCAAAAAACTAAACAATTGGTACCTGAAGATGAAATCAATGATTTCGAAATGTACATAGTAACAAAAATAAAAGTTTACAAAAAGTGTTAAAAGGTTTATTTATATTGTATCATAAATATTTTTTAAATTGTGTTTCATTGTATTATATTGATTAGCTACTTCTTATATCTTGGGGAAAATACTTCAGAGGAAAATAATTTAGTTTCTATTTTTATCACTGTCTCAGTTCAAGAGGACAATATTTTGTTTAATTTTTGATCTTTGAAGTTTTACTCAAATTCATTAATTTTCTACAAACACTTTTAACATGGCGATGTCTCTTAAAGTGGAGATGCAAAGCGAGAACACCTCTTTTCTCAGATACAAAGTATCTATGATTTAACTAAGAAGACTTCCGATCCAAATATACTTCAGCAGTTGCTTGTCAGAGCTAAATCTATTCAGAGACTTAGACAGGAATTTTCAGCGATATTAGACTTGTGCCACGAGTTGGAATTAAAAGTAGATGCCGACTATACACCTAACTATTCCGCATTAGCGAGCGTGGACGAGTTAGTTGATTACGTTTCTGCTAACGTGCTTATGATTGAGACCAAGAGACAAGCTAAAGCTAATAAAAGCGAAACTATTCCGCCTGCCTCCCCTCAAGTCAACGTCCGGCTACCGAAATTGGAATTAAAAACTTTCGACGGAGCTGCCTTGGACTTCTGTACGTTCATCAACGTTTATGAACAAGCCGTACACAACAATGCGCACTTAAGCGATGTAATGAAATTTCAATATCTCTTGAGCGTGCTTTCAGGCGAACCACTCTCTCTGATAAAGTCGCTAAATATAACTGAGCAAAATTATGCAATCGCTTATCAGCTGCTGAAGGATCGCTACCATAATACTAGGCGTATACTCACACTACATTTAAATCAAATACTAGACCTTCCTGTCATCTCCAGCACATCTGTGAAGAATATCCGTGCTTTCCTTAATCTTTTTCACGAACATACGCAATCACTTAAAGCGTTAAACAATGACATCACTAGTAACAACCCACTTCTCTCAGCCTTGTTATTACGCAAGATTGATAATCGGATGGTCACCCGCCTAGAACAGTTTCGAAAAAAGGAAGAGCTTCATACTTTGCCCTCGGTTGAACAAATAATTGAGTTTCTCAACCTGGAATGCAGCCACATTGAGGACAGTAGTCTACATGACAATATTGTGGACCCCAAGAACGCGTCAAGTTCTTATTTTGGGTCAAAACCCACATTTGATAAACCCAAATCGTCTCTTAAAAACGTGAGCTTGTTAGCGGCTTCCTCTCCACCCTCCTCGGCCTATAAACAAGGCCCATCATGTTTTTATTGCCATCAGAGCGGTCATAAAATTTATGGCTGTCCCAGCTTTGGCCAAAAGACACCTCAAGAACGGCACGGGATTATTAAACAGCACAACCGCTGTTCTTCTTGTTTGGGGACGCACAGATTAAGTGAATGTCAGTCTAAATTCACGTGTCGAACATGTCGTGGTCGTCATCATACCTTGCTACACTTCACTGATCGGCCAACACGGTCCAGTGTTAGTACGTCGGACCGCGTTCGTCCCATTGTGGAGAACGGCCGTGACGGCGGCCGGCCTGCAACACCTACACCTGCTGTCCGCCCTCCGCCTGCGACCACTGCGCTCTCACCTCCTAGCCCGGCCGAACACACCACACTACACGCTCATGGCACACTGCATCGAGACCTCGCCCCTAGTACCACGGTTCTTCTGGGTACTTCTCTTGTCAAGCTCACCGCCTCTAACGGACAAGCTTATGTCTTTCGTGCGTTAATTGATTCAGGAAGCATGCTAAATTTTATTAGCGAGAAAGCCTCCCAACTGTTGGGTACACAGCGCCGTCCGGCCACTATTAATGTCGCCGGCCTTTCTCAAACCTCTGCTCACACACGCGGATTTTTAACTCTGGGCGTGGAAACTCTTGCTGGCCACCCAGTTGCCGCCCCGCACTCGTTCCACATATTGCCACAAATCACTGTAAACCTCCCACGAGTACAAATATCTCAGGAGGTCATGAATAAGGTTAAAAATATTATACTGGCTGATCCAACCTTCCACCTCCCTGGTGGCATTGACGTGCTTATTGGTGGAGCGCTATTTCCACATATTCTTACTCACGAGACCTACTCTCTTGGTCTCAATTTACCTCACGCCCTGGGCACCTGTTTTGGTTTCGTGCTGATGGGGACGGCTCCCTGCACACCACTGACGCAGTCTGTCTCTACTATGGCTGTCTCTCTTCTCTCGACTGCTGAGGTGGACCTCCACGCTTCTCTGCAGCGTTTCTGGACACAAGAGGAACTGCCTGCTCCCAGTAAAAGGTCTGCAGAGGCAACTCAGTGCGATGAATATTTTTCTGCCACGCACTCCAGGGACCGTGAGGGTCGATATATGGTCCGCCTCCCTTTCAAGGACACCAGTACTCATCTGGGAAGTTCCAAAGTTCATGCTGAAAGTAGACTCTATTCACTCGAGCGCAAGCTCCACGCTCCCACTAATGTGGAGTATTATAATTTATATTCTGATTTTATACATGAATATCTCTCTCTAGGCCATATGCAGGGCTGCCCTACTCCTGACTTAAGCACTCCTCACTACTTTCTGCCACACCACGGTGTTTTTAAGGCACAAAGTAGCACCACCAAACTACGCGTCGTTTTTGACGCCAGTGCCAAAACCAGTTCCGGACTCTCTCTCAACGACACTCTGTTGACCGGACCTAAACTGCAAAATAATATTTGTGACATTCTTCTGCGCTTCCGCCTTCAGAACGTAGTGTTCTCTTGTGACATCAGACAGATGTACCGCCAAATCAAGGTGCATCCTGACGATCAACATTTCCAACTGATCTTATGGCGTGATCACCCCACCGACTTAATGTCCACGTTCAAGCTCACGACAGTTACCTACGGCCTGAACTGTTCACCCTACTTGGCCATCAAAACGCTACATCAATTGGCAGAAGACGAAGGTCACCGCTACCCCCATGCTGCTGAGATTCTCAAGCACCAGAGCTACGTCGACGACCTGATCTGCGGTGCTGAGACTGAAGAACTCGCCGCTGAACTTCAAGATCAACTCATCAAACTCCTTCGGCTCGGTGGCTTTGAGCTCCGGAAGTGGGTCTCGAACTCTCCGAGACTTCTGCAACACCTTCCTGAAGATCATCGGGAAATCCCAGTTTTTCTGCAACCCTCTCAGGAGCCTCATTTCTCTATTTTGGGCCTAAAATGGACCCCTCTGACTGACACTTTTACGTTTAACTTTAATTTTTCTTGTGAAAACCCTACTAAGCGTAAAGTGTTAAGTCTCATTTCTCAAGTCTATGACCCCTGTAGTTTTTTGGCGCCTTGCATAATGCTTGCAAAAATATCATGCAGCTCGTATGGATTTCTGGCATAGATTGGGATGATCCGCTCCCTCCAGAAATATACCAAAAATGGCACGCCTTTTTATTTGAACTTAAGCACGTTGCTACTATTACAATTCCTCGTGCTATCCCCTACTCTGCTGCTACTCACTGGGATTTGCACGGTTTCTCTGACGCCTCAGAACTAGGCTATGCTGCTGTAGTCTACATCCGCTCTACCTCCAATGACACGGTGCACGTAAGCCAAGTTATGGCTAAAACTCGCGTCGCTCCTCTCAAAAGAGTGACGCTGCCCCGACTGGAGCTATGCGCAGCTCATCTCCTGGCCCAACTTGTGAAATATTGTGTTACTCAATTAGCTCCCACCCACAAGTTTGGTTCTATTGCTTGCTGGTGCGACTCTACTGTGACCCTCGCGTGGATCAAAACACCTTCTTATCGCCTCAAAACCTATGTGGCTAATCGTGTGGCGCAAACTCAAGAGCTTGTGGCTGTGGATTGCTGGCGCTACATACCCAGTGCTTCCAATCCTGCTGACTGCACCTCCCGTGGGATCCTTTCCTCTCAATTGGTGGATCATCCCCTTTGGTGGCATGGACCCGACTGGTTGCGTCTCCCCTCCTCGGCCTGGCCACATCCTGATTCCAGCCTGGACTCGGTCTCTCTGGAGGAGCTAGGGGAGCTGAAGCATTCCACTCCTCTCATTGCCTTGGCCACAGCACCCCCTACGTGGGACCTCCTCATCCAGTACTCTTCCTGGAGGAAATTGTTGCACGTGATGGCCTACGTCTTGCGTTTTATCCACAACTGTCGTTCACCAAACCGCTACTTCGGACCTCTCTCCAAGACAGAACGGGACTCCGACCAGCTGCGAATTTTCAAGACCGTGCAAGAGGAAGCTTTCACTGAAGATCTGGCTCTACTGCGGGACCGAAAGACGTGTTCTACCAGACTTCAACGCCTCGCCCCATTCCAGGGTCCGGATGGACTTCTCCGCGTCGGCGGCAGACTGCGCCACGCTGACCTCCCGCCGAACGTGTCTCACCCGTGCATCCTGCCCAAGAAGCACCCTGTCGTGGACCTCCTCATTGACCATGTCCATGTCAAACATCTCCACGCTGGCGCGCAGCTTACTCTCTCTCTGCTCTCCCAGCAAGTCTGGATCCTCTCTGCACGCAGCGTGGCGAGATCTCGCATTTTTAGATGACTCACATGTTTTAAGAATCGGCCTAAAAATAACGCCCCTCTCATGGGCGACCTCCCCAAAGGTCGCATTACTCCAGCCCGAGCTTTTCTCTCCACCGGCATGGACTATGGTGGCCCCTTTTCGCTCAAGGTCCATAATTTACGCTCTGTCCGCATTATTAAGGCCTATATTTGTATTTTTGTTTGTATGGTTACGAAGGCCGTTCACATTGAGGTGGTGACGGACCTGTCCACCGAAGCTTTCCTTGGTGCTCTCACTCGCTTCGTTTCTCGTCGTGGCCTGTGCACAGACCTTTATAGTGACTGTGGCACAAACTTCGTAGGTGCTAAAAATGCCCTACACAAAATCCTCACGGCTGACCAGCGCAAAGTCCAAGACTTTGCTGCTGAACGTTCAATTCGATTCCACTTCAACCCTCCTGCTGCTCCCCATCAAGGTGGAATTTGGGAAAGTGCCATCAAGAGTGCTAAACACCATTTAAAACGTGTCATGGGACTCCACATACTAACTTTGTCTCAATTCATGACGCTCACAAGTCAGGTTGAAGCGATGCTCAACTCCCGCCCGCTCACCGCTCTCTCCAGTGATCCCAACGACCTTCTCCCACTGACGCCTGGACACTTCTTGATCGGCTCTCCTCTGGTTTCCGTGCCTGAAGAGAACTTGCTGGACATACCCACCAACCGCCTTTCTCACTGGCAGCTGGTTCAAGCGCTGCACCAACGTATCTGGAAGCGTTGGCAGCGAGAATATCTCCAGACTCTTCAGCAGCGCCTCAAGTGGAGCACTCCTTCCCGCAACCTCCAACCTGGAGACCTCGTCCTGGTGCATCAGGATACTCCCGCTCTCTCTTGGCCCCTTGCACGGGTCACTGATGTCACTCCAGGACAAGATGGTACAGTTCGAGTGGTACATCTCAAGACCTCAAGTGGAACTCTCACTCGTCCAGCAGTGAAGGTGTTTCTCTTACCTCACCTCTACAATTAATTAACTGTCTCTCTACCACCGCCTATAACCTTTGTAATTTGAGCCTATGTTGCTCTTTCTCTCATTGAATCCCAAGGTGATTCAAGGCGGCCGGTATGTTAAGTATTTATTGCATTAAATAACTTGCCTAATGAAAAGGCTACTTTTATTGAATAATAATTATGTATATATTTTTTGTGCAACTTATACTCTATATTTGCCTTTATTTACTAAACTGTATATACTACATTAATTCTATATCTCTTTCTGCGGCCTAGTGCCTACAATACCATTCCTTACTGGATTAAAATATTCACGTACAGTGACAGACCAATAAACCATTGTTTCCCGAATCAGCTGTTTACTGTAAACTCACCAACCAATCACAACGGTTGACTTATCAATTGCCTACCTTGCAAGCGACGGCACGCTTGCTTATTATACTCTCGTTTCCGCCTGGGGCACTTATGTACACTCTAGCCACTGCTTACCATATTTACTCTCTCCCCCATGTTTTACTCTCTTATTTAAGTATTAGTTTATCTCTATTTGTTGTGCATTTACATTAATATTAAAGTCAGTGCTCTGGATTGGCAATCTCTACCAGAACGTCTCTGCTCCCGGACACCCGCGTCTACCGTGCTCTACAGGACTGGCCATAGTGTTATGAACTATTCGTTTGCGGTCGTATTGTGCGTGAGTGAATCCGTGAAGGACATCTTCCGTCTTCACGCCTGCCTACAGGACTGCTGCAGCCTATTTCCACACTTACTGATCACAACCTGGCCCGCAACAACAGCAGACTACGGTTACGTACCTCTCATGAAAACAAAGGTAACTGTTTACTTTCTGCACTTTATTCGAATATGCACTGTTCATAAACTCATTATATGTAACCTAGTGAACTCTTGTTAAAATCAGTGTGTTCGGCGTCTTCACTGCCTAGTGTGAAGTGGTCCTTCTTAATCGAGCCTCTAAAATATTATTTCACGGTTCTATAACCAAAATTCATTCTTTTCAGGTGTTATACTTAAATTTTATGTTCAAATGGTACATTTCAAAAGGTTTTAAACGTGTTAAATCTTGATTGTTGAAACACGTGTTATGTGTGCTAACCACTTAAATGACTTTAATTGCGAAACATTTAAATCTCAAATATTGTCTATTTACAGTTTTTCCTTTATTTGTGTTTATTTGGTGTTCTATTATACTGAGGTAGTTACAACATTATTTCCTGCCGGAATTATTAAATGTTATACGGTATTTATATTTCCATATCTAAAAAATTATATAAAGGTAAAGATTTACTCCTTATAATTACCTATGCACTTTACAGTGTATTATACAGTAACTGACTATTCACCTTGGCAATAGTTGATTAGTGTTTTGTTCTAGTAATTAATTTCTAACTGAAATACCTTCATTCATTTGAATGTCTCTAAATAGTTACAACTCATTTGGGTAATTAATTGTTCACCTCCGTGTTATTTGTCCAAACATTGGTTTATTTGTAACAAAACTAAATTTTGTTTTATTTAAAATACCTATAACGTTTATTTGGTATTATACTTATACTTTTCCTATGTTATTGCAATGTACACTCAGTATAATTGTTCATTAAATTACTACTATTTAAATATACAAGATAATTAAAATTTTGGTTCAGTTAAAACTAAATTTTCAATTTTTGTGTTAAATCAGTATTACCTAGTTTACTATCTTGGTCAGTAAGAGTACAGTAGAGATTGTATCGACTTGAAAAAAAATATGGCGGTGGATGAGGACGTTTTTTGTGGTTCGTGCGAAAATCGTGTCAAAAGTATAGGTAAAGTGATTAAATGTGAGGAGTTTTGCAAACTAACGTTTCATTTAGGATGCAAGATCGTAAGTGATAAAGAGTTTGAAGCCATGCTGCAGCTGAAAAACTTAATGAAGTATATGTGCGAGACCTGTGTATAGAAGATTGGCAAGATCACTTCCATACGATAAGTGCCGATGACTATTTTGGCCCACACGATATGGTAGGAATACTTTTGGGATTAGTAAAAGGAGTTGTAGGCCTAAATGACAACAGTCAATTACATGAACATGTAAATAAATTAGAAAACAATGTAAGGTTATCTAGTGATAGTGACAATGTGCCTGTAAATTCAAGGTTATGTTGTGAAAATGTCAATATGACAAGCCAAGAGCAAACAGTTATGCCACCACAGCAGACAGAAAAGCCAAAACGTCCAAACACCAGATCAACGGCCAAATTGAAGCCTACTCGACCTGATTATCGAAGCCTAAACCGTTGCGAGAATCGATTAATCGATGATTTGGCAAAAAAATCATTCACCGGTAAAAATTGTGACACTCGGAATGCCGAAACTGGAATGTCTCAAAATGAAATGACGACTTCGTCTGATGTACTGCAGGAAAATAGTGTTTTACAAAAAGACGTGCTTTATGTTGATGTTGTTAATTCTAAAGCGAAACGATTGACTACAGAGACCGTGCGTGAATGTAGCATCTGAGGAACCTGTCATGTCCAGTGAGTGGAAACTAGTTGTACATAAGAAAGCTAGGCCTTGTAACAAAGGAAAATCTGGTGAGGTTAATGTAAGTGGAGCTAGCCTAATTTCAAAACCTTCTTATTCGGAAACTCTAAAAATAGATAAGACACATTCTAGGCCCAATTGGCCTATATTGATAGGCACTGCATCTGCTAAATCTGCATGTAGCTTCAATGTCACTAAGAAGGCCTGGTTTCATTTGGGAAAAGTTGAAAAAAATACTACTGTTGATCAAGTTACCAATTATTGAATTTGATATCGAGAAATTGGTGTCTAAAGGACAGAATGCTAGTTTTAAGCTAGGCGTAAGTTTTTCAAACAAAGATATAATAATGAATGCCTCACTTTGGCCTACTAACTTGACGCTGAAGCGTTTTTTAGTCCAGAAGATGCCCAATCAACCAATTGCCAACCTGCGAAAAACGGACAAGTACGGTAGGTCTGAAACACTAGGCCTACTAAACTTTTGGACAGTTTTGGATCGTAATTTAACCACCATTTCTCTAAATGTCCAGTGCCTAAGGACAAAGTTGCGTGTACTGTCCTTGTTCATAACAGAGGCCAATCCGGATGTACTTTGTTTGTCTGATCACTTGCTAAAAAAAGAAGAAAGTGATTTTTATTGAGAAATTAATAATTTGACCCTTGCAAGTGCTTTCTTTCGACAAGATTTTCAAAATGGTGGAACAGCAATCTTTATTAAAGCTAACTTAAGCTACAAAGAAATTAACTTGGATGCTTTTTGTGTTGAACGAGTTATTGAACTCTCGGCCATTGAGTTGATGGATCGGTCCTTGGTTGTGATGTCTGTGTACCGCCCTCCTGATCGCGACCTGAATGATTTCTGTTATCACCTTGAGGGTTGCCTGGTACAGTTTCAGGAAAAGAGTAGTTAGGGATGAATTTCTGCCACTTTTTCGTAGGGAGCTAGAAGCTGTGGATTGGGACGAAGTGATTGCAGGTAACACACCAGTGGCTGCTTTTGATTCTCTAATAGAAACCTTTGTTTTTACGTTTGATTTGGTTTATCCTTTCTCAACTACAAATAGGCCACAAAATGTCCAAAGTGGGGAATACAAATGTTTTTAGAGACAGGTCTTGGTATAATGATGAGCTCTGTAGGCTGAAGTCCTATGTAGTACTTCTATATGACCTCTATAAATCTGCCAAGGTACCTAACGAGGCTGACTAGTATTATAGAACTTACATAAGAGTTAATGGGCTGTATAGAAAAAGGGTGAGTGAGGCTAAAAAGAAGCACAATTTCAAGTTGATAAAGTCATCACCTAACATTTGTAAAGCTGCTTGGGACTTAATCAATATACATCGCACCAAGAAACCTGTGGATTTACCTGAATATGTGCCAGATGAATTTAATAACTTTTTGTTGACTCAGTGGAGGAAATAATTTCAAATCTTCCAGTGGTACCTTCCAACTCAGTGGCGGCCACAGTGCATCATCATCCAGACCGCCCAAGACTTGTCGACTGGAATGTGATAAGCCCTTGTCAGATCGTTAAAATTGTCACAAGATTTAAGAATTCTAGGACCCAAGATGTTTATGTCGTATCCTGCTCAATTCTAAAGGGAGTCATTGACATTATTGCTAGGCCACTGTCACAGGTAATAAACGGTCTTGAGCATGGAATGTTTCCGGATAATCTGAAGGTGGCTAGAACAGTGCCAATCTACAAGAAAGGTTGTGCGGCTCAGATGTGCAACTATCGACTAATCTCGATTCTTCCAACGATGTCTAAGGTAATTGAGACTGTGATGAAATATCAGCTCACCTCCTTTTTGGAAACAAATAACCTTCTTCTAGATGCCCAGCATGGTTTCCGTAGAGGCCGCTCCACAACATCTGCCCTACTCTCTCTTGTGGCTTGTGGCTCAGACGCTTTCGAGGCCAACGAAACTCTACATCCTTCTCCCTCTGTGACCTCAGCAAGGCGTTCGACATTGTGCCTCACGATATCCTCCTTAGGAAGTTAAACTCACTTGGGGTCCAAGGTTTAGCTATGAGTACTATTACCAGCTACCTCAAAAACAGATCCCAGATCGTTTCTCTTGTTGGTGCTTGCTCGGCGGCCAGGGAATTGAAGCACGGGGTACCACAGGGTTCCGTTCTGGGGCCTTTATTGTTCCTAATCCTGGTAAACGACCTGTATTTAAACGGATGTACACTTCTATTTGCAGATGATACTACCCTGATCTCAAGAGCTAGTGACCCTGAGTTGGTACTTAGGGAGGCTGACGAATTGCTACGTACTGCCAAGACTTGATTTGCAAACAATAAGTTAAAATTAAACGAAGATAAAACTCAAACCCTTCTTTGCAGCCTGAAGCGCGGAGCTGTTGGGCAGACGGGGGGGGGGCTGTAAAGCTGCTGGGGTTCTGGCTGGATTCTAAACTAATTTGGAATGCTCACGTCTCCAAGGTATGCTCGAAGCTGTCTAGAGTGGTCTGCCTGCTCCGCAAAAACTGAGATACAATGTGACAAAGGAGTTTTTACTAATGGCATACCACTCCTTTTTCCACAGTCTTTTAATCTACGGACTCCTCCTTTGGGGGCATTCTTCCGCTAGCAGCGACATCCTGCTGCAACAAAAAAGGCTGTTAGAGTGATAGCCAGTGCTGGCCGCCTCGATCACTGTAGGCCATCTTTAAGCATCTGGGAATTCTCACAGATGTCCTTGACTCCCTCCTTTACATACGGCACAACATAGATTCATTTGACAGAAGGAGCCAGGTCCATCCATGATCACCGCACTCGTGGAGCCTGCCAGCTGGATGTGCCTCGACGTAGGCTCGCTGTGATTTAGGGAGCTTCCCTACTTCAGTTCCTAACCTTTATAACGGAGTACGTGCTAAATCTTGAAATTGGGAAATTCAAGAAACATTTGAGGGGCAGTCTGGTGGAGAGGCCAATCTATTCCCTAAAATAATTAGACAGTGGGTTTTTTCTGCATCCACCGCCATTGCGATTTGTGATTTGTATATAGTTTTGTGATTTTAATTTGTATATAGTTTTTGTAAAATGACTCAGTCAATTCGGTTTTACCGGTTATCAACGGAGCTACTAAGTATCAAGTAAGTATATTGCCAACTGACTGATAAAGATAAGGCATAATCTTGTGTTATATTATTATTGAGAGATTGCAATATGTAAGACATAGTATACGAATTATTAGTATAACAAAATTCATAGAATCAATGTATAGATAGTTGCTGGAAAGGAAGTATAGTATTACAATTCGATACAAACATCCTCCGGATGTAAGTGGATACGCACATCCGCCCAGACACAGATGATGAACAAACAGGAAGTGCTTGTTTAAGCAGCGGAAATGCATATTTCTAAAAATCATGCGACGATGTAAGGGACAGCGATGCTGATATGAAAAATTGGTACTCACCATTATGATGGAGAGATATTGCATTGGTGTGGTCAGGAGATCTGGCAGGAGAACAACATCAAAAATGAGGAACAACGATGGAGAGGGGACAGTCGAGGACGGGTTTCGAAAGCGACGTTCGGGAGTGCCGGTGCTTGTTTTCGTGTGCGGGGAAAATCTTTTAGGCGTAATAAGTGTCAAGTGCAAACGAAATGTAAGTTAAGAAAATCTTGTATTTCATTTTAGGAACGTAGTATTTTATATCAGGGTTCATTAATCATTTTAATACGTCTCATAATCTTGTATTTCATTTTAGGAACGTAGTATTTTATATCAGGGTTCATTAATCATTTTAATACGTCTCATTTACAATTCCAAGGTACCTGTACCTAAAGTAATGAAAAGAAAAGATTATAATGTGTAGAAATCAAATGAATAGTTTAATATGGAAATTCATATTTTCTTATTCCATATAATTTATTTTAATGTTCTCAATTTGGAAAAGTCACTCATTTGTATAAATCATGTAAATTTATGTAAATGTTTAGATATTTTAAAAGATAGTTTTCTCACGTTAGTTCATAAACACATATTTATTGCAACACAACATAAATAGTAATGAATAATTTAATATTAAACATAACTGGTATTAAAGTTTGTGTTCAATATGTCGGTTGATGATATTGATTGTTATTAAAAATGTTTTAATCAATATAATGAGATGATATTACAAATAAAATATGTGTTGGTTCATTTGAGGGTGTTGTATTGCCAATCTAACCTATTATTAAATCCTCTCACAGCAGCCCTTGCTCACAATACATTATAATATTTCACAACCTTAATCTAAACAAAACCAACCTTTACACGGTGGAGGCGCTAAAACTGGATTGGTATTCAAATTCCTCACATGGGCGAGCACATAATTTCATAGGCTAACTGTAAATTAAAACTAAATAATATTAATAAGAAACTATTTAACTATAATAGCCTACTTCAGTGACAAACCACTCATTTACCTAAAAGACAGATTAAATTTACAAATAACTCAAACATCTTTTCAAATCCGTAATTATAGTAACGCCAAGTAAACTAACTAGGATGTTCTAGCGCAGAGAACAAATTTATATGACACAGTACATAATCCTGAGGCGGACATCAAGACACAAGCACCCCCAACCTTAGCACAACATTACGAGCCACTCACACTACCTGACAGAACTAACACAGCAACCATGGGGGAAAACATACCATTATATCAGCTGGGACTTACACAGGTCTCCATAGAGAAAATCCACAAGATTTTAAGACAAATTCTTAGTGGCAGCAACTTCAAACAGATGGACAGACAACACTAAAGTTAATTTATTACCAGCACATTTATCAGGCACAGCACTAACTTGGTTCAAATACTACAAGAAAAAACAACAAGGGGAAGCCAAACAATGGGATCAACTTGCTAAATGTTTCACAGAGGCTTTCACTCTATTAGCACAAACCCAGAGTCTACAAATGAATTTAGAACACAAAATACAGGGAGAGAACGATCCAACACTAACCTACTTTTTAGATATAGTAACAACATGCTGAAGATATGACCCTACAATACAGCACAAGCAAATTATACATTTTATTATACAGGGACTAAAACCAGAAATCTGTGAACGACTTATATGCCTGAAAATCGACACCTTAAGTGATCTAGAGACCAATTTAAAAATTACAGAACAGCTATTTCTAACACAAAGGAAAAAAGAAAGGTACAATAGGGTTGCAGCAAACAGAACCTATAGCACACCCTTATATGATCAAACCATCATCTATAAACTACAAACAGAAGTTAACCCCTAACCAATTTAGTAGCTACCCTAAGTACAAACCAAATTTCAAATATTAATCACAAGTACGAAAGGTCCCCATCCCTGTATGAAAACTCAAAATATAAGCAAATATATGAGAATGGATATATGGAAAGCCCAAACTACCCCAAACAAACCCAAAGGGCAACTATGATTAAACACGTTGCCTTCAGTGATAGTAGAAGACAAAACCATTCCCAAACACAACCTACTAGACAAAACAAGTATTGTACTATTTGCCGTAAAGACAACCATAACACAGAACAATGCTGGTTCAAGCAACGTTTATTAACTCATCAACCCCAAAGTAACCGCTTGGCACCTAAAACCAACAATACACATGAGCTGTTCTGCAGGTACTGCAAGCGAACAAACCACAATATCGAATAATGTTACAAGTCTAATTATTATAAACAGAATCAACAAAAAAACGGGAAATAGGGGGAGGTCACACTAACCCTTACCGAACTTCCACCTTATCAAAAGCGAAAACAAATAACACCATAGATCTGAACCAAAGGAATCGCCAAACTTACAAGTGTAGCCTATAAAGTCTATGACATTTACACCAAATAACCCCAAAGTACTACTACTATCAACCCCTGGAAAGACCAGTTCAGAAGTGATATTTAAAGCCATGGATTATAATCAAGAATTCGCACCCTTAAAGAAGATGCAAGAAATTGAACAACCTATTATGCAAAAGCCTATACACACCATAAAACTGCAATCTGTGTTCAATCCAACCCTAACCCTAAGCAAACCAAACCCCACGGGGACAACAAATATAAATAAATACCTGGCATATTAAAGGGAGTAGCGCACGTAAAACAGGACCCAGATTGTAGTACAATGGGGGAGGTAAACACACATACTGGATTGGATGAAACCATTGAGATAGACACTATACAGATTTTAAATCACATAGAGCAACAGAAGAAACAGAATATGATAGATTGTGCCAACTTGAAAGATAACGCAAGACAGGATACACAAACCAAGGAAAAATAAAAAAAATATTATTAGAGGATATTTATGAACTCGTATTTAATTGCGAAAATATAACCACGAAGAAGATACCTGTCCTAACAACAGACGTAGCTTTGACCACAAACCCTCAACATCCAGTACCCTGCATTATAGATACAGGACGTAACATAAACATTATTAGAGCAGACCTAGTTTGTGAAACAAAATTAAATACTAGCAACACACCCTCGTTGATATCAACTAACAGTATACCATTAACAGTTTTGGGTTCGACAAAAATTGCCAATAAAATTGGCAAAGTAATACTTGAAGACACGTTTTATGTGACACCTGATCTAAACAACCCAATATTGGTAGGAAAGATTACCTATTTCAGAACTGCGTGGAGTTGAACTATAAAAATAAAACAATAAAAATTACCAAATATCAGATTGACCATATAATACCTATGAATGAACAGTGGCAGTTAGATATCAAGAATTTTAAAATCACACAGGAATTAGAAGTACAGCAAATAACAGAGGTAAGAGCCCCACAAGACACAATTATAGCACCATATCAGCACATTACGATTAGCTCCTTAAAAAGTATAGAGTCTCGAACAGCCATCGAAACAGATAGGAATCTAAGAATAAAAAAGAAATGTCATGCATATCTTTCAGAAGGGGAAGATGGTACAGGTACAATTGTAAATATTTATAATGCATTAAATTTCCCAAAAAGGATACCCGCACATACTACGATAGGACATATACATTACCCAACTCTTGAACCACAGCCTACCCTGGAACACCATTCCACTACAATTCACACAGGAAAAACAATATTGACAGATAAGGACGGCATAGTATTTGATATCTCACCACATTTAACCCTCCAAGAACACAAAAAAGTCCTTGACGTTTTACAAAAATACAGACACATATTTACAACAAAGGTAATCGATTTAACTCCTGCAAACATACCTCCTGTTAAACTCGAATTAAAACCGAATACGAAACCTGTAAACTCACCACAGTATAGGCAGAATAAAACAGAAAGGGGAAAATTAAACAAATTATCGGAAGATTTAGTACAAGCCAAAATATTAGAGGAATGTCAGGATTACGCAGAATATGAAAGCCCAGTATTTTTAGTGAAAAATAAAGATGGAAGCGACAGAATGGTAGCGGATCTCAGGAAAGTTAATGCATAGTAATGTTGAAAACAGATGCCCACCCCATTCCTTCAGTAAACCTGGTTTTAAGTTCTTTGAACAAAGCGCACACATTTACAAAATTAGACCTCAAAAATGTATTTTAATTCATGGAGGTTAGGAAAGAAGATAGGCATATCCTAGCCATAAAAACAACCGATAGACTTCTACAGTTATGCCGACTGCTGATGGGACTTTCAACTTCAACCACATTATTTAGTAAAGCCTTGAATGCGATATTAAACCGTCACCTTTATAATAGAGTCATATGTTACGTGGATTTGTTATGGTGACTCATTTGAAAATGACTTACGTAATCTAGAAACTATATTAGAGGAACTAGAAAAAGTTAATTTGAAACTATATACAAAAAAGTGTAAATTTCTCTACAAAAGTGTAAACATTACAGCACACGAGGTATCAGGGTGTACCGTTTTACTGGCACATGAGGGGTTAGCTTTGAAATTTAAAATAAACTTTTATGAAGGTTTAAAAATAAAAGTAAAGCATCTGAAATAAATAAACTTCAAACTAAAATAAAACTTCTTCTTAAAAATAATTACTGGAATAAAAATAAAAATAAAAACTTCTTGATGACTTTTAAATTCAAACTTGTAATATATTCTTCACTCCCAAAAATGTACAAAGTTCTTACAGCTTGTCTTTTATTAAATTTTCAAAATTCAAACATTCACACTCTAATCTGATCTGGTAATTGTTCACTTTAATTTATCTTTAAAATTCAATTTTTATTTTGTTAGTAATTTTCTTTACTTTACTTTAAAATTTATTCTTCAGTGTTAAAGATTTAAAATAAAAAAATTCTTCAGTGTTAGAGATTTAATAAATAAAAAAATTGCTGGAAGCATCTGTAACAACATAAAACTCTTTTAGTATTTTTACATAAAATTTTATATACATGTGCTCACTGCACCAACAAGTTTTATATTGCTCAGATCAAAAGGGCAAGTTCCTAAATTCCCATTAAATTTAATTTTTACAATATTTCTTTCCCAAAATTATTCCAAAACAACTAAGAATGTATATTGACTGGACTCCAGTTAAAAGGTTCACTTACCCGCAAGTTCGATGACGATTAGCAAAAAGATTTACTCTAAGCACTATTGACTCCACTCGTTACAATCACTTCCGATGAACTGAGATGGAGGTCTACCTCAACCCACCTCTCAATTTCGTTATCAAACACTGCCATCTGCTATGCGCGCCTCGCCGATAGCAGCCTCTTTTGTATAGTCCAATCCTTATAATTCATCTGAGCCTACTCCTTCCACCGGTAATTCAGTTACCCCAGAATTATGATTTAAAACAATCGGTACATCACCCACGCTCAAAACTGGCATTACCGAGGAAGAGTCCTACTAAAAGAAAATTTCTTGTTCGTTATTTTTAACACATTCAATTACAAATACATTCACACGTTATTATTTACATACAATCTTTGTCAATCTTAAAACTAAGGAAGCTCCAGATGATGCTGAATGGAATCATAGTAGGGCGCCGACACCCCGAATGCCCCGCTCGGTATGCTCCTGGGTGCGCCGCTCGGTACGCTCCTGGCTCTATCTCTGGACGCAACAGCTGGTCCTTTGTTCGATTTCCTGGTGGCACAGGAATTCTTCTAATCAGTCCATCCACCTGCGCCTGCGTTCGGCCGGTTGTGCATCATGATTCTAAACCATATACTCCTTCAAGGAGAGCATTAATTACAAAGTATTAAGTATGTGCACTACATTTTAAAATAAAGTAATTATACAAGTAGGCTACTTGTTCCTCTGCGACATCAACCGTCTAGTGCAGCGGTTCCCAAACTGGGGGGCGCGCCCCCCTGGGGGGGCGTGGAGAAAGTCCAGGGGGGGCGTGACACCCAAATGAAATAAATAAAAAAATTACAAAAATAATTTCCTCATAATAATACTCCCCTCCCGCCATCCATGACCCCCACCACCCGTTACCTCCATTTGGCCTTGGCGTGGCCAATCCAATGTCAATAACCTTGCACTTTGTTCAGTGCTTGCGTTGTAACTAGTCCGTTCGCCAGTCCGTTGTGCCAACAGTGCTTTCCGTGAATTATCGTCAGCGTGTTGCTGTATTGTGGGTGTTCTGTAATTGCTGCGACGTTTGAATTGGAGTAATTGTTTTTGTGTTGTGTGAGTTCTGTGTGAAGCTGAATCAGAGAAGATGAACACGGCAAAGAAACGCAAGTATATTGACGATTATATTCAATATGGGTTTGTTTCCTTGCTTAAAGATAATGTTGATCACCCTCAGTGCGTTATTTGCTATGAGGTATTAAGCAATGACGCGATGAGGCCTAATCGTCTTCTGAGACATTTGTCAACCAAACATGCCTCTTTAAAGGACAAACCTAAAGAGTTTTTCGCTGCAAAATCTAAGAATTTAAAGCGCATGAAGTTAGATAGCACTGGATCTGCTGCTCAGTCATCTCTAAAAATGCTTGAAGCTTCATATGAATTATCTCTTATTATTGCTAAGGAAAAGAAAAGTCACACTATTGGTGAAACGCTTGTTAAACCGTGCATTTTAAAAGCAGCCGATGTTGTCCTTGGAACTGATAGTAGGCAAAAGCTATCACAAATACCACTTTCAGACAACACCGTAAAACGCCGCATTGATGATATGGCCAAGGACATTAAAATCCAGGTGGTTGATGCAATAAAAAAATCACCGTTTTTTGCTATCCAGCTTGACGAGAGTACAGACATAGCACAATGCTCTCATTTGCTTGTATATGTTCGTTACATTGAAAATGAAAGAATGAAGGATGAACTGATGTTTTCTACTGAGCTGTTGACCACTACTAAAGCTGTAGATGTGATGGAAGCAGTATCAGACTTTTTTAAGAAACACGAACTTTCTTGGCAAAAACTTGGTGTATGCACAGATGGTGCTCCTTCAATGCTGGGTTCTCGTTCAGGCTTTGTGCAGTTGGTCAAAGAGAAGAATGCTGATGTGGTTGGGATTCATTGTTTTATTCACCGCCAAGCCTTGGCAGCAAAAACTCTTCCTAACGAACTCAATGCTGTTTTAAAGCTTTGTATTAAAGTAGTCAACTACGTTAAGAACAGTGCATTAAATACTCGACTGTTTAAAATTCTGTGTGAAGATTTAGGAAGTGATCACAAAACGCTGCTATTTCATACAGAAGTACGATGGCTATCAAAAGGCAATATGTTGGGAAGACTATTTGAACTCCGTGATGAAGTGATAACGTTTTTGGCACAGCAGAAACAAAACGAGCTTAGTGTAGAGTTCAAAAAACCCTGGAACCAAGTGATTTTGGCCTATTTATCAGACTTTTTTGACACGTTAAATAACCTAAACTTGAGACTGCAAGGTGCAGACTCAAATATAGTAACACATCGGGATGCCATCAAGATTTACGTTTAGAAAGTACAACTTTGGATACGTAAAGTGTCAATGAACCCCAGCAACTATTCAAGTTTCAGCAAAGTAGTGTCAGTCTCAGAAGAAGTATGTTTTGAGGACGTTTTTGAAGGACCGCTTTTGAAAAACTTGATAATTGACCATTTGAAGAACCTCAAGGAGGAGTTCAGCAGGTACTTTCCTAACTTGTCAGAGAAGTTGTACAAACTATCAACTGACCCGTTCAACATGGACATACAGTTGCTGCCAGAAGAGTTGCAAGAGGAGGGAATAGAAATAAAAAATGACTCTGCTGCAAGATACGATTTTGACAAAATGGACAAGCCCTCATTTTGGTTAAAGTACTTAAAAGTTTACCCCAGTGTTTCAGGGAATGCTGTTCGGATGTACTTGCCTTTTTCAACAACATACATGTGCGAAAAAGCTTTTTCAACTCTTGTGGCGATCAAAACCAAGTACCGCAACAAACTTGATGTCGAAAGTGGCCTACGCTGTGCTTTGTCTGAAACTCAACCCAGGATCTGTCAGCTTATCCAAAACATGCAAGCGCACCCATCTCACTAAATTACATTTTATGTTTTGTTTTTGTAAGTAGGTAGGCCTATTGTTTCACCTTCCTTAAATTGAAAATGTATCTGTGTTACAATGTTAAATTTTGTATCAGTTATTATATTCGTTTTTCATGTAATACTTGTTTACATTTTCACCATACGTACAATTATTGATATGTGTAGGGGGGCGTGGGGGGGTCTCCAAATAACCAGAGGGGGCGTGGTACAAAAAAGTTTGGGAACCCCTGGTCTAGTGAGTGTGCTGTGTCTTGTGCCTATTTGGATTACATATCAATCTTTTATATTCACTGTAAGTAAAGACATTTTGATTTCAATTAGGTAAGCTTTATCCATATATTCTACATTATTGACGGACAGATATTATTTTAGAAACAATTATCCAACACATTTTACAATAATCCTGA
This sequence comes from Homalodisca vitripennis, assembly GCF_021130785.1. Taxonomy (NCBI): domain Eukaryota; kingdom Metazoa; phylum Arthropoda; class Insecta; order Hemiptera; family Cicadellidae; genus Homalodisca; species Homalodisca vitripennis. The sequence goes on from NW_025776166.1 coordinate 391,258, forward strand.
ATTTGTTATTACAAAACAGTCACTTCACATGCTACAAGAGACTTTTACTATTCTTTTAAAAATAAGATTAAAACAGTTTCCTCTTACTTCCATCATTTTTCCAAGTACTCCAATAATATCGTTTCTTCTTGCATTATTGGTTTTTATTTCCTTTTATTTACCTGAAATTGATTAGTGCACAAATTGCAATTAGTTTATGTAGGCTAACTTTTAATTAACATCACTCTGATTTTCACTATACACAAAGTCCACATTGTATTATAATTTTATTTACATTTCCATTAAACATATACTTTTTCACCCATCCTCCTTTGTAGTATGCTTGTTATTGGATTATTTATTCTTCCTGGCAATCCAATATTTGTATACTTTCTTCATAATACATAATAAATCGTCTTCCCTTTTTATTTACAAGTGCACTCGGAAGGAACCCCCTCCCCCCCCAAGCAAGTGTTTTCGATACAAGGGGAAGGAATTTTACCTCAAAAACAGTAAGTAGAAGCGATCGCCGAGTTTAAAAGACCAACTTGTTGTGTAAGGTAAGTGAGACAATTTTTAGGATGCTCAGGATTCTTCCGCAGATTCATCCAAAATTATGCCAAAATAGCACAACCCCTTACTGAGATAAGAAAATAATCAAATAAAAACATAGCATTTAAATGGACGGATCTATGTGAACAGGCTTTTATAAAAATAAAACAAATTTTGACAAACCCACCACTACTATCACATTGGAAGGACAACAGGGAAGCACGCATCTATGTAGATAGCAGTGTGATTGGATGCGGAGCAGCGTTAGTACAGTTAGATGAAGAAAATAATAGAATGTACCCAATTTATTATATGTCAAAAAATATTCTAATACCCTAATGCGTTACATCAATGCTGAACGTGAAATGCTAGCGCTAACATATGCTGTGAACTACTTCAAAGAATTCACGCTTGGTAGACAAACAACAGTTTATACGGACTGTGCCGCATTACAGTTTTATAAAAATTTTAAGCACACTTCCACTAGATTAAACAGATTAGCACTGTCATTAACAGAGTACGACATTGTAGTAAAACATAACCGTGGCGCTACAAACGTGTTAGCTGACGCCTTAAGCAGAAATCCTTTAGAACAACCTTAGGATTAAGAATTCACGGACGTGTATTTAACTGACAGTACTTTAATACAGACAAATCTACCCCTACTGCAAGCTCAAGACAGTTATTTGAAACAAATACGCCTTGCGATGACCTCACCTGAGCCGGTAAATAAAAAAATCAGACGGGCTTCAAGACATTACGAAGAAATAGATGGATTGTTATATTTCAAAACTTTCAACGGACGAGAAACTAGAAACTTATTGGCTACACTCCAAAAACAAACACAAGAAATATTAAAAATATTCCATGACAACCCCTACACCGGTGGACACTTATCACATTACAAAACAGCTTCAAAAATAACATTACGATATCACTGGCCAAATATGTACCATGATATCCTCCAATATACAAAAATTTGGAATGTCAACTACGTAGGCCAAAAACGAACAAAAATTACGGCCAACTACAAACTATTGCACCCTCCATAAAGCCCTTTGACAGAATAACAATAGACTTTGTAGGTAATAATACACAAAGTAATGGGTATTACCAAAGTATTACCAATACATGTTGCTAGAATGAAATTATTCTATAAGAGAATATAAGACACGACGGACGGACGGATATATAAAGGGACTTGAGTAATAATAAAATATTCAAGAATAAAATATATCATATTTCTCATGAACATCACTGTGCACTCACTGCCTTGTAGTAAAATTTGAAGAGAGTGAAAAGGCAAACTGAAAGACACGTATTATATACGTGATTTACGCGTAATACAACTACTTAACATAAATAAGCTATACTACTTATAAACTAAGTCAACGTATTAGATACGTGACTGTCAACATATAGGATACGCGACTTCACCCGTATAAGTTACACGGGGATTTCTCTCAGCTTGCGAAGACACGCCCGTAAAGTATTAATAACATAGCAAGTCACTTTACGATTACGGCAACCCACAAACTGTGATGTACCTTCGCAATACTTTCATAATATATGAGGGTAAAAAGCTAGTACATAGTCACGCAAGAATCACTTTAGAGAATAGGTATTATACTCCAGGAGTTGAGAGGCCGGTTAACTCGATTACGGTTTGAATGATTAGTTATAACGTTATATAACCTTGAGAGTCACTGAAGTAAGTCTAACAGAAATAAAAATGTATCTCGATGTTGTGTCGGAAAACGATAGAGAATAAAGACATAAAAAATTTAGAAAATTTAAACGCCTGACTTTGTATTTTAATGTGAAGTTTAGTGTAATTTAGTGATTAAGTGATAAGTTACACGTACCAAAGATATTGGTATAGATAATCCCAATACACATGACACTAACACAGCACACACGATACGACACGAGCAGAGCCTGTAACCCACGGCAACCGTACTTATATTGGCTAGTAAGACTTGACTCTGACTCTGGTGTGTCTCCCAGACAGATAAGTTTTCTGCTTACTCAACTAACTTCCCACGCTATACTACACCGACTGTGTTGTGACTAGGACTAGGGGGTCCTTGTACCAGCGGTCTGGATTGCCAAGGGCCCTGGTGGTTCAGACGGCTTAGTATGCAAGTACCGGTAATGTTCCCCACGAACTTGTTTACTACAATAACAAAACGTACTCTAACTTGACACAACATACATATTATACTTACCTGAGATATACGTGTATATATCGCCTAGTAATAAGGAACATACAATATGATAAAGTGTACTACATATATCATATTATTTTATTTAAGTTAGTAGATAACAATGTTAACTTAATATACCCTACAAGGACTCAATTTTCCTGAGATGCATCTCAAAGAAAGAGACATACATGTTCTATATTATATAATCTTAGGATAAACAAATACTTCAATATATGACATGTTTAAATATTACATACCCAATATAAAGTTGAAGGAAAGTAACATATATCTAACATAGCATGTATTAGCACGGCAATATTGCTCATTAACAAACTATACAACCTTGATTTGGCAACATATATTATGATCATAATAATGACTATGGACAATAAGCACAAATAAGGGATATTACGTATTCCTCAGAAACAAAGGTGCGTAGTATCGTTTTGTAGTATAATAAATTAACATAATTTCGAACCTTATTTAAGAACACTAGAGATTAAGATGCTTAGAAAAAAGTTATTACATAGAGCTTGGGAAATACGACACACCATCGAGAGGCCAATAAAAGATTTCTATAAATAAAAACCTTAGGCATAAATATGTATTAATTATAAAATATTGACCTAAAATGTATATGTAACTTGTAGATATTGAGTTTTAGAATCTGACACCAAAAGCCAACTACAACCTGAGAAACCAGTCTACAAGACACCAATCTACAAGACACCAGTCTAAAGCACTCTAACAGATCCTGAGCACCCACGAGACAGATGAAGTCTTTACAGCACTTCCTACTACTACTACTACAGACAGCACTTGCTATGCCTCTTTTGACCACCTTTGCCAGCACATCAACCTACAACACAGGAGAACCCAATAAGCCTCTAGTACAAATCTTCACCGGAACGTACTTTACTCCAATGCCTCAGACACTACATTATATCAGTTCAATCCCTATCATATACAAAATTTCTTTCAAAACACAGCAAAATTTACCTAAAAAGGAACCCTCTCTAAATTTCTGCCCTAAAAACCTCAACAACTCCCAAACCTATTGCAAGATACAGAACAACCTGTCCACATTACAAACCCTCATACATCAACAAATGGTAGCAGAACACCTCCCATTCATCCAAAGACAACAACCTGATAGAAACAGAAGATCGCTCACGTTCGTCGGAGATTTCTTCGAATGGTGTTGTGACATTGCGACAGAACTACAAATACATGACTTGGTAGACAACGAGAAAGAGATTACACAGCACACGAATGCACTTATAGATACAGTGGACACCGACCATCAAGACCTCCTACTTACTACAAACAATATAAAGAACTGCAGTGACGGAGTATCAATCCTAGCAGACAAGGTTCATAGCAGTTTAAAAATCATGGCAGATCAGATAGAACTAATATCAAAAGTTCTACACCCAACAATCTCAAACAAACCTACGCCTTAGCACATCAAACATGGAGTTATATATATTACAACTATTATCACGACAATATGAGGGAAATTCGCAGAAGTTGCCTTGCTAACACATTACCAGAATTCCTAATACCCAAAAGTAACCTCACTAGTTACCTAAAAAATTTAACCATCCTCACACAACCACGAAACCTAACCCTAGCTATTCCAATTACCAAATTATCTTTATACTACACCTTAAAAATCTCTACCTCCACTATCACGCAACAATGCATCCTTATAAATATCAAAGTTCCGTTAAAACAATCCACCCTGACATATAAGGTATTTCAGAACATACCCATCCTTCTCCATTGGCAAGACAAACTATGTTATATTACACATGAAAAATCCATCGTCATACAAACACAAGACTTCACCACAGCCATCCATCCAGAAGACAAGGGTTGTAACCAAAATAGACTCCCACTTTGCTTGATTCCCAGGGCAAGAGTCAACAGTGATCAGTCCTTAAGATGTCTACACAGCATTCTCAAAACAACAACACTACCTACTCTACGAGCCACCTGCGCATTCACCTGCTTCAACGAAAACCCAATGCCTTTAGTAACACAAGTCTCACCGAACAAATTTCTCGTAACAAACATCCAAACAAACCTGAAAGTAGTATGCTCACATCAGAAGACCCATCACTACGTCCTAAAACCGAACAACATAGGAACTCTAGAAATCATCCTACCCTGTGAATGTTCTCTAAACCTCGAAGAATTAACACTTATAAACACAGTAATACCATGTGGTTCCAAAAACCCTGACAACTATCAAATAACACATCTTCTGGCCATTTCTTGGTCAAAATTTCACTCTATAACTATATTACCCCTCGAATCAGAAACAAGACAAAAATTCCAACACCTCCATGAAATCTTAGATGAAAACTGGACCTTATCGACACCCACCTACTTCGTTCACAATCTATAAAGACAACACCACTTCGAGCTAAAACACGACGACAACTACATAGTAAACAACACGGAACTCATTTTGTACATTTTATTAGCCTGGACTTCTATATTAACACTACTTCTTTTTATAGCCCTCTACTTCATCCAGATTAACAACATCAACATAAAATTACTGAAGTCTACAGTACATGAACGTGACTACCGAATGGATAACCTAAATTAGACAATAAGTACGATTCTTAGGTAGAATCGTCATTAAGCCAGGGGAATAATTATAAGACAAACGTAATTACTAGTATAACAAAATTCATAGAATCAATGTACAGATAGTTGCTGGAAAGCAAGTCTTGTATTACAATTCGATACAAAAGTTATCGATACAATTTGTTATAAAAGTTGTACATTATTGTGTCTGGGGAAATGTTTTAAACGCGAAGTTTTACACAGGAAGTTTGTTTGTCTATTGTAATGAAGGGGTATTATGTGGTTTTATCTCTACAATTTACGTATTGATATTTTGTCCTGAGTTTATTATCTTACTGTTTAATTATAAAGTTTTTGTTATTCAATTTTAAAACAACTTTAATTAATTTTATGTCCTATGACTGATATCCTGGGCAACCATTGCTTTCTCACAATAATACCCACTATTTAAATGGATTGCTTTTACTACTTACAATACCGTTATGTTTTAATAAGTGTTCATATCCCAGTCATGTTATTTATGTTTATTATTGTTGTTCATTTAATCACTGTGTGAAATACGACGAAGTTGTTATTTTGTTATAAAAACAGAGGAATGTTGTAGGGTTCTACTATGGGACTAACTCTGGAAGTCTACTGCAGAGCAGTTCCGGATGCTGAGATGTAAGCGGTGGCGTGGTGGCAAAATACCACTGCTGGGACTCAATACCGGAGCAGACAAGAGGTCAAAGGGACAAGCGAGCCAAATTATCTATTGGAAAACACTACGTACGAATGAGACGACAGAATAACGGTGGGGGCGTGGTTTACGCAAACTCCAAAGTAATACAAGCAAAGAGTATCAGGCGTACAGAGGTTGGCAAGAGAATTTAATGGTGCTACCCTCACAGCTGCGTAGGGAGAGGGCGATAACAGTGTCTGAAAATGTCAGCGATAAACGTCTCAAATATTAGGATAGTAGAGAATACCAATAACATTGGGGGGCAGAGTGACCATCGCTATCCTGTGTTGCATCCGGGGGCGAACAAACGGCCAAGAAGACAAGCGACCTAGAAACAAAAAATCGGTGGTGGACCGTGGACTGGGGCAGCTCTCTTACTCTACCAATCATTGTCTCAACGACCCTATTTTTATATTTGCAATATTAGGGTCTTTTACACTACTAATCGTTGACTCAACGACCCTTCCTGAAAAAATAAAAAATAACAGAGGGTCTTTTACTCTAAGAAGCGTTGTGACAACGACCCATATCAAGAATATATGTTTAGAACTACAAATGAGGTCGTTGACGCAAAGACCCTATAATGCATCGAAACTCAAATAAGACATTCGAGGGCGTTTACTCAACTGTTCGTTGTCTCAACGCCCCTCCGTCCCAAAAGCGCTTTAAAACGAAACAGGGTCAATCAGTCAACTCCTAGCCCGGTAGGCATGAAGGCGCTGCGTCTGTGCCAAGTTTAGTCCTAACATCTGATATAAGGGTAAATACTTTGTATACGTACTGTATGTAAATATTTTGTTTATTATACATGTATATTATTGAACTAGATTTAAATTTTATTCTGGTAACAGTTGTATTTATAAAATATAAAAAATATTTTTAAGACATAAAATTCTTGTTATGATTCCTATTACTTGTTTATGTATTCAAAATATATTTCACTCAGTTACATAAACTTAAATAATGTAATTATCATTCGTATTTAAGACTCTCGGAACAATTGGAACATTCTTTAAATATTACTAAATGTTAATAAAAACACTACTTTTCCAAATTGTTTATTTTTTGGACGAGGCCTTTCGAAACCAAAGGTTTTATCTTCAAGCAACTTCACAAATAAATATTTACATATTGTTTGTTACAATTAATATTAAAATAACACATGGTGTAAAAATGCAAATCTCTTTTGAAAATATTTCAGCCAGTATGAAAAATTAGATTTGACAAGAGTTTAATTTTTGAATAAATGGAGAAGAAAGAAGACATAAAGATTCAAAATGTTTGTATTTGGATTTTTACACCATATGTTATTTTAATATTAATTGTAACAATCCTGTTAGCATTGCATGATTTTTACAGTTCTAATTAATTAATTAACGTTTAAATATCAATGGAATGGAACTAATATTTTAACTACAACAGAATTAACAGTGAAGTAGTCGCAGGTTAAGGCTCGGGTGAGATGGTTCCTTCCTTGAAATGGTGTCATTACCGGACAATAGTTTTATGGCAACTGGTCTCGAGTTTGCGTGTCCCTTCTAAATGGGTCTGATAAAATTATGTGGAAGGGTGTATACAACTATAAATTCTGAGAAGGGTATTGGATAAAGATATAATTCTACTCAATAGCTTTTCTTTTATGTTATAACACTAGCTGTTACCCGCGGCTTCGACGCAATCTTTAAAATGAAGTCCTTATATTACTTAGTAAAAGCAATTATGATATAATATTATGGGAGTCCTATAACAATTTTAAAACGTGATACATCAGGTAGATATCATTTCAGTTCATGGTAAATAGTATCAAAGTTTACCTTAATTATTATATCATGTTTGGCACGTGTAAGAGCATTTATGGTTCTAATTAATTATATACATAACGTAACAGCTGAATCTGCCTTGTCATCTCCATCAAGAAAACACAAATCTCGGATCACACAGGTCTCGGAAACTCACTTCGGTCAAAAAGCGTGTATTTCCAGTCCTTGTCATATATTTCAGGTCTAAGATATTTCCACTACCTTAGTAGAGTTTGCCTTGTTGTTCTGACGAAGAAAAATATATATAACTTACTTGCGTAGGACCAAGATGCCTACTTCGGTTAAAAAGTGCCTACTTAAGACCGTTTAAATTCACTTAACCTACTATGTCACAGTTTAGCTTGCCATATTGCCTTGATCAAAATACTATATATATTAGATTATCTAGTTCTCGGAAATCTATTTTGGTCAAAATCGTGTTGACATAGTTGAGTTTGCCTTGTCCTGATGAAGAAAATACACACATAAGTAGGACTGAAAAGCCTATTACGACCTATGGGGAGGTCCTACCTACTTACTATGTACTTTCGGTATAAGGGGGGAATCCTTATTATGATTATGCAACATTCCAAAATAATCGTTATTAAAGATTTGTGTTACACTTGTTTTTTGGATTGTAGAAGAATCGTTGAGGCATGTTAGTATTAATTTCTCTGTTTTTCCATAAGCCATTATTAAAATGTAATGTAATAATGTCAAGGAAGCCCACCCTGTTTAAAGTAACATGTGAAAACATTCATAACTTTGTTCATTAAGGTTAGTTTTTAACAGTTTTTAATGCATTAGATGATTTTAATTCGTCACTGGCGCAATCTGGAATAAAGTTTATATATTAATGTTTTATTTACTATCTGCATTACACTACCGATGAAGCACGGTTTATTTATTAATGATAAAATTTAAATGTAAACAGATGTTTCAGAAAGTTTATCGAACTATAGCTGTCAACAGCTGTTTAGTGCCAGTTTAATTTGAATTATGAAACGTAAAAACTACAATTTTTTCTGAATTCCAAAATATTCCAGGTAACTTTTCTAAACTTTTTCTTCATAAAAACCTTCCTTGGATTTCAATGGACATTTTACAAAAAGAATTAGGTAAGCGAATTGGTCCAGCCGTTATCGAGATTAGCGCTTACTAACACATTTCGCCATTCATTGTTATTTATAACATTGTTCCCGCCTACCAGTTGTCAGCATCAATGAGATAAACTTCTCAAGCCTCCACTAGATCTGACACTGAAAAATTAACAAATATAAAGAAAACCCTAAAGTCATTAATCACAGGACATTCAAATACTACAGAACCGTGTGACATAATAACTCTAAAGAAGATTCGCATGTCCTGAATAAAGTCAGTGATTACAAAAATCCTCAACATTATTTAAAAACTTATGGGCTATAATGCCTTAACAATATCTCAGTAGTGTTATACAAACTCCTTTAATAAAAAAAGTTATTTAAAAAATTTTAACACCTTTGAAAACAAATTGTTGCTTTATCTGCATCAAAACATAAAAAACACAATGAAAAATAATTAATAAAATTTAAAAAGTTACATTTTGAAACATAAAAGAATCCGTAATATTTCTGTTATAACTTATACTTATAAGGTATACCTGACAGCAGTGGAAGTTACATAATTTCAGCATGCCAAATTTTTAAGGTATCACTCTTTATAAATGCTTGTAATTGTTCACTTTTAAAAATGACAAAAGTTAGGAATAACAAACTTTAACATTTTACGATAGATACTAATCTAGTTAAGATAACCTTGGTATAAAATTGTCGTTTTAATAGACTTATAATCCTCTCCTTCAATTTTAAGTAACAAGTATAATAAAACCATATGTCATTCTAACGTGAAACAACCCTTCCAACCATAGTGTAGGAAGGGCTGTGTTATGTGTTGTCAATCTAGTTAACATTCATGAAAACGATTGATTTGGTGGACAAAATCCTAGTTATTTTAAAAGTTAAAATCATGTTAATAAAATTGATTTAACAAACTCGCTAGTGCAATTTTATTACCAAGACTGTTTTATTTATTTACTAGCAGTGACCCGCGGTTTAGCTCGCAATTTCTTAGGCATACGTGTGAGCACTTTTAGGTAGAATTATATTTCCGACGCCAATTTTGAGTTTGTCTTGATATTACGATGAATAAAATATCTAAAAATGAATGAATATTTATGGCCATTTTAATTTACTACGGTCTTAATATTGTTATAATAGTTAATTTTACCTTATATACGCGTATACTATACATACACAGGTTTGAAAAGCGTACTTCCGTTAAAAGAACCAATATGGGTTTTATTAGTTAAACCTAATCTTTAAATTTATAGTCAAAGTTTAGATAGCAAACATTGTTTCTTATATCTATTACTTAATATATGCTAAAAATGTATAGTTAAAAGTACATTTTTACGAAGACTTTTAATTTCCTTATCTGAATATTGTCTTAATGTGTGCTCAATAGCGGTTGCATAAGAGGTTAAAATAAGAAGTTATTATCAAGCATACTCTATTCTTTCACACTATGAATGTAAACAAATTGAAAATAGTAGTTAAATTAAGAGTTCATTACATTTAACAGGCTCTTCCAATTAATATTTCTTAACTTTAGAGATCAGTGGAGCGTAGTCCGGAGAGAGATTCGTTAGAAGAATAGACCCATCATATTCATCCCCGGGACCCTAAGAGTGTCCGTGTAAAATTTAAGTACAATCGTTTGAATAGTTTATGAGTGAAAGAAAAACAAACAAACAAAGGCACTTTCTCATTTATTGTTAGGATTTGAATTATTTCCGATTAATATTTGATTAGAGAAGACATAAGAATAACTATGAAGATTCGAGACATTAGTTTAGGTTATTTAATAAAAATATAACACTGTGCTTCGAGAATTGGAGACAATCCATTTCTAAAAATATATATAAACCTAATGTATTATGTCAAGGAAACAAAAATTAATAAGTGGTAATTAATTTGCATATGGTGATTAATATTTGACAGAAGAACTAGCCTTTTTACATATAAAAAGGAGACAGATTCAAATTCTTGATGGCGAAAGGTAGTGTTCCTTATAAACGATAGAGAATGTCAGAAATGTATTTATTCCTTTAATAGTTTTTAGTTCTTATTCAGAAAGTTTTAAATAATTAATTATATTAAAATAGTAAGCTGTCGTCTATAAAACTTAACAAGTAATATATATAATATCTATTGAAGTAAGGATAAATATTTTACGATTAATTTGATTGTTCTATATTATCGTTCTGCCAGGCATGTGTTGTATTTTTTACATTGTGGTTTTAATCGTAATCGAATTATTGGTTGATCCAAATTTAGAAAATAGTGTGTACAGGTGTCCTGTGGTTGTTTTACCTTGTGTAATTTCTCATTATTAGTTCAATCAGATTTCAAAATGCACAGAAAGCCATTTAGACGAAGTAGGAACTTTAACCGATGTACAAAAGACACGAATATATAGTCTGTTTGTGAATCACCTCCACCGAGCGAATACTTTCGTTTTCACACAGCTTCGGAAATGTTCCTACGCCTCCTAATTGCTCTCCCGGTTCTGGGACAGCTAACTCTAGATTCTGTAAGGGGTATGTCGGTCTATGAGTATATTGTTAAAATAGAGGAAACAGTTATTGAGTATTTAGGCGTTAAAGGCGGAAAGATGTTTTCAAATGGTGATTGGTACTTTTATGCTGTATCTATGAAGAAAAATGCTGGAACAAAAAACCTTCGGTGTAAAACTCGACCTTCTCGTGGTGGTGCTTAATTGGTTCTAAATAGATACAGAAAAACTCTCGAAACAACAACCTAACATTCTGAAGGATGTGAGCTGGATGAGCTTTTTTAGACGGTTTGCGTGTACTAAACATTATTATGGAACGCTTTAAAAAATATTTATTGATGACACGTTTTGTGGGCGTAGCCTAAATGTAATTCTCCTCATGTAATTCATTTTCTATAATGAAGAATCTTTAAATGGTGGTAGCCACTTAACCTATGCTTACAGTTAAGATTCTCTTTAGATTACTAGATAGGTTAGATCTTAATATTTAATCTTAAAGTTGATCCTCTTAACGAAACTTTCCATGACTTCTTTATCCACCTCAGACATTAATAATCAGCATAAATGTGTATTAAAAATTATATATCAATATTCAGTGTAGTTATTAAGAGTATTTAACTTGAAGTATCAACTTTAATTAATCCACAAAGTTAACTATTTATAAATTAAGAGATATAGATATAGTTAACAACGTATTCAAATTACAAGACGAGGTAACTACAATAAAAGGAAAGTTTTGCCGTAAACAACATTGAAATTTTATACATTCATTTAAATATTACGAATAAACAAAATTTTCAAAATGATATAATTACTTGGCATGAATTTAAAATTTATATAGAGAATCAAACTAATTCGTAAAAATGTAAATTTTAAGGTATGGAAATATAAGTTTTAATAATTCGTTTATTTAAGGAAAATTGCTTATTACTTTAAAAATTGTGTACCATTTTTAATTAATATTTAATATTTAGGTCTGTACTCTTAATATTTATAATTACTACTTATCTATACAATATCCATTTTACAAATTTATTTGTATTACATCTTTATTTTTCTTAGTTGGTACAGTTTAGCATAACTGCTTATAAAGTACATATGTCTCCGTTAAAAGGGGTTTGTATTAATATAGTTTTAAAATAATACAAAACAAATTATTATTTTAGTAAATTTATACTGGCAAGAGAATAGTGTACGCTACACCGAGTGCCGTACGTCTACTGTGCGGCAACAACGCCACATCGTCTGGCTGCACTCAGTTGACATACAGACCCTAGTTGACTAATAGAACCTATGAATAGCTAAAAGTAGGTCGTTGTCTCACGACCCTCTTACTATATTTTATCCATAGAATTGAAAATGGGTTGTTGTCGCTACGACCCTTCTTCACATTGCTTATACATTTCTCCATTTTGGTCCGTTGACACAAAGAATGGTTGAGTAAAAGACCTGGTTCTCTCAATATAAACATTAAATATAATTTAGGGTCGTTGAGACAAAGAACCATTTTTTGAAATATTCAACTAAACAGGCAAAAAGTGGCGTTGTTGCTACGAAACCAGTTGAGTAATTGACCCTTTTCATTCATTTTACTGGGTCGTTGTCACAACGAACTTATGTAGAAAATCTTAAATATCAAAATAGGTTCGTTGTCTCAACAACCTGTACTCTAAATGACCCTGTCTTATTTGTTATTTTCTCAGAAAGGGTCGTTGAGTCAACTAGTGTAAAAGACCTATCACCGGTCGGACAAGCGGTCTAGAAGACAAGCGACCTAGAAGTAAAAAAACTGTGGTGAACCCAAACATTCGGGGTCCACCCAAGCGGCCCAAGAGACAACCGGCCCAACTCCGCTTATAACAAAAATATAGCCATTCAAGAACAGGGTTATTAGTATTTAACTAACCAATAGGAATTGAGCCAAGATAAGGCACCGTTTCAATGTTTCACTTGTAACTGAGTATCAGGCGCGCAGAAATGGATATACGTTCAGGTAGCAGAACCTTGGCGATCACATATTTTTACTGCTAATGTTACATTTAATGTGGATTTACACATAGCCTGCTATCTACCTGCCGTGCCGTTTTAGTCGAAATAGTTATTTTGATTTGCCATTTAGTTTACATTGGACGGCAGATTCACGATTAACACATAGCCTGCCATGCCCCTGGCGTGCCCTTGCGTGCCTCTTCCGTTCAGCGAGGACAGAAAGATTATTCTGCCGTCGCCTTACCGGTTATTTTGTCCCCGGCAGGGTGTTTTATACATAATATAAAACAATATATTAACATTAATATATGTTATTATTAATATAAAATTAATATTATTATATTAATATTAAATTAATATTATTATATTAATATTAAATTAATATTAATAATAGAGAATAAAGAACAATTACCTAAGGATCAAGGCAAGTCTTTCTTCGTTAGAAATACAATTCCTCTAATAGTGTTTTTCTTCGACCTTGGTAGTAGGTCGAGCAAATACATGAACTTTTGAAATTCCATCCTAAAGTATCTCATAAAATAAAACGGGTCATCTTTCAACCTTCGGAAAAGAGTGTGGAACTCTCCCTCCTCGATTTGCGCCCGAAATACTTTGTGTACCTAATACGTCTTTTTCGTTTAATTTTACTTTTTCGTTTACGTAACGCGACATAAGCAGCTGTTTTCACAACTCCCATCTCGTCCATGTCCATTTTAATGACTGAATCCTTCAGACCATCGGCACGTAAAGTGTGGCACTGCAGGGACACGGCAGCGACCGGTCACCGGTTGTCAAAAGTGCACGGCAGACACATGGCACACGGTCACGGCAGGAGCACGGCAAGCTATGAGTAAACCCACATTGAGTCACCTTATTATTCGGCTTCTGTAAAATGCATACTTAGCCTATCTGAAAGTTTGTTTTTAACTTTCAAACCTTCTGCTTTTTGACGGTTGTTTCAATTCGATTCAATTGTACGCACGTCTGCGAAGTTGTTGTGTGCTATTTTGAGCATGTGGCAAGCGTCTAACATATCGAAAACTTTGCGCCCCTTTAATTTGAAAACAATGGTTTTTAAGGTACCTACAACTATTCGAGTTTATTTACTTCAGAAATAGTTAATTTACTATTGCTTGCTCCATCGAAAGACTATTAGATGATTTTTCCGGACATTTGCCATCGTTCAGTGAAACAAGAAATCAGTAACACTACGTTTCGAGATCTGCAATCTGATCTCTTCTTCAGGTAAAGAACTAACCTAATACATAATTACAAACTAGGTTAAAATAAACAAATCTTACCAAAGCGTTGTGGCACGCCTAAGTCAGGATTCTCGGTACGGACCCGGAACCAGTAAACAAATCAAAGACCTTGAGAGTTCAAAAGTATATTTCTACACTAAAATTCATTCTAAAGAAATTGAAGCATATTGTAGTATTTAATATATTATAGTGTACAAAACTATTATATTATCGATAGTTCATCATTTATCAATAAGTAGACTATATATGTCGTACTTTATAGGAATATTACCGTTTTTAACCTAGTGGTAAATCTTACTTCAAGTTTAATTATTGTAAGTTTGTGATATACCATCTTGTAACAATAGCTGAAATTTTCTTTTCTGCGGGTTTCGTTGCTTTAAATAATAAATATTTCAGGCCTAATATTTGTTATATGAAAAATAATTATTACTTATGCCAAAGAATCAGAAATATTTGTTTACACTTAATCATAGAAAATATAAAAATATTGCTTGATCAGTTGTGTAATGCAGGTTGTAAAGACGAAATTACTATCCAATTGCATAAGTGACGAATTCAAATCACTTAATGCATTTTTCAACTCATTTATAAAACCCACCGTAATGAAGAAATCTGTAGCTATTAGCACACGAGGTACCTAAAACTGATTGGTTCCCTCGATATGATGTATGATATTTTAAGTTTTATTTAAGGAACAGAAGTATGGTCAGAAACACGTCTCACCGAGCTATTTTCCCCAGCCTACTGTCCAAAGAACAAGACGTAGGGCTTTTCAGTCTTACGTATGTTGGATATATGCATTTTCTTTTTCGGAACAAGGCAAATTCAACTTATGGTATTAGAGATATCTTAGACCGGACGTACATTACAAGAGCTGAATTTCATAGACATTTATCCCGTATTTATGTATGTTATTTTCTTGATCAAGGTATTGGGACAGGCAAATTCAAATGTGGCGTCAGAAATTTATTGATTAGAGCAAAAAGTGTATGCTCCTACTTTCGTGAAACAACTTTGAACCAGTAAAAACTGTATTTAACGTATGAATCTCTAAAACTTCAAATGTGGCGTCAGAAATGTATTAATTACTATTCTCGTGAAACAACTTTTAACTAGTAAAATTGGTTCTATAATACATGATAGATGCTTTCACTACTAAGCGTTTACTACCGGGCCTTGTAATCTACTTCTGATTCTAGATTTTCAAATGCCAATATTTCAACTATTCCAAATACTTCGAAATTTCAATATTCAGTGAATAACAGGTGTTTGAGCCAGGGAGTTAGAAACACTTTTACAAATGACACAATAAGAGAAGTTTAGTTGGGAGAATTAGTAGTTAAGAATATATCTAGATTTATTTATTGCTTTAGTCAGTGTAATAATAATAAACGATATGTAGGGGGCAGTTCACACTTATTTCTTTGTAGGAAAAAAGAGAGTTTTTATTTTTATGAGACACATATATTTTTGTTTTAATAATTTAATAAAAATGAGGTAAGTTGTATGTTGTCTCATAATATAAAGAAACCCCTAATAACGGAACTGACTAATAAATAACTGAAGTATAATAAACAGATGAGACTAATTTAATTTAAAAAACTTTGAAACGTCGACTTATTGAAAGGACTATACCTATATAAACACGAGTATTCCTTCAACTGTTTGTATTAATACACAAATTGTATTATATTTTCAACAAAATAAAAATTTGTAGACCAACGATATTATGATAAATTTTTAACAATGTTCTTTTCAAATAACGGGTTGTGTGTATTAATAAAGTTTAGTGCGGAAAAATAAATAGTTAGAAATACGTGTTATACTGAGTATATTATTATTTTCTAATTTTCTGCTTAAATCTACAATATTATATAAGGCATAACAGATAAGACCATATTAGATACGCAGGCATAAGAAGTTACACACAGTTTACATAATATGAACTTAACTTCAAGTCGCTAGTATAAAAAATAAATGATTAAAAAGATGAATGATTAATTTCCATGAATTCCATGGTCGATTACTCGACAATTACAATTACAGCAGGAACATTTTACATTTAATCTGTATGCATGACTGCCGTTGTGTAATTGACAAGACGTAACGAAGTCTTATATTCAATATTCATCTAAAAATATAAATGTTTGCTTATCATCAAGTTTGTCTATATATACGATAAAACAGATTCTTCATTTTCGACCAAAGTTTAGACAAATACTGCACTACAATTTTATACAATTATAGCTCCGTTTCATTGAAATGTAACAAAAAAGGACAAAATCACTTATAAAATTAGTGAATACTGAAAATGATCTAAATTTCCTTTCATTCCTCAGATCTTTTAGATTTGAAATGATTTGATATGGCTTAATAAGTAATTTATACTAATACCTTCGGAGGAAAAAAATATTTCTCTATTGCCGTTTAGGCTTCGTTTGTAGAGGGATATCAATAAATCGAGACTCATTGTTGATGAGTTAGCGGTAAAGGAAATACTTCAAGTAAAAAAGATTACGCACTGCGAATCTCTAGGACGGTAGCATGATTTTATTTACAAAGAGAAAAAGCAGATGAAAGCCAACTGCTTGGCTTCCGGCGTGACAGGATATTCAGAATTAAGATGTGTGGGAGAAATCTTTGTCCGTTTAGCTAATAACGCGATTAACCGAGTGTTTATCTGTCGGATATAAATAACAGAAGTTGGGAGTGATTTGTTATAGGGAGCATCAGATAGTGATTTGACTCATCTCGGAACCTCATACTGTTTGCAATGAATACCTGCACTGTCTCGTGACATGCTCATTCTGCGATCCGACTTCAGTCGGTTTTATCATGATTGATAAGTAAGCTGTTAACGAAATTAATACGAATAGTCACCGTAAATGGAGCCTTGGTTTGGAAGCCAGCTATTTAATTGGCTGAGATTGGAGCTATCTAGTAATAATTGAGATACTCAGAAAAACTTCTTCTGTATTTTTATAAGATTTCGCTCAAATAATAAAAGTTTACTTTTAAAATTCAGTATAATTGTAATTATAGTTTGAAACGTTGGCTGCGGCAACGCCATACATTACTGTTCGGCATCACTTATGTTGTGTACGGGTGACGGGGAATCGGAATAAAAGACTGAATTAGTTTACATCATCGACTGTGCTCGGTTAAGGTTGGAGGGTAACAGAGAGAGAGACAAGGGCAGGACACTGGAAGTGGTAGGTGGTGTGATCTGGTGGCGTGATGAGAACAGCCAATGGCATTTATTCAAACTAATCACCCCATATGACGTCACAGCATCATAGATCATACAGTTGGTCTTTGGCTGTGGCTTTAACTTGCCAGTAACAATTTATAATATGTATAATAATTATTATTATAATTATTATTGTAATTCAATACATTACATTTCCTCCCTTCCAAATTTCAAAATAAATTGAATTCACACAAGTCATAGATAAATTAAACAATACAAGTGTAATAATAAATATATAATAAACACATATAAATATAAATAACACATATCATTATTAAATGTCATCCTTAAGTACTGTAAGTTATTTACAAGTTTAATTTCTCTACAGGTTTCCTAATACGAGTTGGGTATCTGTTTGTATGATCAGCTGTTCTAGTGACAGGAGAAGGAACAGCTGAGGGTAGAGAAAGACGTGGTCTAGAATGAGGGGTAGTGATGTGACATGGAGAGGTATGATGCGGTGAGGAGGGGGAGAGACCAGCTGATCTAGTGAGGTCAGTGTTACTAATTCTGACTGGGCTTGGAGTTGGCGGACACTGAGCGCCTGTCTCACGTTCCGCAACTGTACGGTCCTGAGATGGTGGAATTTGACTGTCACTGTCAACAATACTACTGTGTAGTCCTATCAGCTGATCAATATGTCTCCTCCAAATTAGACCAGTTTTTGTCATAACAGAATACATTACATTATTTAACTGTTTTATTACAATGCCCTCTATCCATTTGTCTTTAGAGCGATAATCTCTCACTAATACAGATTGATTAGGAAATAGAATTCTCGTTTTTCTACCGCCAAAATATTCTTTTTGTTTGTCCTGTTTTAATTGCACAGTTCTGGCTATATTAGGTCTGAGTAAATCTAGCCTGCATCTTAGTGGTCTATTGAACATTAATTTGGCAGGTGTCTCGTTAGTAGTGCTATGAACGGAGTTTCTGTAATCAAATAACATCCTATTCAAGGCTACTTTAGTATCAATATTTTCTTGAAAAGCCAATCTTATTTTACGTTTAGCATACTTAACTGAGTTCTCAGCCTGACCATTAGACTGAGGATGATAAGCTGGTGAAAATGTATGTCTTATACCATTAAGTTGCATGAAATTTTTAAATTCAACTGAGGTAAATGGTGGTCCATTATCACTATGGATAGTGACAGGTAATCCAAATCTAGAAAATAGTTCTCTTAACTTTTCTATAGCTAGCTTAGCTGAAGTAGAGCCTACTTCAAATACTTCCAACCACTTAGTGTAAGCATCAATTACTACCAAGTAGGTCTTATCTTTGAAAGGACCCAAGTAATCAATATGCAATCTTTCCCATGGCATAGATGGATAGTGCCAAACATGTAGATTACTCTTACTAGGACTAGAACGTTCCATAAGACAGGAAGAGCAATTGTTCGCTAGGCTTTCAATGTTTTCATCTATATTTGGCCACCAAATATAGGATCTTGCTACTGACTTCATTTTTACAATTCCCAAGTGACTCGCGTGTAACTCATTTAATATGTAGCTACGCAACTTGTTAGGAACAACAATTCTATATCCCCACATAACAATGCCATGCTCAACTGTTAGCTCGTCCTTCCTTTGGAAATAAGGTAACAATTCCCTATTCTCTCCTGACAAAAAATTTGGCCATCCGTACATCACATAGTTATGTATTTGTTTTATAATAGGATCATTTTGGGTTTCAGCTTTTACATCTTCAAAAGTTAAAGGTACTGAACTTTCAGCGATACAGTGTAAATAGGTACCTTTCCACCTTGGTTCATTGTTATTATTTACAACGTGTTTAGTGCTTAATGGTAAGCGTGATAATGCGTCTGCGTTACCATGCTTTTCTGACCTTACATACTGTACATCAAAATTGTATCCACTTAAAAATAATGCGTATCTTTGTAATCGGCTTGCTGCGAAAACAGGTAAACCCTTTTTCGGTCCAAATATGCTAATTAAAGGTTTGTGATCAGTACACAATGTGAATTTTCGGCCATACAAATATTGATGAAATTTCCTTACTCCATATACTACTGCTAAAGCTTCCTTATCTATTTGTGAATATTGACATTCTGCTGGTGATAAAGTACGAGAGTGGTATGCAATAGGTTTCTCAACGCCTTCAGGGGTTATGATACTAAGTACGCAGCCCAGCCCTGTCGAGCTTGCGTCTACTGCTAGTTTTACAGGCAACTTTGAATCATAATGCGCCAAAACTGGTGCTTTAGTCAAAACATCCTTGACATGGCTAAATGATTTGAGACATTTTTCATCAAAATCAAATGGCACGTCCTTTTTTAACAAGTTGTACAACGGACTCAAGATTGTTGACAAATTTTTGATAAACTTTCCATAATAATTTACCAAGCCAATAAAAGCTTTGACTTGAGTGACAGATTTAGGTACAGGTGCTTGATTTATAGCTTTAATTTTAGATTCAGAGGTATGCAGTCCATCTTTATCGATACTAAAACCAAGATACTCGATTTTGTCTACAAAGAATGTACATTTATCTTTCTTTACGGTAAATCCTTTTTCACTCAGGCGTTTACAAACCTCTTGCAACCTACTTACATGAGTTTCGTTATTAGGTGCGGTGATAAGAATATCATCCATGAACACTGATATGCCTTCTAAATTATGCAAAGATTGTTCAATAACTCTTTGAAATATGCCTGGGGCTGATGAGATTCCATAAGGCATTCTACAATATGAGAAAAGACCCTTATGCGTGCTAATTGTACATAATTTTTGTGACTCACTATCTAACTTTAATTGCATATAGGCTTGACTAAGATCTATTTTAGAGAAACGTTCTCCATGCTGTAAATTTGCAAATAAATCTTCTATTCTAGGTATAGGGTACTTGTCTACTTCTAGATACTGATTTAGAGTAACTTTAAAGTCTCCACATAGCCTAATTTCACCGTTCTTTTTTAATACTGGTACAATGGGCGTTCCCCATTCCGAGCTGCTTACTGGAATTAACACTTGTTCGTCAACTAAGCGTTGTAGTTTTTTTTCTACCTTACTTTTCAATGAGAATGGTATCGGTCTTGGCTTAAAATACCTAGGTCTAGCATTTTCTTTTAGATTTAGTTTTACTGGTTCGCCTGTATACTGACCTAGTTTCTCAGTGAACACTTCTGGAAATTGATTAGTTAGCTCGGACGTCATTGTCTCGAAATTAGCCTTGTTATCTATAGGTCTGTTTATAACACACAAGTTATTTTTAAACGAAATGTCAACTCCCAGTACCTTAAGCCAATCACGACCCATTAAAGGATGTGAACCTCCTCTTATCACATACAAATCTAAGCATTTATGTATTTTCTCATAGCAAACATCAACATTAACTTTGCCCACAGGTATAATAGGTTCATTAGTGTACGAACTCAAAGTTAGGTCGTTTTCTAACAATTTACAAGAACTAAAATTATTTTCATAAAAATCCTCACTACACACTGTGACACTAGCTCCAGTATCAACTTCAAATATGGTTTCTCGACCTTGCACTAGGACTTTAATCTTAATTGGGTCAACTCTAATTCTTTTACGGTGAGTTTCATTTACTTTAAATAAATTCTGTATGTCCTCGACATAACTCTCAAGATTTTCATCACTCTGAACATAATTCTTAGAATTATTTGAATCTGACAGTTCTGAACTATCATTTACAAAATTATGTTTCTTATAATCTTTGTTTTTCTTGTTTTGAAAATTAGACTGATAAGATATACCTTTCTTAACTTTCGAAAGCTGATTGTCTGGTAACTTACTAATTTCAGTAGATCGACATACCTTAGATATGTGATTTCTTTTACCACATTTGTGACACACAACACCAAACAATTTGCACTGCTTCCTATAGTGACCACACTGCCCACAGCACGTACACTGCACCTTGACTTCGTGCCTTGCGTTGTAGCTCGCGCTGCCACCGCTGCCGCCGACTCTCACATGTGGGTGGTGATGCGCTGCCATCCGCTGGACCCGGCTGCCGCCGTTCACTGTCAATGCCGCCGCATTCTTCTCCGCCGCTTCCACTGAGCAGACGATTTTCACAGCCTGGTCGAAGGTTAGGGTGGTCTCTCCCAACAGCCTCTGCTTGGTCGACTCACTCCTGATGCCGCTCACCAGTCTGTCTCTGAGATAGTCGTTGAGGGATGCGCCAAACTCGCAGTATGCAGACAACTTCTTGAGGCTGGCGATGTACTCTGCGACTGATTCTCCTTCCTGTTGATTCCTTTTGCTGAATTTGTACCTTTCAGCTATGAATGATGGCTTCGGGTACAAATGGTCCTGAATTAACTTCACTAATTCATCAAACTTTTTCACTGAAGGTTTTTCCGGCGTACATAAATCTCGTAACAAACTGTACGTTTTCACACCCACGACTGTTAGTAACGTACTAACCTTTTTGTCGTCACTAATACTGTTACAGTCAACGAATAATTCAAATCGTTCAACATACGAATTCCAAGTTTCTGCACTGTTGTCGAAGTCACCGATTCCGCCAATAATTCCCGCCATTTTTACTGTTTCACTAAATAAAGACGAAATGTTCTAATTTACGACCTTGTCTTCCAACATCAAAATGTACCGATTTTGAGTCCACGTGACGCCAAACTACAGACACACTTCCTCCCACTATAATTTTCGGAGAAATTATTTACGCACAATCGAACAGGTTGCATTGCACTCGCGGGATCGCATTAATACCTCGTCGCCAATTGTTGTGTACGAGTTACGGGGAATCGGAATAAAAGACTGAATTAGTTTACATCATCGACTGTGCTCGGTTAAGGTTGGAGGGTAACAGAGAGAGAGACAAGGGCAGGACACTGGAAGTGGTAGGTGGTGTGATCTGGTGGCGTGATGAGAACAGCCAATGGCATTTATTCAAACTAATCACCCCATATGACGTCACAGCATCATAGATCATACAGTTGGTCTTTGGCTGTGGCTTTAACTTGCCAGTAACAATTTATAATATGTATAATAATTATTATTATAATTATTATTGTAATTCAATACATTACAACTTAGTATAGACCATCAATACATGTGTTAGTATACTTGTGTTCAACTACAGTATTCTACAACTAATCACACCAAAAGGCAAGTGGGAACAGACTGTCAGGCAGACAGAAATGTAATTTTTCCACCTTCTTAAGTGAAAGGCATTACTAAAACTCAACCAATAATAATTCGCAAGTTCTTAATCAGTGGTCAAGTGTTAATGGATTTCAAAGTATGCGAATTTTATAAGAAAGTTATTAAAAATTGAATAAAGGAGTAAACAACAGAGATACAACTTCGAAATTTTTCCCGAAGTATTTCGGACATGCGATATGCGGAGACCTAGGACTTTGATGATAAGAAATGCAGCACCGGTGTTACCCATTCCAATGCAACAAAGAATCCTAGAAATTAGAAAGATGTTCTTTACGACTGTTCCAGATGGATGGAATGGATTTAAAAGTATGCGAATTTTATAAAACAGTGATTAATAATTGATTAAGGGAGTGAAAAACATGGATACAACTTCGAGTTTATGGTACATTTGTTTCTTAATAAATTATGCTTAAAATTGATGTATTTAAAAGTGTTTTATAAAGTTTATCTGGGGTACATGTTTATTATGTCCATTATTACTTATTTATGCCAAAATTTCCGAATTTCATAATAATACACTTGTTATATAGGCATTCTTAAAAGGTCTTGTTTATATAAAGATATACTTAAGGTCTATCAGAGCCTGTTGTATCCTTCCCCGGTCACCAGTAAATATGTTTACAATAATTCCTTTCTGCATTAAAACCTCAATCACTTTGTTTTTTGTTGGATTTGAAGGTATTCTATATTCTGAAATGCCAAAAGATTATACTTGGAATCAATCCTCAAGGAGATTTATACGACAGAAACATGGAAAACCAGTTCCAGGATACCCAGATGTGTATTCCACCGAACTTATTCAGTACATCCAAGCAATGATGAATGTTTTTATTTATGACTGCTATTAGTCAATGTACGTGGCCCAACATCATTCCAACACTTACAAACTGTTGATGGTAAACTGTGTGGATCTTACAGAGAAGCCTGTAAACGTTTGCAACTGCTAGAAAATGACTTTCATTGGGATCAAACTCTCAATGGTGCTTCAATATCATCACACGCTCATCAGATACGAACATTGTGTTCTATAATCATATCTACATGCTACCTATCAAACCCAATTGATTTGTGGATCAAGTACAAAGATTATATGTGTGATGATATTTTGCATCAAATTCGGAATAGAATGAGAAATCCAAATATACAAATCAGTGAAGAAATTCACAACGAAGCATTGATTTCAATTGAGGACATGTGCTTGATGATGTCAAACAAACTATTAATTCAATTAGGCCTGTCCAAGCCCAATCGTCCAATGCATGATGCTTTTAACCAAGAGTTACATCGAGAAAAATTGTATGATCTCAACACATTTTCGGAATGATGAGTCCGTTTGCGACCCGTAGGGTCTGACAAATATAATATAGACACTGTCCTTTCCTCACTTCCCGCGCTTCCGGTGAGAGAGAGACAGCGAGAACGCTATGGCCATGAACGCCTACCGGTCATCTCTTTTAACGGCTAATTTGTAATAGTCTTAACATAGTTCTCATCGCTCTCGTTGTCGGCGCTAGTCGTGTATTAGTGACTTTTGTTATTAATGAGTACCGATGGTAATAGTACTGAAAGAAAATAAAACTACCAAACCTCTGGATTTCTAATTTTACAATTTAGAAATATTATATATAATTCCTAAAATGGAATAAATTTTACTCTCTGTTTCACTTATCTGGCATTGCTTCAACCAAAACTGTGTAAGACATACTAAATTAGATACTTATCAAAACGTGTTTTAGAGTTGATATACCTAAAAAAATAAAATAATGAAGTTTTAACCCTTTGGTGGTGATCTTCTTGTATATATGGCAATCTAATAACCCATTTAATTTAATAACATATTTCAATCAACAAGAACTGTAAGACCACAAGCAAAGTAAAGATATATCGTGGCATTTAAACAATATACGACTTGATTTCATAATTTGTTACGTTTTATTTTGCACACTAGAACATGTTTTGTTCATATAAATTCCAGAAATATGTGTATTCGTAAAAAAATATTATTAGAAAGTAAATTTTAACCTCATATTACTCGTAAAATAAACTAGAGAACTTTATGCAAGCAATAAAGTAACGGTAGAAACACAATTAATTAATTTAATGCCTCAAAATATGTGTACTTGTATACACAGTAAATACGTGTATATCATCCATAAGAATAAAAATCCATTTTTATTCAAATACTATTTATCAGTAATGCCATGGTTTTAAGTTTAAGAAAACACATTTAAATGTAACATACATAATACTCTAGAACGATTATAAATTGAGAGTCTTATTATGGGTAAGAGGCATTTTTGGCCTTTGAGCACATTAACTAAACGAAATGTTGCTATTTTGTCTAGCCAGGAATGATACTTCTAAGAAATTTACGTTCTTGAAAGGTTCAAGAAAGGATCCGTGTACTTAGTTGTTTTTTTTTTATTTATTCATTTGCTTTCCAAACGATGTAGAAGTGGCCGGCAGTTTCTTCAGTTAAATGTCCCATTATTTAAACATCTCGCTTTTTTATTTGCGTCAAAACAACATTTAATCTTTTATTTTGTTTTTTAAATATAGGATAGGTAGATGCGTTCATAATTGTGGCGTAATATTCGTTTAGCACGCTGACGGCACAAAGGCTGGTCGGGCCGAAACGCAGCTTGTCTAGAATTAAGTGTTGTGACTTGTACTTGATGTGCACCCTCACGTACAAATAAGGACAGTCAGTAATAAATACTGCAGAATAAAATAAATATAAATATATCTTGATGTGTGTGTGTGTGTGTGTGTGTGTGTGTGTGTGTGTGTGTGTGTGTGTGTGTGTGTGTGTGTGTGTGTGTGTGTGTGTGTGTGTGTGTGTGTGTGTGTGTGTGTGTGTGTGTGTGTGTGTGTGTGTGTGTGTGTGTGAGTGTGTGTGTGTGTGTGTGTGTGTGTGTGTGTGTGTGTGTGAGTGTGTGTGTGTGTGTGTGTGTGCACGAAGCAGTGATCGAATGTCTGCGGGCCGAGAGGGAGGTACAGGGGTGTTCCTGCGGCTACTCTCAGGCGACGGGTGATTGGATTGTCTGTCATAATAAAAATATGTTCCTATTACGACCAGCAATAGATTTGAACCTCTCGAAAATACATACGAGAAACCACCTATTCCCAAAACCATCGAAACTACTAATGCAGCTCAACAAAGAATCCCAGTACAATAACGTCCAACAGTAGTAAACCATCCGGCCAAAACCCTCCTCCTAAAACTTCTCCTGGTAAAAGGCCAAAATTGAAAGACATAATTGAAAGAGGGTTGCTTTCCTTCAGGAATGTTGTTATTGAGGGTGACAGTCATGCCCATTTTCTGGCCGTCATGGTGCAGCGCCGCCTCTCATCGGCTCCCAAAGTGACTGGCATATGTTAGCCCGGGGCCACACTCCTGGATGTAACATCCAGCGGCCCCTTGCCTCCTTCTAGCTGCTTCATCCTGCTCGCCGGAAGAAACGACATCGCTGCCGGAGCCCCACAACATTTACAATCGCCGGGAGGAAAGTATCACCGCTCGACTGAGTTCGGCCGATGTCATCTTGACTACAACACCTTATCGTCACGATCTGCCTGTTAGCCATCCTGTGAACCAGCGCACCATTCTCGTCAACTACTATATAGAGGAGCTATGCGTGAGACACTCAAATTTCAAGCTGCTCGATATCAATGATATCGGAAGACACACACCGCGCGCACACACACACACACACACACACACACACACGGCACACAGCACACACGGCATGGCATGCATCTGCGATTGCCAGGTAAAAAGAGCTGCTGCCGAAATTATAGAGGAGGGCTGGTTGCTGCCGACGGACCGCCTGCTGCGCCTGAGTTGTCTCCAACACTGCTCACTGCTGCTGATGCCTGTGTGCCGCTCGCCAGTCCTGCCCAGAACCGTGTCATGCAGCATGACGCGTACGCCGACATCATCAAAGCTACTTCGCCTCTAAAACCTGAAGAAAAAAATATACGCTTTCCTGTTAAAAAAAACGAATAGCCTATGACGAATGTAAAAACGAGATAGGGATATCCTGATTTTTATCTAGAACTTATTCATCAAAATTGTCAAAAATGTTTTCAGAAACCACTCAAAATGTTCCAAAAATATCGAAATTCAAAATTATTCTCCTTAACGCTCAATCTTATACCAATAAGTTACTTTGGATTTTTATTTTGTGGCTGCTGGTATTAAAATTAATTTAAATTCATCCGAAAAAGTTAATATTGTCAGAATATACCGCTCAAACAACAACCGAAGTTGTATTTCATCCTTTTTTGGAAAACTAGAGAGCCTGCTAACCAATTGTTTTTCAAACAATCAACTATTTCTCTTTATTGGCGATTTAAATATAAACACACTGACCACACCGACCCTCACACACCCGGCAGCTACGGGATTCTTCAATATTTATCCTCACATCTCGGGAAAAACTCAAATTTTATTACTTAATTTTTATTATACAAACAATGAAAATTTCTATACATTTTTCAAAAATTATAGGAGAATATATAAGAAAGTTATAAAAGCTGCTAAAAGCCTACGAATTAAACAAAATAATAAAGAATACCGAGAAATTTTCAAAAACCGCATGGAAATTAATTGAATCCGTAAAACGTGATCATCCAATACAAAAATCAAAACAATGTTCGCTACTCGTTGAAAACCAACTTATAGATGACCCTCAAAAAATTGCTAACGAATTTAACAAGCATTTTGCCTTAGTTGGTTCATGTGATTCGTGCTTCACTGAACCCCTTTCCCGCAATCTGGGAAGATAACTGGTATCGTCTATGATCTTGACCCCTGTCGATGAAGGCTGAGATGGCTGGTACTATGCAAAGACTAAATTCAAAGAAATCTTGTGACAACAATGGTATGTCCATGTGGCTAGCCAAAAAATGCTCCAGGCATATCTTGTCTCCACTAACAAAGTGGTAAACTTCTCATTTCAATCTGGAGTTTACCCGGTTGATTTGAAAACAGCAAATATTCTCCTTTTTTAAGAAAGAAGATACTTATCAAACCAAAAATTACCGCCCAATCGCAATCTTGCCAATTTTCAGCTATAGTTTTGAAAAGGCATTTTTGAATCAACTACAAAGTTTTCTGGAAAGATTTTACATAGTGTGTCTGAACAATTCGGCTTCCGTAAAAACAAATTAACAATTGATCCGGTTTCAAGTCTTTTGGAGCTCGTTATCGATGGTTTTGAGATACGAGATAAGGGGGTCAGCATATTTCTCGACTCTCTTTTAGGCTTTTGACTGCGTGCATCATGGGACACTGATGCATCAGTTAGAGACATGTGGAGTACGGGATCCACCACACAGATGGATCTCGTCGTACTTAAAGGATAGACACCAGTGTGTGCAGATCTCAAACGTCATGTCAGGAAAATTAAAAATGGCAAATGGCGTCCCTCAGGGATTGATCCTTGGGCCAGTACTTTTTACTATTTACGTTAACAATTTGAACTCATTGATCCAGAATGGAAAGGCGATTCAATATGCTGACGATACGACTATCTGAATTACTGCAAATTCTGTGCAGGAGCTTGAAACCAATTCATTTGTCACAGTGAATTCATGCATACTTTTTTCTGAAATAAACCTGAATACAAACAGATCAAAATCAAACACAATTGATTTTTGTCTGAGACAACGTGAAGGAGCGCACGACCTGCTGTCCTGGTGGGTGAAAAACTATTAGAGGAATCTGACTCCATCTAATTCCTCGGGGTGTACCTAGATCGAGGTCTGACCTGGGAAAATCATGTTGAAAGTTTTTGTTCCAGAGTAACTTCAGGTTTGTATGCTTTACGGAATCTGGAAAAACACTATTCTCAAGTCATCCTGAGAATGGCTTATTTTGGCCTTGTTTATCCGCACCTTGCATATGGAGTAAGACTCTGGGGCAGCTGTGCAAACAACAAACTGGAAAGAGTGTTTCGCATTCAAAAGAAAGCTGTACGAATCATTTCAAAATTAAAGAGAAGAGAGTCGTGCAGGGATGCCTTAAGGGAGCTTGGTTTAGTGACTTTTCCCTGCCTCTACATCTTCGAGGTGGCTGTGTTCTTTAAATCAAAGGGCACATTGGCTCAGGGAAACAACATTCACCAGTATGAGATAAGAGGCAGGGACAACTATCGCAGTAAACCCCATCGAACGGTGGTGTCTCATAATTTGCCATCCCAGGCTGGTGTTAGTTTGATCAATAGGTTCGCTCCGGAAGACCGCGCTGTGAAACGTAAAATAAAGTGTGATACTTAACAGCTGTTATTACTTTCACCTGAACTTTGCCAAAGAGGCAGGAACATTTGTTCATATTTAAATTTCAGAAAGTATTAAATTATTGTAAAGTGCTTGATCAGTAGTAAAATGCAGATTGCAAAAACGAAGTTATTATATAATTTTAAATTTACACTGCACCAATGATCAATAAACCATCTAATGCAATGAGACAACTATTTAAACACTGTTATATATCTACCTTATTGAACAAAGCAGTGAATGTTTGCGCATAAGCTAATCAAATATGGTTAACTCCCTTGACATTGTATATGGCATTTATATTGTAGTTCAAGAAAAGCAAGTGTAGCACATTCTACCCCTTATACCAGAACCATATACCCTTATCAATTTTTATTGATCAGTGAAAACATTAAAATCACTTCATCACCAGATATTAATCTAACTTGGCTTCCAAAACTAACAAATGGATAAACTTTTGGTAATTGCAACAGAATAATTCAATTGTGGAATCGTAAATAAATTAGACCGGAAGTGACTCTTTCTGACCGCAGTAACTTTTAAGTCGCATTGTAAGTTATATGTTTTCTTCATCGGAAAAAAGAGGCTAACTATAAAAATGTCACTTTAGGAATCATAGATCGAAAAAAATGAAAGAGCCGAAAGAAGACGCTGTATGATCGAAGTTGGTATTCGTTAGCATATATTTTATTGATCGGGGGAAACTCCACAATAGTATCGGAAGGTGTCTCTGATGATGAAAATGTGTTAAAGCTTGGTTTTGAGCTTCTTCGTCACCGACTTTCTTTGTCTGAGACAGCGTCAAATACGACACACTGCATTAAAAGGTTTGTGGATTAGAGCTAAACTCAACATTCAAACATCCTAAGTGCTTTGATAAAGTAAACTACGACCGTGGGTAACAGCTAGTTGATTTATAAACAACTACAAGTCTAATGAGGATAAATCCAAATCAGTGTTCACATGCAGACCGTATAATATCTTAAAGTATTTTCTAAATCTCAAGATAATAACTGATAACTGATTTTGTAAGGGTTTAGAACAAAACTAATTTCGCCTTTCAGTATTAAATCTCAATTTTTGTGTGTGTCGTTCTTCAAAAGACCTACACAAAATGCAGAATAAGAATAAGGAATAATCATAAGTAAAACTGTTTTTAATTATCATAATGCAAATCAACATACAAAATAATTTTTTTACTCCAATACACGTGTGAATTCAATCTAATCAGCAACAGATTATTACAAAGTGATATAGGCCTATAGCCTACTTTAGTGTGGTAGAAGTTTGAAATAAGATGTTTAGCGTGTATGAGATGTCTTTGTGTCCTGGTTCCGTCAGGGATATCATTTAGGAAAAAAAATTATAATAAACAATTTATGGCTTGCCTGTCTTATTCTAGTCTTTAAAATGCTTTCAAAGTCTTAAATTTGTCTTGAAAGCGGTGTAAAAATTTTCAGTTTTGATTGTACCAAAGGTATCAGTGGAGAAAAGTAGTGTTAAACTATATGCCACACGATGGGCTTCCCATGAAGTATTTTTAGTGTGAATCTCAACATATTGAGACTGAAATGAGTTCCAAGCTATTAAAAAACTGTTAAAAAATTGTACAAAATAGTTTAAGTTATAATTTTGTTGAACATATATATTGATCGATAACTTCTAAAAGCGAATGCGCAAGATATTAAGGACTATTTGGGAACTAGGTGTATCGAGTCATCAGGCGATGTGGCCAGGAAACAAAACGTAGGTTGGGACCGGATGTCTGAATTACGCGCGTCACCGCCGGGTCTGTGTTTTCCACCCAAACCACATATGTAGCAGCAACAAAGTTAAAACCATATTCTTTAGAAAAACAATGATAATCACAAAATTATAATCACAAGATGGCTGACTGATGGAGCTGCTTGGTTTTG
The DNA here is from genome assembly GCF_021130785.1 of Homalodisca vitripennis. NCBI lineage: Eukaryota > Metazoa > Arthropoda > Insecta > Hemiptera > Cicadellidae > Homalodisca > Homalodisca vitripennis. Next base: position 422,608 of record NW_025776166.1, read on the forward strand.
TTGCACCTTTGCTTCGCTTAGTATAGTTGTTTAACGAGTGTATTATCTCGTTTCTTGTTGCTCCTCGCTGCTTTAGACCATAGTGAGTACTTTGTGTCGATAAATGTGTGTATCAGCCTACTTACCAACTCATACTGCAATAATTATAACCCCACTGCATCAATAGTTAAATGTTGTAAACAATATCAGACCTTTCCACTCTTTTCCAGTCCAGCTGTCAATAACAAGTACCGTCTGCAGATTTATAAAGAGAAACAATCCGTGTCACTCCGAAATCCACAGCCTTTTAGATCTCAATCATCTTCGTTACTTAAAAAGATCAGCACTATAACTAATACTTGGTTTCCGGCTACTGTTGGTGGATCAAGTAGCTAACGGTGGTCGGTGCAGTGTATTGGTTAAGAAGTAAGAATTTGATATGGCAAACCTTGCCGATAAATCTGTTTGCATAGTTTGCTTCAAAAAAGTGATTGACAAAGGGGTGGAATGTGATTCGGCTTGCAAACGTTGGTTTCACTCCGATTGCGTCAAGATTACTGCCGGTGAATACAAGAAGATTGCTGATGGTACTACTAAGAACTGGTCTTGTGGTCGCGTTGATTGTGTAGACTTACAGTCCGTTAAACCCGTGTCTGCTCAAATATCTGATCTGTCATCGAAATTTGATCGTGTTATTAATAAACTGAATTTGCTTGATGGCCTGTCACAAGGAATAGAGGATATAAAATATGATTTAGCCAGTATTAAAGCTTCTATTGCTGAATTGGAACCTCGAGTCTCTGCTAATGAGTCCAAGATAACTGCTTTACAACAAGACGTCCAATCACTTAAAGATTGCCCTCAAACTGAAAATCTAGAATCAATACTGGAGGAATCTAATGACAGAGCTCGTCGTGCCAATAATGTTATTGTGTATAGCTTATCTGAAAGCAAAAGTAGCGATGTAGCTATGAGAGTGCGTCACGATTCAGATAAGGTTCAAGCTTTGATTAATGCCTTCTGTCCATCCCAAACTGATCTTACCTTCAAGTGCTACCGTATTGGTGCTGCGACTAATAAAAAGTTGCGCCCCCTAAAACTCATTCTCCCAACTCTACAGGCTGTCATTGAGTTCTTGAGAAACTTTGATGAAAACGTCCTTCGTGGCATCGATCCCAACTTTGCTGATGTAAGAGTGTCAAGAGATCGCACACCCCGTGAACGTGATCATCTCAACAACTTGAGGGACCAGCTCAAAGTGCGCTCGGAGAAGGGAGAGAAGAATCTCACTATGAAGTACGTGAATGGAACGCCGAAGATAGTGAAGCAGGCTTCAAAAAACTGAGCGGCGTAGTCACCAGTGTCTACTATCAGAATGTTAATGGGTTAAGAACTAAAATTCAAGGTATCAAACAGTCCATCCCTGTTTCTGTATACGATATTGTAGTCTTGACTGAGACCAATCTGAGTGATGACATATCCTCAGCCGAGCTCGGCCTTTCTAATTTCAAAGTATTTCGTTCTGATAGATCTTCTGCCACAAGTTCCAAATCTAGTGGTGGTGGAGTATTGGTGGCTGTGAAAAATTCAATAATGGTTACCGAACTTTGTCCTTGTATTAGCACAACTGAATCTGTATTTCTTCAAATTAACAAGACATCGTCAAGTCCATCCATGTTTATTGCTGGACTTTACATACCACCAAATAAACCTGCTGAACCCTACTCGAACTTCTGTGACATTATTGAAGAGTTTTTGAGTACTGGCCCTGATTATGATGTGGTACTGCTGATTGGTGATTTTAATCTTCCTGATGTTAATTGGTCTGACATGTCTCCATCTGCCAGCAATAAGTCATCTCAGCTATTGCGCGACCTGATGTCCTTGCACCGGCTGTATCATATTAATACAGTTCTTAATGCTCGAAGGGTTATGCTTGACCTTGTATTCAGCAGTGATGAGAAGTGTGTCGTCTCTCCTGCCTCTGATCCTGTCTTGCCTTCTGAAGCTGCTCATCCTCCTCTTCACATCGAGGTACCCGTACAAACCTGTGGGTCAGTGTCCAATGTCACAATGAATTATAACTTTATGCGATGCAACACTCAGGAAGTTTACAACGAGCTCAGGAACTTGAAATCTACCAGAGTCTACCAGAGCAAATGAATATTTCTCGGATGATCAACGTGTATCTAGTCCTGAGGGTATATGTAACCTATTTGCTGATTATTTTGCATCCGTATATAGACCTTCGGTTGACCTCATCCCTCAGTTTGACTTCACCACCCAGATCAATATGTCGTCTTGTACGTTCAGGGTTGAGGATGTGGAGAGAAAACTTTTTTCATTGGACACTTCCAAGGGAACTGGGCCTGAATTGATTCCTCCATCCGTCTTGCGCTTCTGTGCTCCCATTATTGCGCCTCAACTTACAGTTATCTTCAATAGATTACTTGAGGATGGTATATTCCCTGAAGGACTTAAGAGCTGTTTTATTGTGCCGATTCATAAGTCGTCTGATTCTTCTGATGTCCAAAATTACCGACCTATTGCTATTCAGCCAGTTCTGGGAAAGATTTTTGAAAGCTTAGTTCTTGACTATGTGAGCTTCCAATTCAAAAATATCATAGCACCGCAGCAACATGGCTTTGTCCGGGGTAGGTCAACAGTTAGCAACTTGGTTGTTTATGAGGATTACATTTTGTCTGCCTTCTCGAGTGGCGTCTAGGTCGATAGTGTTTATATTGATTTTAGCAAGGCTTTAGATGCTATCAGTCATGGGCACCTTCTGGCCAAACTTCACGGTTATGGTATATGTGGCAGCCTAATTTCTTGGTTTCACTCCAACTTAAATGATAGAACCGCCACTTCTGGTGTCCCTCAGGGGTCACGCCTGGGCCCTTTTCTCTTCAATCTCTATATTAATGACTTGGTCAAGTCATTAAATGTTGACTGCTTAATGTTTGCGGATGATGTCAAGGTCTTCCGTGCTATTAGGGACCCTTCTGACACTGAGACACTGTAGATTAACCTATGCTTAATTGAGAACTGGTGCATCACTAACGCTATGAGCATAAATGCCGCCAAATGTTCACTGGTTTCTTTCACTCGCTCTGCCCAAACTCTTGGGTATCTGACTACGTGCTCAATGGAACTGTTCTATCTCGCAGTGCAATCGTCCGTGATCTTGGTGTCGTCTTCTCTGCAGATCTTAGCCCTGATAAGCATATTGACTTCATCTGCGGCAAAGCCCTGCGAATGCTAAACTTCATACTAAGAGCTTCAAGGAGTGGTCTTGGCATTGTGGCGTTGAATATCCTATATAAGTCCTTGGTAAGGAGTATACTTGAATACTGTTCTGTTGTCTGGTTCCCTTATTAACACAATCACATTGAACGTCTAGACAGGATCCAGCGACGCTTCGTCCGAGCTGTTGGTGTTAGGCTGGGTCATAACTATCTTGATGTACCCATTGATCTAGTTGAAGCCTCTCTTGGACTTCTCCCTCTGTCTACTAGAAGGCAACAAGTTGATGCTATTTTCCTATGGGGAGTTCTTTGTGGCACGGTCGATTGTTCTGATCTACTCTGTCGCATTGATCTACGTGCTTCAAGATTGACCCGCTCATGCAACCTGTTTTTTGGTCGATCGCACCCCACAAACTACATCATGCACGCTCCTCTTCCACGATTACATCGACTGGGCAACCAGCTGTGTCGCCAGTTCGACTTCTTTGATGACAGCCAATCTGCGATCAGAGGAATCTTCCAGAGTCAGGTTCCCCGGTGAATGTTTGTTTTTTGTTATTGTTCTATTATTGTTATTATTCTTTTATTATATACTAGCAAAATTTTGTATTCATACTAGTATTAATTGTTGCTAATTTGCTATTTAGGCCTATCATTATTGTATTCACATTAGCATTTATTCTTGTTAATTATTTGCTATATCGTTGTTGTTTTGATATTATTATTATTGTTTTTTTAATATTATTATTATTGTTGTTTTTTTTTTCAATATTACTATTATATTGTTATTGATATTGTCTTTATCGATGCGTAAACTCTCTGTCTTTGATCATGTACTGAGATAATATATTATGGCAAATCTAAATGTAGCAAAAACTTGTATTCATATCAACATAATTTTGTGTTCTGCTGCCATAATATTGTATTAGTTTTAAACGTTGATGTTGTCTTAGATTATGATCACTTTTTTTGTGTCAGCCTTAGTTGTACTTATCTGGAGTTCTTCGTATATAAATAAATAAATAAAATGTATACTAAAAGAATTGGGCTGGTAATTGATAAATGCAGTGTTTTTAACTGCAAAAATATGATGTAATGTGCATTCAAGACGTAAAACAAACTTATATGTGTACAGAGATAACTAAAATGCGGCTGCAATTTCATTGCCTTATCTACCACATGCGTCGTGAGTACGGTGAGCTCTCACCGTAGGGCGCAACGCAGGATAGCGATGGTCACTCTGACCCAATGTTATTGGTGTTCTCTACTCTCCTGATACTTGAGACGTCCATCACTGACATTTTCAGACACTGTTACGTCATATCGCCCTCTCCCATCGCCCCTCTCCCTACGCAGCTCTGAGGGTAGCGTCATCCAATTCTCTTGCCAACCGCCTGATACACTTTGCTTGTATTAATTTGGAGTTTGCGTAAACCACGCCCCCGCCGCCATTCTGCCATGTCATTGGTACGCAGTATTTTCCAATAGATAAATTGGCTCGCTTGTGTCCCTTGGGTCGCTTGTCCGCCTCCGAATAAACTTACTAATTTACCTTCTTCTCATCATCGCCTCAGGAAAAAAATCACCAAATTTAGTAGGGGACTTACGAAAAGAATAGTTCTATACTAAAATCCTAAAATACCAGTCTGACCTGATCAAATAAAATAAAATGTCCCCTGCCTATCTACGTATACCTAGAATTACCGCCAAAAGGGCCTATAACTTTCTGTGGGGCACTTCCTAGGACCACACGGAAACTATAGTGTGGTTTACATCAAAACTCAGCGGGGCCTAATACTGGGCTAGACCGAAACGTACAAGGGAGCGTTTAGTTTATCACCAATACTCCCAGGACCTTTCTTGTAAGCGAAACCGAAAAAAATAGAGCTGGGCTGATCACCACAACTCTTTGGGGCCCTTCTTGTAAGCTAGAGCAACACAACAATCAGAGTTTGGGCTGGCCACAACAACTCTTTGGGCCTTTCTTGTAATCTAGAGCAACATAACAATCAGAGTTGGGCTAGTCACCACAACTCTTTGGGGTTCTTCCTGTAAGCTAAAGCACTATGGCAATTTTATTTTTGCTACTAACCACAACTCCTCTAGGGCAATATGAAAATTAGAGTATACATCCTATCTAAAAAATAAGCTAAAACCGACGCACTGGGGTCTCACTGCAACTTAATTAAAACAGCATAACTCACGACCCATCCTAGAGTAAGATAAAACCGAACGAAAGTAGTTTTGGGGCTTTTCCAAAATAAACTAAAATATATACCATTGAGGCCTATGCTAAACGGGAATACACTGATGCCCTTACCGACTAAGACAGGATAAACTACGTAGCTCCCTAAGCCGTACTATGGTGGGGTTCTACTAAATAAAAACAATTTGAGACTTTCTTGAACAAAAAAACTTAATTAGTACCCTTTAAGTTGGGTACAAGCGAAACAAAATTTTACGCTCTATTATTAAGAACATATCTTTCTACTTACCGGTTTTACAGACGGGGGTTTTACAGATATGCCAAATATTGGTTTATTTTAACAGGGTAATTGATTTAACCATTAGTAGTGTAAAAGACCCATCATTATAATTAGAAATCTAAAAATAGACAAGTAGTAGTAGAAAACAAACTACCCCGAACATGAACTATTAGTTAATAGTACTTGTTGTTAGTTTTCAAGGAGTATATATTTTAATGTATAAAAAGCTTACTGAAAAGCCAATTACATATGTTAATTTACGACTCAAAAACTATAAAATGATAATCTATTTTCACAATATCCTTTAATAAGGTATGTTACTTAAAATCACACATTTATAACTGGAAACACCAGAGTAGGGTAAAAGAAGTATACTATATGATTGTAAAATATACAATGAATTGTTACTAGTCACTACAAAATCTGTTCGCCTTTAACTGAAGTTGCAATCAACAAATAACCATATTATAGGAAATCTATACAATTATATAGTTTTGAATATAGGTGTTACACGGGTAGTTACTCTACTCATGTACCTGCAAATGCACTTTTGTTTGAACTTGAGCTCAACAGGTTCCAAATGCACAGTGCAACTTAAACGTTTAAACGTACAATTTTGTTTTTCATAATCTCGTCATCATGTCAAATTTGAGACAAGAGGTTCTCTTGAGGGAAATTGTGAAATTCACCTTGAAGCGAAGACAGCTGAAGTTCCATCTGACACCATCATAAAAGTGGATTCTAAAGAACCGTTGAGTTTTTGCAACCTATATTCACTACCCGTAAAATTTAATATTGGCAAACCATTAATTAGCACATTTTTGGATTTTAATAATGGTTAAAGATCGTTTTATAAATGCAACTATATTATACGTATAAGAGTGTACATGTTTAGGTAAGAACAGCTCATACACACATTTTTGTGCTGTATTATTCAAATTGTATTTGTTCAATATTTAATTTAATATAGATAAGCATAATCTAGCCCAGACGCATTTAGGTATAAGAGAGAGAGGGAGCGTGGTCCCAAATCAGTCGTCCGCTGTTCCAATCAGCGCCACACCCCCTGATATCTTAAAGGGTCCTGTCCTTGAAGTATTCTGGGCGCTCTTCCGCTTTGCGACTGCTGCCCGTTCGGCGAATAGCAGATACCCCTCTAACCAACCAGGGCGATAGCGTCCCCTGGAGCGAGCCGCTTCCCGGCATTCTGAGTGGAATCATCGGCCGGAGACCATGTAGCTCTACAGTTCGTGGGTCACTCTTTGTGCTCGACCCTTTCGTATTGACTTTGTTTTCAAGTGTTTTTCTTTAATGTGCATTACCATCCTCCTCCCACACTCCTTTGGAGGTAATTTCAGGGTATTAGTGGAGAAGACAGTGTCCAGTGCGGATTATTCGTCGTTCTACCGCGGCCGCCAGCGGTGACGCCCGTTCGCTACGCGCCAATTACGTCGCGCCTAAGCACTCCTGTCGTTGCTGCTTCCCCCTGTGGATCTCTACACACAGCGAGTTTTCGAAGGTACTGTTAAAACTCCATCACTTGTGTTGTATTCTCCTCTCACCTCTTGTTACCTGCCCACTTTCCCGCCATTCTGCACATTGTTTTATTTTTATTTTCATAATTGGTCCTCCGATTATAAATTTTTAACTTCTGCCCCGTACATATTTTTGGTCCTCCGGGCCGGATTTTGTGAATCAGTCCTGTAGATTACAGTAATTTGTGTTGTAATTAATTAATTGTAACAGGCGTCGTTACGCCATTTTGAATCTGCCGTACCGACGCTACCGGCTTGTATGGTGGCGCTGCGAACGTGTTGTACTGGTAACATTGTTTCTTCTCTCGCGCAACTGGATCGTTGACGTCAACAACTATTACGTAATTGTCCGTAGGCAGTCTAATTTTACGACCGCCCCTCAACAGCTGATGGCCCGATCGATACTTGAATGCACGGCCTCCGCTGCAGTCAGCTGTACCGGTTTTTGATACTGCATTTCTCTCGCCGTAACGGAACTCTGTTTATATCTCTGAATAGAGACTCGGACACGAGTCCACCCATACTCTCTCTCACATTAGTAATATACTAGTAATGTATTTAGTTAACAACAGGGCAATATCTGGTTTAGTTAATTGACCACTCTTTCTTTGATAGTATTAATTAACTCACAATAATTCTCCATTCCATTAATGTAACTTTGTGCTAGTGGAAATTTAATTGTTCCTTGTAATTGTTTCTAAAGCAATATATTGCTCACTATTCAATTTGCTATTGAATAACATTTCGCTTTGTTCCATTGTAATTTACTTGTTAAATAAGCAACCAATTAATTGCCATTCTAAGTTCTCATGTCAATTTAAGATTTAACTTGAACTGATTTGCTCTCCTTTTCATTTCAATTATATCATTGTTGTTTCATGTTCTAGCGTAAATTATGTTAAGAAGTGTTAGATTAACTCTCTGATCGATAGTATTGGTGATTGTAGGTCAATTCTATGGTGTACTCTTGCCAAATTATTGAAAGCAACATTTCTTATCTCTAACCTACATATTAGCTACTTATTTCTCTACACTCCATTGTATTTTGTCAATTTTATTTTAAAAGGTTCATTCACCGTTCTCTACATTGTGTCTCTTTATCAACCTGATTAACTTAGGATATCTCTCACGGGTTACTTAATTGTTTAATAACAATTATCACTGTCTCTCTTATATTATTTTTACTAATAATTGCTCCATTTAAAATATTTTCTCGCCTTAGGGTTACATAACATTGGTACTTAGATTAGCTATTAAGGTAGCTTAGGTGGACATACCGGCACTTAATGTAATCTAATTTTGTCTTATCTCAACTTAACTTGTTCCCCCCTTTCGCTTACATTGATTTGTTTACATTACGGTATCCCTCCATTGTTTTTTAAATTATCTTTGTTAATTGTCTCATTTTATTGTTTTGTGGCACTATCGGGAAACCTTTGGTAATTCTCATTTGTAAAACTGCTTTGCCCCTTTCGATATCACAATGGCTCCCAAGGAATTCAAATACGAAACTTATCGTAAATCAACAGATCTTATCAAATCTCGTTTTGCTTCTCTTAACGAAACCGTCACGAAAATCACTACCAGCGCTCCACCTTTGACACCAGTTCAAATCAGACAATTAAACACAGTGTTCGCGGAACTAAAGAAGAAACGCGCGGACTTTGAACTTAACCTTCAACGTGTCATCGAAGGTGACAGTGAAGCAGCGGATCAAGATACTCTTTCCAAAGATCAGGATGAGGTTAACGACCTATATGTCGCTATTTCTAGCTTGATCGAGGTTCATCTTGTCACTGAACCCACAACTCCCGCGTCCTCATCACATTCTGATCATCCCGCGTTGTTCCCCACGACGGTAACTGGAGTCAAGTTGCCTAAATTAAACTTACAGACGTTTGATGGTTCTCCTATGAAATGGATTTCATTTATCAACCTGTTTGACACTACAGTACACCGCAGTGCTTCACTCTCTAACGTCGCTAAGTTCCAGTATTTACTGAGCATATTGGAAGGCGAACCTCTGAACTTAGTGAAGTCGCTCAATCTCACCCCCGCCAATTACCTCATTGCTTATCAGTTGTTGCGGGACAGATATCATAACATACGCCGCCTCACTACTCTCCATCTAAATTATATACTTGACATGCCCGCAGTCGCTAGCAACAATGCTAAACAACTTAGAGCGTTCATAACAACATTTTATGAACATTCAGAGTCCTTGAAAGCCCTGGACTGTGATATCGCCTCTGATAATCCTCTATTGTCAGCTCACTTGTTGCGCAAACTTGACAGCAAAACTGTCCAGAAATTGGAACAGTATCGTGAGTCCCAAAGAGAGCCTGGCGCCGCTCCGCATTCCCTCCCCAAGGTCACGGAGATTATAACATTTTTAAATCTGGAATGCTCCCAGATTGAAGACGCTAGCCTTCACACCCACTCTGAGACGAAAATACTGTCTACCTCTTCCAGACCGAGGGTTGAAAAAGCGTGTTCAGTTCGCCTCCCCCAAGCAAATGAATTTGTTAGCTACTGACGCTAAAATTAATTCAAACTACGAAGCTCTTTGTTTTTGTTGCCGGAAATCTGGGCACAAAATTTACCAATGTCCTCTGTTTAAGGACAAGTCTCCTAATGAGCGGTACAACCTCGTTAAAGGTAACCAGCGGTGCATTTCATGCTTGGGAAATCATCCGATTAAAGAGTGCAGATCCAAGAACACATGTTCGACTTGCCACAGGAAACACCATTCGCTTCTGCACTTTAATAACAGTGCCGATAGGCCTAGCTCTTCCGCCACTGCGCCTCTACCCCCCCCCCCCCCGCTAGCTGTCAACACAACACTGACTTGTGCCGCGCGCTCCACCTCTCTCACTGAAACAAGCACCGTGCTGCTCTGTACAGCACTGGTCAAACTCACTGCCCACAATGGCCAGTCATATATTTTCCGCGCCTTATTGGATTCTGGCAGTATGTCCGACTTTGTTTCTGAGCGTGCTGCTCAGCTGTTAGGCTCACGTCGCCAGCCTTCTAACCTCACTGTCATTGGGTTAGCCCAAAACATGACTAACACCAGAGGGTCACTAGATCTCAATCTTGAAACATTATCGGGACACTTAATTGCCCAAAACCATTCCTTCCATGTACTGGAAAAAATCTCTCTCGAACTTCCGCGGGTAGAACTTAACCCGGAAGTACTCATGCGAACAAAATCTTTTGTTCTCGCGGACCCGACCTTTGGCAAGCCTGGTCCAATCGATGTCCTCATCGGCAACTCTCTCTTCCCTCAACTGCTTACCAATGAGCGACACTCTCTCGGGGCGAATATGCCTTCTGCTCTTGGCACTATTTTTGGATATGTGATTGTTGGAAGTGCGCCGTGTCTCTCTACCGCGCAAAGAACCTCTAATCTCGCCATCTCTCTCCTCTCGACCACAGATACTGACCTCCACTCCTCCCTTCAACGATTTTGGACACAGGAAGAACTTCCGATCTGTAGTAAAAAATCGGAAGAAGAAATCGCGTGTGATAAACTGTTTGAGACATCGCATACACGTGACTCGGAAGGTCGCTATGTAGTCAAGCTTCCCTTTGTTGACAACCTCGCCCACACTAAATTGGGAACGTCAAGGTCAACCGCCGCTCATCGCCTGGAGTCTATGGAGAGGCGGATCCACGCCAGAAATAACTCCCCCCTGAAGGCGCTCTATATCGAGTTCATGACCGAGTACGAGGCGCTCGGACACATGAAATGTCTTCCCCATCCTGATTTATCTGCTCCGCATTATTTTCTCCCACATCATGGGGTAGTGAAAGAGTATAGTAGCACTACCAAGCTTCGTGTTGTTTTTGACGCCAGTGCCAAGACCGGCTCAGGCCTATCCCTCAACGACGTACTTCTCACCGGTCCAAAGTTACAAAATAATATTTGTGATATCCTTCTCCACTTCCGGCTGAAAAATTTTGTTTTTTCGTGCGACATCCGGCAGATGTACCGCCAAATTAAGATTCATCCAGACGACCAAAGGTTTCAGCTCATCCTTTGGCGTGAAAACCCCTCCCTTCCGCTCTCTACTTACCAGCTGACCACGGTGACGTATGGTATGAACTGTTCACCCTACCTCGCCATAAAAACTCTCCGACAATTGACACAAGATGAAGGTTCCAATTTCCCTCAGGCAGCTCACATTCTGAAACACCATAGCTATGTGGACGATTTGATAGCCGGAGCGTCCACTGAAGACGAAGCTCTCCAACTTCAACATCAGCTGATCGAGCTTCTCCGCTTAGGCGGCTTTGAACTGAGGAAATGGGTTTCTAATTGCCCAAAATTACTTCAACCATTGCCTGCCTCTCATCAAGAATCCCCTGTGTTTCTTCAACCTTCGTCGGACCCTCTGTTCTCCATCTTAGGTATCCATTGGTCACCTGTGACAGACTGTTTTAAATATAACCTCAACTTCACATGTGATGCCCCGACTAAGCGGAAAGTGCTAAGTCTGATCGCTCGGATTTACGACCCGTGCGGTTTTTTGTCCCCTTGCATAATGATAGCAAAGCGCTTCATGCAAGTGTTGTGGACTTCCGGTGTATCTTGGGATGAACCCTTGTCTCCGGACCTCGCGCTAAAATGGCGAGACTTTGTGATCGACTTAAAAAACATTGTTGAAGTGTCGATCCCTCGGCCGATAATGGCCACCCCCTCTAGCTCATGTGAACTACATGGTTTCTCGGACGCATCCGAGACCGGTTACGCCGCTGTTGTGTATATAAGGTGCATAAACACTGATAGTGAAGTGAGTGTGACCCAAATAATTTCAAAAACTCGTGCTGCCCCGCTAAAACGAGTAACTTTGCCGCGATTAGAGTTGTGCGCGGCTCACCTCCTGGCTAATTTAGTTCATTATGTACAGTCTCAGTATTCCAGTGTATTAAGTATTGACTCTACAACTTTGTGGTGTGATTCGACTGTGACTCTGTCCTGGATACATACTCTCCCTTACCGCCTCAAAACGTATGTAGCGAATCGTGTAGCTCAAATCCAAGAGCTCATTCCTCCCTCTTCTTGGCGTCATGTGTCTAGTGCTGACAACCCTGCAGACTGTGCTTCTCGTGGGATCCTCCCTTCGGAACTTGTTCATCACACTCTTTGGTGGCACGGACCCTTGTGGCTGCAACTACCTCCTCCAGATTGGCCCACTTCCAGTTTTTCTCCGCTCGATGATTCTTCCTTGGACGAGTTGAAGCCCGTTCCGCTGTCCGTCTTCGTTGCAGCCTCCCAGCCTCCTTGGGATCTACTCACTCGTTTCTCCTCCTGGACCAAGCTGCTCCATGTGTTGGCGTATCTCCTCCGGTTCGTCTCTCATAGCCGCCGGCAAGAACATCATGTGGGTCCTCTTTCTGTCGTCGAGGTGCGAGCTGCTCAACTTCGCCTCTTCCAATTAGTTCAACGAGAATCTTTTCCTGATGACCTGGCAGCCCTTCGAGACAACAAGAACTGCTCCATCAAGCTACAGCGCCTTGCTCCCTTCATTGATGCTGAAGGACTCCTCCGTGTTGGTGGTCGACTAAAGCTTGCTGACTTGACGGAAGAAGTGCGCCACCCCTGTATTTTGCCTAAATCTCACCATGTTGTTAACTTACTAATAGACCACACTCACCTACAAAACTTACATTCAGGGGTTCAATTAACCATGTCCCTTTTAGCCCAGCATGTCTGGATTCTCTCTGCTCGTAGTGTGGTGCGCTCGCGCATTTTTCAATGCCTCCCTTGCTTTAAACAAAGACCCAAGCCTTTGTTCCCTCTCATGGGTGATCTACCCAAAGCCCGCATAATTCCCGCTCGACCTTTCTTGTCGACAGGCATTGACTATGGTGATCCCTTCAACGTCAAGATTCACAACCTCCGCTCTATCCGACACACTAAAGCTTACATCTGTCTCTTTGTGTGCCTAGTGACTAAGTCTGTACATATAGAAGTCGCCACTGATCTGTCCACGGACGCATTTATAGCCGCACTCACACGTTTTGTTTCACGTAGAGGCCTATGTACCGACATCTATAGTGACTGTGGTACAAACTTTGTTGGTGCGAGAAACTCTTTACAGCAACTAATCACTTCCTCTGGCAAGCTCCAAATTCACCAATTTTCCCTCGGCCAGAAAATTAACTTTCATTTTAACCCCCCTGCAGCTCCCCACCATGGCGGCCTCTGGGAAAGCGCCATTAAGAGCGCCAAATTTCACTTGAAAAGAGTTCTGGGCACCTATGTTCCCACTCTTGCCCAATTTACCACCCTCACTTGCCAGGTGGAAGCAATGTTGAATTCCCGCCCGCTTACTGCGCTCTCCAGTGACCCCAACGATTTACAACCTCTCACTCCGGGGCACTTCCTGATTGGAGCGCCGCTAGTGGCTGTGCCCGAACGCAACCTTGCAGATTTGCCGGATAACAGGCTGGCTCATTGGCAGCTAGTGCAGGCTTTCTCCCAGCGAGTGTGGAAACGCTGGAGCAGGGAGTACCTCCATTCCCTCCAGCAAAGACTTAAGTGGGAGCGGCCCTCCCGAAATTTACAAGTTGGCGATCTAGTATTGGTCCAACAAGACTCTCCCTCGCTGTGTTGGCCCCTCGCTAGAATAACTAAGCTTTTCCCTGGACGTGACAGTGTAGTGCGTGTGGTAGAACTCAAGACCCCCCAAGGTACCTTCACACGCCCGGCAGTCAAAGTGTTCCTGCTGCCGTTCTTGTCACCAATAGCTTAAGTCTATCTCAACACTTTAGGATAGATAGTTAAGACCTAGTTTAAGATGTTAGTCTTTAGCTTTATTTCTCATGTTCTTTCTCGATCATGCCACTTTGATTTGTTGAATCCTGATGATTCAAAGCCGCCGGTATGTTCAATATTTAATTTAATATAGATAAGCATAATCTAGCCCAGACGCATTTAGGTATAAGAGAGAGAGGGAGCGTGGTCCCAAATCAGTCGTCCGCTGTTCCAATCAGCGCCACACCCCCTGATATCTTAAAGGGTCCTGTCCTTGAAGTATTCTGGGCGCTCTTCCGCTTTGCGACTGCTGCCCGTTCGGCGAATAGCAGATACCCCTCTAACCAACCAGGGCGATAGCGTCCCCTGGAGCGAGCCGCTTCCCGGCATTCTGAGTGGAATCATCGGCCGGAGACCATGTAGCTCTACAGTTCGTGGGTCACTCTTTGTGCTCGACCCTTTCGTATTGACTTTGTTTTCAAGTGTTTTTCTTTAATGTGCATTACCATCCTCCTCCCACACTCCTTTGGAGGTAATTTCAGGGTATTAGTGGAGAAGACAGTGTCCAGTGCGGATTATTCGTCGTTCTACCGCGGCCGCCAGCGGTGACGCCCGTTCGCTACGCGCCAATTACGTCGCGCCTAAGCACTCCTGTCGTTGCTGCTTCCCCCTGTGGATCTCTACACACAGCGAGTTTTCGAAGGTACTGTTAAAACTCCATCACTTGTGTTGTATTCTCCTCTCACCTCTTGTTACCTGCCCACTTTCCCGCCATTCTGCACATTGTTTTATTTTTATTTTCATAATTGGTCCTCCGATTATAAATTTTTAACTTCTGCCCCGTACAGTATTGTACCTTCTCAGTAATCAACGACAGAACGGTCAATTTCAGACAGGAGTCCCGTATGCATATAAAAATTGCAAATATCTAATATAAATGTTGACATTAGTAAAATATCCATAATAGCGTATAGAGTCATAGCTTATGTCTGTCATATTGGTTAATTTTTTGATTTGACTGTAACTATTAGTAATTCAATTGTCATTTATAAAGCAATTAAACAAATCTGATTGTGAAAATTCATAGTTATGATATTTATTGGATTTTTTTCTGTTATATACAAAAAAACGTGTCAAGATGGCTGGCACGACTGCTTTATTTGTTGTGTGTTGAATTATTCTTCTTCTTTTCCACAAGTTGAAGCAAAGTTCATGAACATATCTGCACTATTGCTTGCATTATATCCGTATGTCTTTGTGTCAATGTGGGAATTAGCATTCGCCTAAAGCTGAAGCTGTAAATGCTGTAAGAAATCAGCCCTGGCTTGGCTCCAACATATTTACGATCCGTTTCCATGATTCTTATTGTCAGCGTCAATAACATTCGCTGTCGATCTGGACTGCAGTTCCACCATTCCCACGTCAAAATTTTCCTCGTTCACAGCCTTCATGATATTGTCTCTGTTTTTTGAAGTGTGTACTATATGAAAAAGAGTTAAATCCCATTCTTTGTTTAACTTGTCTGCTATTGGTGGGTTGTGTAGTTACTCGTAGCAAATTTTTTCCCCAGCTAAATCAGTACTATCAAACTTCAAATGGCTACGTCTGTACCTACATGCCCGATTTGCGTAAAAATAGTTTTAAACACTGAAGATGGAGTCGAATGTGAGGCTGATTGTCAACGTTGGTTTAATCGGGAATGCCTCAGGATGCCTAAGACTGAATATCAACGCATTAGTGGAAATATCAATATTAAAGAGGAGTGCATGAGAACTGATTGTTCCTCTCATAACAATGTAGTTGTTCAGGACTCGGATCTACTAAGCTCCCTTGTGGCCCAAATATCCGCATTAACTAATAGTGGTGTAGAGTTGTCAGCCAAAATCGACAAGCTGGTTGATCTTCCTAGGAAGATTGGTGATCTTGACTCTAAACTCACTTCCTTTAAAACTAAAATATCAAACTTCGAAGAGCGGCTAGTAGCAATCGAACAACTGCCACCACCTGCAAATATTACACCTGAAGAGCTGATATCGGAAATGAATGATCGCTCACAACGGGCGTTTAATCTTATGCTGTTCAATTTGCCTGAATCTAACAACTCTCAGATCAGTGTTAAGAAAGCCAAGCACATTTCTAAGCTTTTTAATCACATATGTCCTAACCTAGTTTCAGATGATTTCATATTCTACAGAGTTGGCAAGTCAGTTCCGAACAAAATCAGACCTATCAAGATTATGCTGAAGAATGTTTCTGAAATTAATTAGCTCCTGGGCATGTTTTCTACTGTAGATAAATCTGCTATTGGTGGTAACATTGCTAACGTTTCTCTAACCAGAGATCGTACTCCAAAGGAAATTAAGTACTTAAAGGATCTGCGTGATGAGCTGACAAGGAAAAACGAGTCAGGGTACAACAACTTTACAATCAAATACCGTAACGGCATCCCTGCATTTTTTCAAAAAAACTAGATAAGTTCAGCGGTAAACCTAGTCTTGCATACTTTCAAAATGTTAATGATCTCCGAACAAAACTGTCACAATTAAAACAATCTATAGCTACTTGTCCCTATGTACGATATTATCGTTTTGGTCGAAACTAACCTTGTTTCTGACATTAATGACTCTGAACTTGGTCTCCTCAATTTCTCCACATTCAGATGCGACAGATCCAACCTGAATAGTACTTAAGATAGTGGAGGTGGGGTCCTAGTTGCTGTTACCTCGTCAATCAATTCTTACCAGCTGGTGACTTCTGTTACTGATGTCGAATGTGTTTAACTTAACTGTAACTTAAATACAAATCTTTTATTATTTGTGCAGTGTATATCTCACCTAACATGCATCTCGCAAAGTATGAACAGTTTAGTGATGCTGTGCTGGAGGTGGCCTCATGCAATCCTACAGTCTCAGATTTCTTTATTTTGGGAGATTTCAATCAACCTAAAACAACCTGGGAAAACGTTTCTCTTTGCTCCCCTTGCTCATCCTCCCAATGCTTAATTAACTTGGCTTGTATATTAAATCTGTCACAGCACAATAAAATAAAATATTATCGTTTAGTTATTCTCGACCTCATTTTTACTTCCTCTTCAGACACTAAAGTGTCTATTGCTGATGATGAGATCATCCCACATGATATGAATCATCCACCCTTATCTTTCATGATCAATTTCCAGAAGACTTCTGCCAACTTGAACTCCTCTTCGTAAGTTATAACTTTAGAAAATGTGACACTAATTCTGTGTTTGCGTGGCTTCAAAGCTTATCCTACCCATCAGTATTTCAGGTGGAAGCTGAACAGCACTTTGTGACATTCTGCAATAGCCTTGCCGAAGTCGTCAAAATCAACTGTCCTGTAAAGGCAGTGAGAAGATCAGCTTTTCCTGCTTGGTTTGGCTATGAACTTGAGAGACTGGTGATCCGGAAGAAAATAATGCACAAAAGGTTCAAGACAACCGGTGAGATTTTCTTCTACGAGGAATTTAAGTTGCTCAGGAGGCAGTGCAAAATACTTGCGGCAGATTCTTACTACAGATACACTGAATTTCTGGAATCTTGTATTCCTAGTAATATAAAAGTATTTTGGTCTTATATGAACAATCTTAAAACGTCAACCTCATCGTTTTGTTTGAAATACAATGGTATTGAAGCAGAGGACCCCGTGTCACAGTGTGAACTTTTTGCAGATTTCTTCTCGTCGGTGTATACTTACTTGTCATTTCCCTCTAGTACTTTCGATCTAGCCACAAACTGCAACCTATATAGCCTCACCTTATCTGCTCAAGAGGTTGAAGCGAAGCTCAATACCCTGGATCCCAACAAGGGTATGGGTCCTGATCTCATACCTCCAGCAGTAGTAAAGTACTGTAGTCCTGTTTTAGCACCTATCCTCGCTGTATACTTCAACTTACTGCTGAAGAATGGCACTTATCCAGCTAACTTAAAACTTAGTTTTTATAATACCCATCTACAAATCTGGTGCTAGAACTGAAGTTACAAACTACAAGCCCATAGCCATTCAACCTATGTTTGCCAAATTATTTGAGACCCTTGTCCTAGATAAGCTTGCGTTTGACCTGGAACATACAATCGTCAATGAACAACACGGGTTCCGCAGTGGAATGTCCACTGCAACAAATCTAATCTTACTCCAAAACTATGTAACATCTGATTTTTCAAAGAATAATCAAGTCGATTGCATCTACCTAGACTTTTCCAAAGCATTCGACAGGATCAACGATCTTCTTGTCGCGGGCCTATGGTGTGTCTGGGTCTGTCTTGAAATGGATTTCTAGTTATCTGCGTAGCTCCTTTCTTATTCAATTTATTTATTAATGGCATCGGCAAGGCAATTCCAACCAAATATCTAATGTTCGCTGATGATGTCAAATTATTTCTTGAAGTTTCGTGTTTGGAGGACTGTGAACGCTTGCAGAGCGCTTTGATATCTGTTGTATTGTGGTGTAAGCATAATGCAATGGATCTTAACACTCGTAAGAGTGCTATTCTCACGATTATAGGACTGTAGGTCCACGCCTCGTTTGACGAGGGTGGCTGACGTCACTTTTCTGCAGGGCAGGACAGTAATTCTGTATTAGTTATTCCTTATCTTGGACCATCGTTAGTATAATACTGTATATGCCAGTAGACATGTTACTCGTAGTACACGTTAATTAAAATGGATGGCTTACTGTTTTACAGTAGGTGATTTACATTGTTAATAGTTAAAATAACCATTTAGTTCATATCTAAAATATCATTTTAAAGTCGTACCAAATTAAGTTAGATACCTACACGAATACAAAATATTTTATTACCTTGAACAGTGGCTCTTGGCATATAATCCAAACAGTAAACGAAACATCTGCTTACAGAGACATACTAACTTACATAATAGTGACCTTATGCCGATAGGTTGTAAATATCACTCAAACAGGAATTCGATGAAGAACGACTAAAGAATTTGTCTATTTTCATTCAAACTTCCAATTGCTATTCATCGTTATATCCCGATGCGACAAAGTTTAACGTTAGTTCAAATAGTGATCCCGGAACGACAGGAGATAATATGTTTAATTACTAGCAGTTATAAGTGACTTCGAACGCTCCAAATTCTTAAATGTATTCTTAAACCCTATTAGTTGTATTTACCTTTAAAATAAACCGTTAACCGTTAAACGTTTTAAAATTTGGAGTTTAGTTAATACAAAAACACAAATGCTGGAAGGGTTTTGAAAGATACACGATTACAATGCATGTTAAAAATAGTAGTTCCCCGCGGTTTTGCATGCAATTTCGTAGGGTTTCAAATGAGTACTTCTGATTCAAGTGAATTATATATCCGACGCCGATGTTGAGATTTCCTTATTTCTACGACCAAGTAAATATATCTTAACGGCAATCGTAAATTATTCCAGACTTAATATATTTTGTGCCCTAGTTAATATTTGTTATTTGTATTGTTGCTTTGTTTCCTCGAACTAAGGTACATACAAACTTCTGAGAAGCCTACTTCTGTCAAAAGTCATATAAACTATGCGTTTTATAACAGTCTTTAAATAAAAGTTATATAGTACATTCCTTTGATGTCTGCACACAGTACTCACCATGCATACTCTATATTTACTAAAGTGTACACTTAAAAGTAGACTTTTAATAAAACTTGTAGTTTTCTTATCTAAATATTTGTCTTATTTGTGCTCAACAGTTGTTGCAAAAAGTTTGAAATAAGAAGTGTTGTTATTATCAAGCTTACTCTATGCTTTCACGACTAAATGTAAGGAAATTCAAAATAGTGATCAAATTAATGTCATATATGATTGTGCTACTATAAAACAATGATTACACAGAACAATTGACTAAAATTAACAGGCTCTTATACTATTATATAAATATATCTTGTTCTCTTTACCTGATTTTTCTGTGCATTCTTACGGTATTTTAATCGTTGTTCTCCTAGTCGGAGTGAAAACGTATCCAATAAAGCAAAGACCATTATAATCGTTACAGACATTCTTAAGTTAGAAATGGTGTAACTAACCTGACTTATTTTATGTATATAATTTTGTTTCATTCTTTCTGCAGCTGTCTTATGTAGTGTACTGACAAAGTGCTGCAGTGTGAGTAAGACGATCCCTTGTCAACCCCTCGTCAAAAGAATCCCGTGAGTCGGACAGTGGGTCCCAGGCCGGGACCGTGGACCCACTGTCCACCCTTTAAGAAGTAGGTAAGAAATGTTTCCGACAGTTTTATGACGTGGACCTACAGTTTACCTATTCTCACATACACTAGATCAAATGCTCCTATCACCTTCAACTATCAGCTCAATGGTAATGACCTGAGTAGGGTCAACACATTATAAGACCTTGGAGTAATGATGAACCCCACGCTTAGTCCTTGGGACCATCTCGTTCATGTGTGTAACAAAGCTAACTCGGTACTTGGATTCTTGTGTCGAACGTCAAGGGATTTTCGTTCTCCATTTACACTGGCCACTCTTTTCAAGTCCATAGTCAGACCGGTCCTGGAGTACTCTTCCGTTGTCTGGTGTCCTTACCATCTTGGGCATATTGCCCCTCTTGAACGGCTGCAGATCAGACTTTTAAGGCTCATTGGGTTGCGTCTTGGATACCAGTACCTGGAGACGCCGATTGATGCCCTTCGACCTTCCCTTGGACTCCCACTTCTGTCAACAAGAAGGAAGATTGCTGATGTGATGCTATTGCACAAGATTGTGAACGGCGCAATAGACTGTCCTGATCTTTTGACTCTGCTTGAGTTTCGTGCGCCTCGGGCAACACGTTCACAAGACATGTTTTGCAGGCGTGCCTCGCCCTCGCTCTACATCCAACACAGCGCCATTCCTCGGCTGATTAGGGAGGGAATGAACTCTCTAGAAATGTGGACTTCTTTGGTTCATCCTTTCAGCCTTTCCGCAGGAGCGTACTCAAAATCATGTGTAGTGCTAATCCGTAGTAGAGCGAGACTTGATCATGATTTAAATTGTTTGAGAAAAGAATTGCCTGTTGGGTTGATTAAATTGTATTCACTTATCTGGCTATACGTGTTTTAAATTCTGTTTATTTTTTTATCGTTAAATGTAGATTTATTGCTTTATTTATTGTTGAAACTTTATAGTTTATTCATTGCCATGGTTTATTTCTATCTGTACCGCTGTTCATAGTTTATTTACCTTGTTATCTACCGTCTATAGTTATTCTCTTTGTTATTTCTGTGTATATTCATTCTTCCTGTTACGTACTGTCACATAGCTTTTCCTCTGTTACGCTGTTACAAAAAGTTTATTCCATGTTACTTCGTTAGGTATTTAAATTATGTCCAGGTTTTTTTATTAATTTTTATTTTGAGCGTGAGGAAAATGTTTGAAACTATTATAAATTTGTACATGTGTGCTTAGTGTGAGAGTTATTATTCTATCTGTGTTGCAACAGACTTGCTTTATTATAGTGGTTATCACTTGGTAATATTATTATTTATATTTATAGTTTAGTAAGTATATTATTGCAGTCTTTCTGGTCAGTGTTTCTATGTCTTATATTGTCAGCTATGCCATCTTATTGTGTCAAATATGTTGTAAAAATTATAATGGTTTACCGTTGGAAATGAATAAATAAATGAGATAAGATATACGTATAACAGTAATTATTACACTTATACTATAAAAAAACTGGAAAAGCAAAAAAAAGTAAATTTATTTGTAATTGATGAAGAAACCTTTATATCTCAACTTATTTAATTATTTGGCCTGCCGTTGTTTGTTTCAGCGATAAGCGAGAATCTGCATATCTTCCACTTCGTCTCTGCCCTGTAACAGCCATTTCGCATTAATACAGGGGCAAATAACTATTATTTCTGAGTGGAAAGAGTACAATAAAACTCATTAGTTGGTTAGGTTATGATTACTATACAGTGAATCACGCGTACAATTTCGTTGATTCCAAAAGTCGCGAACATACTCAAACAATTGGGAGCACTTGGTGTCTGTGAAAATTACGTAATAAATGCTAAAACAGTACTAGTCATACGTTATTAGACTCGTATTTACAGGAATGCACGTGGCGCTGATGAAATCATGATAAACATTTGTTCAACTAAATCTGATGCAACATCAATCTACGAGTTTTACCTTTTTTAAAAAATGTAAAATTAATGCTATTAAATTCCATTTAAAGCCCCATTAAATATCATTGAATTTTTAATATTGTTATTTTGTATTTTTGGGGTAGACGTATATTTGAAAACTTTGAGTGGTATATGCATAACAGAAAACATATTTACGATTTCATTGAAGTAACATAGACGCCGGGAGCGAAGTGATAAACACAGTTTATAAATAGAAGTGAGGTACGAATAATCAATGCTAACCATACAAACACAGAACAAACGTTACCTGAGTTTGCGCAGAAGTGAAATGGAAATTGGTCTCAGTATTGATCCCTCCCAGTTTAGAACGGTTTCCGGGTGGAGGGAGGTGGTCACATCTTTTCCTGTGAAGTTTTGTTGTACTTGTTGTGTTTTAATGTTTTATTTCCAGGAATTATCTATTATTTTACGTAGTAACGACAACATGTATAAATACAATAGTAGTTAAATGTTTTGTTTTTGTGGTGAAGTGCTTCCAGTGTTTGTGCATGAAAACAAAGCCTGTTGTAATGCCTATTCTACATTTCAAAATATATAATAGTACAGAACATTCTTAAATATCCATACAGAACGAAAATGTTGTAAAAATATATGTTCACACTGGGAATGTTAGAAATACTTACCGTTCAGGTTTTAATGGCAGTAAAGTTGATCTAGCACGCGTGATCTAACATATAATATCATCGTTATTCTAACTATATTCGTCACGTTTTTCAATGGGACTGGTTAAGTAGTTAATTTTTTCAACCTACAACGAAGAAAAAGCTTAAAATAAGCTGAAAACCCCATAGCTATGGATTATATGATATGGGACATACTTAACGAAATATGGCATTAGGTCTTATGAATGTAATGTAAACCTTGTTTTTCAAAATGTCACCATATCATAGAGTACGAATTAGTACAAAATCCCAAACCAATTAAAACAAAATATATTATCCATACAACAAAATCTACCATTATGGGAGGTCATAGTAGTACCTATACCAAATAAAAGCCATAAACATTGGAATAGTAATAATGCTTTATAGAGAAGTTTGACTGGATCTAAACTTGAAATTTGCAGAGTGAAAGAGATTCGCGATAGGAGTGAAATCAGAGTGTCAAGTGCGTGTAACGGATACGTAAATTGGTAAAACTAGGTAACTGTAATCTATAATTTTATAGCTATATTTGTACACTGTATTATTATTTTTACTGTATAAATATCGTAAATAACACACTTTATTCACTTGTTATCAACTGCAAGAATATTAATAACGTGAAAAATTATATTATAAAGGATAAAGATATTTGATTAGATTTATTTGTATGAACCTGTCTCCGTTATAAGTATCACAATGGAATAATATAAATGTATCACGAAAGATAAGTGCATACTATAACGACTTGGATTGTTGATATTATTATTCCAGAGTATTAATATTTAAATTATCAATGAGACATCCAAGATACGAGGGGTATTAGAAAAATAAGGTTCCCTTTGCCGCCGAGACAGAATGCGATATGATGGGAGAAATCTGGCGACACAGTCTTACTCATCAGCTGTCCCTCTCTCTATCCATACCACTCGCGCCTCGCTACGTCCAAAAGTGCTGGCCTAGCTGCCTTCGAAGATAGAGCTCTTTATCGTTGTTACCGCCAGATGCGAAATTCGTGCTGTGATACGTTTTATAAATGCAAAACGGATTTCACCTATCGAAATTCATCGTCAGTTAATCGAAGATTATGGGAAAAACTGCATATCTGTTCAACACGTTCGGAAATGGTGTAGAGAATTCAGTGAAGGCCGCATGGAAATTCACGATGAAAACCGAAGTGGACGGCCTTCAGTTTCGTCTTTTGGGACAGGAAGGGCCTGCTTTTTATCGCCTTTTGCCTCATGGAACAACATTAAACTCTGACAGATATTGCGACACATTAAGAAAACTGAGACGCGCGATCCAGAACCGCCGGAGAGGAAGATTGTCCAGTGGCGTGAGGACGTTCTCCGTGACAACGCTCGACCTCATGTCTCACGTCAAACTCAAGAACTGCTGACAAAGTTTGGCTGGACTATTGTGCCTCCATCTCCCCTACAGCCCAGACCTAGCCCCAAGTGATTATCGCTTATTCCCAAAATTAAAGGAACACTTGGGTGGCCAACGCGTCAGTACCGATGATGAAGTCAAGGAAGAGATTCCTCGATTCCTCAAACGATTAGCGGCAGAATTCTACAACATGGGGATAGAAAAGTTGCAGCATCGTCTACAAAAGTGTTTGGACAGAAACGGTGATTATGTGGAAAAATAGCTTAAATTTTTAGTTTTAAATTGATGTATAACACTATGCAGAAATATAGAGCTGTCTATTTAAAAAAATCATGGGAACCTTATTTTTCTAATATCCCTCGTATAAAATATTTTTGATTAGTAAGCTCCTAGTGAATATTCAGTACAATTTATTACTAAATTTGTTAACTATCAAATATTATCTGGTTTGTCTAAAATAAAAATCACAGTTCTAAATAAAAATAATGGATTTATTTAAAACTGGCAAATTAATAAGTTCAACGTTTCACAATTTTCATCACTCTATTTTCCACAAAGAATTGACAAACCTTTTACTAAATTAAAAAAATTCCTTTGGCAAGAAATAAAAATATTAATCAAATATATCAAACTAAAAATCAGAGCTCTCTTCTAAAATAAAATAATAAAGTTTTAAAATAAAAATCAAATACCACTTGGAAATAATTAAAATAAAAATGTTCACTTCTAAGTTCCCTCAAAATTCGAAATAAAATTTAAATTTCTCTTTCCACTAGTTGAACCTTAACTTTCAAGTCTCTACAATTCAGATTACAACTCTCTCAAACAATTATTAATGTTCAATTAATTTCCAATTTATTAATAATTCATAATAAAACAGTTCCAGTTAAATATTAATAAATTACTACTTTTCCAAATCTCAATTAAAGTTTTTAACGAAGTTCAATTTAAATTCACTTTCTTGCAAGCATGAACCAAATGTAACTTGTATGATTCTATTATGATCTATTGTTCCTCGAGAATAAGTTATTCAGATTGCTCTGTAGTTTATATATGAATTTAATGTTTTCCTATCAAAAAAGACAACAAAATTAATTTAATATCAGATCTGGTAGACTATTTGAATAAAACGTTCAATAAATTGTGCTTACCTCAAACCAATCGCGGAAAAAAATTTAAGAAACACGGCGCACTGTAATCAACTTACTCTCAAAAATAACCAAACGAAGGGCGAAAATTATGAGCGGGCGCTTAAATACTTTCCTTTCCAATCAACTTAACAGGACATCCGCCGTGTACTCTCATTGGTCCAGCTGTATCAAACAAGGAGAACCATACTCGCAACAAGACAAGTTCTAATCAATTCAAGGCAGTCAACCTGCCTTCCTAACAATTTAAAACATGTTCGTTTTTACCCTGACTTTTCACAATCTAATCTAAAATTAAATCCCAATGTTTCGATCCCAAAATTTTTATTTAATTTAAGTTTTAATTAAAAAAATAAATCAATTTAGCTTAAAAACGCTACACATACATTATACCTGCTAGATTTAACATTTACTTATAAGATGTTACGGACTTTTTTTCTACTTCTTAATTCTTAATCCATATTTGGGTTGTTGACACAAAACATCTGTAGTGTAAACAACCTAACTGAATAAATTAGATAAAAGGCGGGGAAGGTCATGGCGTGATGAATCTTTGAAGAGTAAAATACACTCTGTTATTGGTTTATTTTAACATGGTCATTGATTTAACCATTATTAGTGTAAAAGACCCATCACTATAATTAGAAATCTAAAAATAGGGTCGTAGAGACAAGAAGTAGTAAACAAACTACCCCGAACATGAACTAATAAAGTTAATAGTACTTGTTGTTAGTTTTCAAAGAGCATATATTTTAATGCTTAAAAAGCTTATTGGAAAACCAATTACATATGCGAATTTAAGACTCAAAAACTATAAAATGATAATCTATTTTCACAATATCCTTTAATAAGGTATGTAACTTAAAATCACACATTTATAAATTGAAACACCAGAGTAGGGTAAAAGAAGTATACTATATGATTGTAAAATATACAATGAATTGTTACTAGTCACTACAAAATCTGTTCGCCTTTAACTTAAGTTGCAATCAACAATAACCCGATTATAGGAAATAATATGTTTTTAAATTATATAGTTTTGAATATAGGTGTTACACGGGCAGTTATTCTACTCACGTACCTGCAAATGCACTTTCATGTACGTTATGTATTATTCATAGATAGTTATTTGTTATTTTGCTATTATACGCTATTCTACAATATTATTTATCAAACAAATATAAATTACAAATCTGATATATTTGATATAAGTATTGGCTCTGATAATGGCAATAATGAAACAACCTATTATTGTTTATTACATATAATCAGCCAAAACAATAAACAGCAGCGCTATATCTGCTAAAAAATAGAATGTAAGTAGCAAAGATTGCTATTTGCGTCTTAAATGCCTCATTTAGTTTTACACATTCTGGGTAATTTTGTAATTGCCTTTCTTCATATAGGAGGCTTTTATGTTTTTGCGTCAGTTTTGGATAGAATATTTAAGTTTATTCTGAGATTTGTGTAGTCAAAATATTGTGAGCTCTTTTTATCCGAAGTATCGGGATGTAAACCAAAATCTGTACTTCAAAAACAAAATATAATATAAATAAAATATCCACTGAACATATTTTTTAAAAATGTAAAAAAAATTTATTCGTTATTTAGATTAAATTTTTGTTCATATACAAAACAGACGTTTACTATCTAAAATATATCTTTTTACCTAACGCAAGGAATAATTTTTAAATCAATTTCTTAAGTTCCTTGGTGGAGGGGTGGTTTAATACTTTGAATCTATTTATAAAGGGAACACTGTTTCAATTATTAAGTGTGAAAATAAAGGTAGACCAATAATCAATCAATAACCAGTCCATTATGTTAAAGTTCGAGTAAATTTAGAGGAAACGTTCATCTTATACAGTAAATTAATACTTTTCAACTATCGATAGACCTTAATATATTAATTTGAATTTGTTTTATGCATTATTAATTGAATTATATTTTGATTGTTTGGTTACACACTTTATACCTGGCCATATGCAAAATAAGCGAATATTTAATTATTTCATATTCTATATAAGTATTAGAGGACTATGTTTTAGCCTTGTTTATTAGGGTGAATTCTTTGGACTTTCCCCTCCCCTCACTTCCAATCGGGCCCCTTTGGCTGAGTAAACCTTGCTCCAATCATGCAGTCAAATGACAATTAAATAAGTAGGATTTTTTTTAGTTTTGTCGAAGGCTGTAAGGAGCATATCTCGAGGACAAATTGAATAATGGATCCAAAGTGTTGCCTTTATATTCGTTTTTACGTAGCTTAAGCCTTGCAGTTCTCTGAATATCACTAATAACAAACCCAACTAAAATAGAGAATTATTAGCTGAGCATTAGCAAAGCCTATCAAACGTTGGTCTGGAACAATTTCATATCTGTTTATCTGTCTCTGTATTTATGTATGTCTCTCCGGACGATACCTCGAAAACAAAACAACCATTAGACTTGAAATTTTTCATGAAGCTTCATTTATATATTAGTAACACCGAGTTTGATGATACTGCATGTCACTTCATGGGATTTGGCTGAGAGTTATCGAATATTTTTACATTGGTCTTATAATTAAACAAAATTAATCAAATCCTTTGAGATTTTAGCATGCAAACTTTATTCATAGGGTTAGAGAAAAGAGTGAAATAGGCCATGTCAAAACCCAGTAAAAGTTTTTTTTCGGCATAATATAGTGCTGTAACACCCTCTTAGCTCACAGAAACTTTTATTATTTGAACACTGCTATGTAACATAAGTTAATGAACAAAAACGGTAATGCATTATGTAGCAAGACATCTAGAGAAATATTTCATCTGGTGACCTTAAATATTTTCGTGACTATACATTTCGACATACAAAAGAATGTGATCTATGATGGTGCATGTCCAACCATGAAGTTTGGCTGCACGTCATTGAAGACTATAACTTATTAGGCTAACACAGTTTCTTTTTTTGCCTGTCGGAGGAGTTGCAATAATTTCTTTACGATCACCGTCTTTCTATCTGTCAGCAGGACACATTAAGAATAAAATGAGCTATACCTTGCATGCAACCTCAGCGTCTACTACATGACACATGGTGTGACGTATACCTGCCTTGTTGGCTGAGCGTCAGCGAAGGGGCAGGACAACTTTCATTTCAATCTGTGTCTGTCCACACGATATCTCAGAGACTAGCTATTGTGTAATATTGATTGAATGAGCCTGCCAAATGTAATCAACTATTCTGTGTAAGTAACATTTTTTATGGTAGCACGACAACATCTTTATTGAATTTAAACACTATTTTAATTATAATATTGATGTTCTATGATAAAACTTTAACTGACACTAAACTCCTGTTCTCAGTCCTAACATGTGTGTATATTTTCTTCATCTAAACAACAAGGCAAACTAAATAACTTGGAAATATCTTAGAATAAAAGAAGATTGCAAGAGTTTTTTGACAGAAGTAGTGTATTAGACCGTTAATTTAAACGTCCTGAATTATACAGAAGTTGGCTTCTCAGTTCTACATCTACACACACACACACACACACACTCGCGTTCGGAGACGACCTTTTGCTTTAGAGTATCACTAACTTTATGGATAATATACTTAATAAAAACAACCAAGAGAAAGGAGAAGACGCCAGCATGGAAATTGAGCAGAGCACAAGCGATGCAGTACTAAGTGGAGGAGTCAGAAATGGTATCGGAAACCTCCAGCGGGGCAGAATAAACTCTGCACCGTCTGGTAGATGCAACCAAGCACCGATTGAGAGATTGGGCTTGAAAATCCACGAGCTCTCAGAATATATCATGGACAGGAATAATGTCCATGGAGAGATAAAGAAGTTAGTCAGGACGATTGACACAGCATATCACCTGGCGCTAAAGGATTTTATAGCTGCGTCGAAAACAGCTCCAGGCAAGACGGTGCAAGCTACTCAAACCTCTCCCAGTACGACTTTCCCGACGAGTGTACCGAAAACACCTAACCACACGTCTAAAGAGTCAAACCCGAAAAAGAGGCCACTATCGACGCCAAGTCCCAACTCCGGACTAGATCTTCAGCTGTCCAAAAAACAGGCCCAAGGCACCTGGGCTGAAGTGACCCGGTGGGGAAAAAAGAAGAAAGTATTACAAAACCCGGTAGTAACAACGAAAGAGGCTCAAAAGCCGCAAGATAGAGATGGCCCTAAAAATAGCCACCGCAAAACAAAGAGAAGAAGACAAAGAACCAAAGCTGTACTTGTACAACCAGCGGAAGGGCGAACGTACGCAGATCTCCTAAAAGAGATCAAAGCGAAAGTGAACCCAACTGAGACCGGCGTGGACATAAAGTCCATCAAGCAGATGAGACAAGGGGGCGTCCTACTGGAAATGAGCCCCAAGTCCGAGGACAGTGCAGCTTTTGCTGCCGCAATAAAGACGGCAACCGAAAACATCGGTACGGTAAAAACACTGACGCCACTGACTACGATAGAGATTCTCGATCTGGACGGAGTCTCTACCGAAAACGATGTTCGTGAAGCTCTTAAGCGGGACTCTACGACTAACATGGAGATTAAACGGATCAACCTGACCAAAGTGACAGCACGGGGACAACGTGCGGCTTTCTGTGAAATTGACGAGGCTAGCGCGATTAAGGCACTCGACAAAGCTCGCATAAAAAATCGGATGGGTGAATTGCCACATCCGTCTAGTCGTTAAAGTGATCCGCTGTTTTAGGTGTCTCGGTTTTGGTCACCAAGCGAATAAGTGTGCGGGACCAGATAGAAGCAAATGCTGCTACAAGTGTGGCGGAAAAAATCATAAGTCTGCCGACTGCATAGAAGAGCCGAAATGTTACCTATGTGCACTGGATAAGGAAGACAAGAACAGTGTAGGCCATATCACTGGCTCCAAGGAGTGTAAGCCGTTCCGCACGGCACTTGCCGAAGCAACGAAAGAGCAAAAATGACGCGGGTACTTCAAGGTAACCTGAATAGATGCGCTCTGGCGCAGAACCTACTGTGCCAGCGTATCTTCGAACAAAAGATCGATATCTGCCTCATCTGTGAACAATTTCTGCACACCAAAGATAGTACATGGTTTGCTGATGAATCAGGCACGGCAGCCAATTGGATCACGAATTCAAAGAAGGTCACCGTCATGGACAAAGGAAGCGGACCAGGTTTTGTCTGGATCAAAACGCCAATGAGCTATTTTATCAGCGTTTATTTTTCACCAAACTAGGGGATCAGTATGTTTCGCCAGAAATTGGCGAACATAGAGAACACTATTCTTGAGTTTGACGGAGAAGTCATCGTAGGCGGCGACTTCAACGCCAAATCGACTGAATGGGGAGCTGACCTTTCTGATACCCGAGGAAACGAGGTTGCTGACGTCGCAGCAAGGCTCGACCTTGTAATTCTGAACACCGGGAACTCCACGACCTTCCGAAGACCAGGGTTTCGAGAGGCCATCATTTTTATCTTCAAACAAACATCTCTTTAAATTATCGATATTTATTGTTTTGTTTAAAATACTTCTTTTAATTCCTTTACACCTTACTGGATTTTTATCTAGATATTTGTATGAGTACATCTTTGATCGCAATCCACAAAATACTTCTAATATCTCGCCATTAAGTTCGTCTTTGAATTTTCCTATTACTTTTTTTATTTTTATTGGTGAAACATTCATGATCTTTTGGATAATTGCTCGTATCAAACTCATCTATATTTTCTTTAATAATTTTATAAGGATCACGTTTCATTTCAAGAAAATAACTATCTGTATCCATGTAACATAGATTCAAATCGGGATCATACTTCTTAAGTTTATCGTAATAAAACTCGTACATTAACAATTTTGAAAGGTCAAGAACTGAAAACCCTATGTAGGTTGGCTTGTTAAATTTAACTTTCTGCTTGTACATATGACTTGCTATACAGTTGTCGTAAAAGATATTGAAACATTTGGAGTTCGTTTTCTTGGCCTGTTTCATTGAAAATTCTTCATTTCCTAATTTGATATCACATCTATTTCGCGCATTTTCCATAGATTTTCCAAAAACAGAGTTGTTCATCAGCTTATAAAAGTCCTTTTCGAAGTCACTTGTAGCTTTTGTTCTCATATTGGTATTAAAATCAATATATTCTTTCATAAAAGGCTTCTGATCAAATGCTATAACCCTATTCACATGTTTCAACACCACCCCTTGTTCGAGGTAAAATTTCAAATTTCTTGAATGAACGACATATTCGGTTTTGTTTAATAGAGTTGTACACAACTTGTTTTTATAATGTTCTGGAGCAAGAGGTAAATCTTTATGATTTTCATGCAAATTTGTTTGATATTGAAGATCAACTTCAAGAACATATCCATAATCTTCGTCGCCAGTGAGTTCTAAAATTGTATCTTGCCATTCGTCTTTTATATATGTTTTCGTATCCATCCACTTGATATCTCCATAAGGTAAATTTTGTGAAAGAGCCCAAGCATAGTGATTATTTGCATCGACGTACAACAGATAATTTTCAGGTTTTGTCTTATCGAAATCTTTCAAATATTTATTGTTTGCTTTCACATATCGTTTAATACATTGAGAAAGGCCACCACGAATACCTTTTTCAATCATTAAATACATATTATAATCACTAATCAATTGTAATTCTATTTTCGTTAATTTTAACATAGCATCCCATGCGAGGCTTGGAGCTGTTAGATAATGTGCCGGATCAAGTTTATAGCAATTCAAACAAATATTTCTAAAATTTTCAAATATATCAGCGAGCAATAAAACATCTTGTATATTGTACAAATCAGAGTAATTTCCTAAATTTTTCACTTTTAATGTGTTCCATACATTTAAATAGTTTTGAAAATCCTTCACAGATATGCTCTCATCTGTCAAAAGTAAATAGAAATGTGAAGGAAACAGGATTTTTCCGAACATTTGCCATCGTTCAGTGAAACAAGAAAACAGTAACACTACGTTTCGAGATCTGCAATCTGATCTCTTCTTCAGGTAAAGAACTAACCTAATACATAATTACAAACTAGGTTAAAATAAACAAATCTTACTAAAGCGTTGTGGCACGCCTAAGTCAGGAATCACAACCTACATGTTGTTAGTCAACTTCACTAAAGACATGCACTTAATTTAAAACTATACAAAACACTAATCATTAAAACTAAACTACGGAAACAGGTCACAACACGTCTTCACTCGTTTACTAACCACCTACGACTGACCAGAGCCAATGGTAATCGTGACGGCTGGCTAAAACAAGATGGCGGAAATACAAGGGAAGGGGAACAGGGACCTTTCGTTATTATTGGTTCATGCGAGATGAACTTCTTAAAACCATATTGTGACTCCGCATTGGTTTATTACAAATTTCCGATCCGTTTGATACTTTTGGTTTTCTCTTTAGTTCATTTTTTAGAATTGGCAACCAAAGCGGCCTAATCTCGACTGATGGTTGACTGATTGGTTGGTCTGCCAATTTAATGTATGTTGCCTCAATTAATTTCCTTTTGAAGAAATGTGGTTCCCGATGTATTATGTGGGCTTCATCCCAATTCATATGATGGTCTTTGGACCAACAATGGTGTGCAATTTTTGACTTTTCTGTGAAACCCTTTCTCGTGTTTTCTTTGTGTTCTTTTATCCTTACGTTTAGTGGTCTTTTTGTCTCGCCTATGTATTCCCTATTGCAGCTACATTTTATACTGTAAACACAGTTTTTGGAATCCTGTGTGAAATTTTTTGGTTTTGTTTTTACGAGACTTTGTCTAAGAGTGTTGTGTGTTTTAAACGCGGTTCTAATGTTGTACTTTCTACCTACTCTTCTAATTTTCTCCGATAATCCCGGCACATAAGGGATTGACATAAACGCAAATTTATCACAATTCTGTTTTTCTGACTCAGGAATGATTCTTCTGGTTCGTTTGCACTTATTAATTACTAATTGAGGGTATCCATTGCTTCTGAGATCCGATTCAATTTTCTTAAATTCTTCTTTTAGTCCATCTTTATCTGAGCACAAGCTCTTTGCTCTATCAAACAACGAGTAGGCTACTCCTTCTTTGACAGATTTTTGATGGTTGGATTGATAATTTAAATATTTTCCTGTGTGTGTTATCTTTCGAAAAACAGTTGTCTTAAGGACATCCCTATCTCTTAATACACACACATCCAAAAAGGGAAGCTTGTTTTGGACTTCCACTTCCATTGTGAGGCGGATGGAAGGAGAAATACTATTAATGTGATTCAAAAAATTATTTAATTCAATGTCTCCATGAGGAAAAATAACAAAGGTATCATCCACATACCTCCACCAAATCTTCGGTTTGAACTGAGCTGAAGCCAAAGCTTTTCGCTCGAATTCCTCCATAAAGATATTGGCGAAAATGAGAGACAGTGGAGAACCCATTGCCATCCCCTCATCTTGACGGTAAATTTTACCCTCTAACTCAAAATAATTGCATTGAGTGCATAGTTCTAACAGTTCCATAATTACTGGCACGGGAAGTTTAGTTCTATCCTTTAATGTTTGGTCTTCTTTGAGACGTGATTTAATAATTCCGAGAGTTTCTGGAACTGGTACATTAGTAAATAGACTTTCGACATCAAAACTTACCAGTTTGTCAGTTTCAGTCAACTTTACGGATTTCGACTTCTCTACGAAATCCCTGGAATTTTTGATGAAAGAGTCAGTTTTTCCTACCAATGGCGTTAAGATGTCCAAGAGGACTTTAGACAATTCCCTGCAAGGTGAATCACGAGAACTAATGATGGGCCGGAGAGGGATGGTAGGTTTGTGGATTATGGGAAGGCCATACATATGGGGGATTTTGGAGTGGTGAGGAGTTAATTTAGATCTAAATTTATCTGAAAAAAATTCTTTATGTTTTCTTAAAGTGTTTGCTACTTTGCGTTCAAATGAATCAGTCGGGTCTTTATTTAAAACTGTATATTTGCCAGTATTTAAAGTTTCCGCAATCTTTTCTTTATACGCTACTGAGTCAAGTACCACAGTAGCGTTGCCTTTGTCGGCAGGTAAGATTTTGACCGTGTCGTCTTTCCCAAGGATCGACCTGGCCTTTTTCTCCTCTATTGTCAAATTGGGTTTTGTGGGAGGAATTTTTCTGAGTAAAAGACTGGCCTCACAACGAAACCGGTCACCCTGTTCCTCAGGTAACTGTGAAACAGCCGACTCGATTCCAGTTACGAAATCCAGTGCCTTTACCGATTTTTGTGCCACAGAAAAGTTTAAACCCTTGGATAAGACTGATATTTCCGCTTCATTCAGGATTTTTGAAGAGAGGTTGATTACATTTTTATTATTTGCATCCGTATTCACGTTGCCATCCTTAGGCAAATCACAATTTTTAGGCCTAATTTTTTCCAGTTTGGAGATTTTCTTTTCTTATCTGTTTCAGAAACTTTTATACATCTATTTTGGATGCTTTTGAGAATGTTGTTGAATTCTGTACCGATCAGTGTTTTTAATTCAGTGTTTTTACACTCAATACTATTTTGGAGGAGGTATCTTTCACGATGATGATATGCAATTCTTTCTTTAAGTAAAGATTTAGAAGCAGAAGACACAATTTTACTGGCTTTCCTACTATGAAAAGGAGTTTTTAGAGTTAACCCTATAGGCATAAGGTCTTCAACCTTACATTTACGCAAGAAAGTTAAATGATTAATGTGTTTAGTTAATTTAAGATGCAAGATCTCAAGGTCTTTGATTTGTTTACTGGTTCCGGGTCCGTACCGAGAATCAATTCTTTGTTTGAAGGTTATTTTTGACGATGGAAGGATTTATTTATTTACATACGGTATACACCATTTCACATTTGTTTTAGGTATTGTGAAAATACAAGAGGCTTGATATAAACAACTTGCATAAATAGTTTACATGCATACATGCTAAAGCAAACAGAAGCAAAAAAATAAGCAAAACAAGTGTCAAATAACATCAACATCGTGAAAAAAAAGAAAAATTACAACAGCAATATAGTTCATAAACAAGTGCAACATGAAGGTGGAACCGTAAAAAAGACTTAATTAAAGTACCGGTAGCGTATAAAATATAGAGTTACTTATATACTACTGAGACATACATATGCATATGAACAAATACAATACGAAAGAAAAAATAAAGATTAGCGTAGCCTATGTTCATTGATATATATAAAAAAATCACAAGAAACCATTTTCATTTAGCAAAATATAAAACATGCTACAATACATGCAAAGTTTGATGCTATTATAATAATATATGAACAAAAGTGTTAAGAAAATAGCAAGCAATATATAACATTCACAAGAAACCATCTCTATTTAGTGAAATATACAATATGCGACAATACATGCAGGGTTTGATCCCATTAAATATAAACAAAAGTGTTAACAAAAAAAACCAAAACAAAAAAAACCAAAACAAAAAAACAGCAAGCAAAATATAACGTTCAGTGTCAGAGTTTTTTGGCCAGAGAGATATTTAGTGACCTCCCTCTTGAATGATGTGTCGGACATGCTGAACAAATCAATATGCGCAGGAAGACCATTTCCCAACCTGTGAATTCTCGGTATTGTACTGTTGTACGCATAGTTCGTAGCGAGGAATTCCCTCTCGAAAAGCTGCACAGATCTTGAAGATGGTCGAGGACAACGAAGATTGATCCTCTCTAAAAGTCTCGGGGAATCACAAGACGACGACAAAATCTTCTTTAAGAACATCAGGTCAGCAATTTGGCGTCTGGTGCTCAAGGGTAGGAGCCCAAAGTGGCGTTGCAGATCTTCAACAGGAACCCCGTCGTAGGCAAATCCAAGTCTCAACCCAATCAGCCTGATGAATCTTATCTGAATTCTTTCAACGAGTTCAACCTGACCCAACAGGTAGGGAGACCATACAGGCGAACAGTATTCCAATATTGGTCGAACCAACTGGACGTACAGGGCCCGAAGTGTCCATGGTGAAAACCCATCTCGAGAAGTCCTAAATATAAGACCGAGGGCAATAGTGGCTTTCCTAGTAATTGCAGACAGATGCTGTTCAGGGTTCAGTGACGAGGACAAGATAACTCCCAAATCCTTAACTGTACTTGAGCGATTCAGTATGGTTCCCTCCATCTCGTAGTTGAAGACTATGACCCTAGCTGAGCGATGGAATGAGACCACAGAGCACTTTGCGAAATTTATATCCATGCCATCCCGCACACACCAGGAGACGACACTTTCCAAGTCAGATTGCAGAGAGGCGCAGTCTTGAAGTGTGGATATCTCCCTATATACCTTGGCGTCATCCGCGAACATTAACAGGCTAGACGATGTGACGACATTCTGAAGGTCATTAATGAAGATAGAAAAAAGGGCAGGTCCCAGCAGAGAACCCTGAGGCACCCCAGACACCGCCTCAAATGCAAAAGATGTCTCACCGGCATGACGAGAGATCCAGTCACTCCCCAAGTCCTAAGTTTTGCTAGGAGATGAATGTGGCTTATCCTGTCGAAAGCCTTTGACAAATCAAGATAAACGCAATCGACCTGGTCGCCCAATCTGAAGGAGGATGTAATGTCATTCTGCAAAGTCACGAGATTGGTTGTTGCCGACCTTCCCTTCATAAAACCGTGTTGAGCTGGAGAGATGATGTTCTTGGCTTCAAACGAAAGTCTACGTAAGACCAGGGACTCAAAAACTTTGGCTAGGGCAGGCTGAATTGCAACAGGTCTGTAGTTCTTGGCATTTACTGGATCATCACTTTTCAGTATAGGTGCAATAAAGCTCGACTTCAGGTTCTTAGGGAAAATGCCCAGAGTTAGAAGAGCATTGAAATATTGGGTGACATGTGGAGCCAAGATACCACTACAAAACTTCAATACTACCGGGGGAATCCCATCTGGCCCCGCGCCCTTCCTTTCATCCAGCCCAGCTAATGTCTCCTCCACTTCTTCACATGAGATGTGAAAACCTGACAGATGGAATGAGGTTTCCAGCTCCAAAGGAACTGGAAGTGTTTGTGGGAGCCTGTATACAGAAGAGAAATAAGAAGCAAACAAGTCACATATGCCTTTAGGGGTGTCCGCTGTCACGTTGTCAAGGTACAGGTTGGAAAGTGCTGAAGACTTGCGTTTCATATTCCTGATGTGTCCCCAGAAGACCCTCACATTGCTTGGTATGGAGTTTTCAATACGAAGTATATAGTCCCTGTAACAGGAGGCGGATAGAGTCCTACACCTTGCACGAACACTACGAAATTCCAAGTAGTCAGAGTCTTTTAATGACTTTTTGAACTTGACGTGCAGCTTCAAAATGACTAGTGCCTTCAGCTCTAATGAAAACCAACAAGGGAAGTTGCGTTTTCCAAGTACTTTCGTGGGGGTCAAGTCCCTGATCACCCCACTGAGAGAACCACAAAAATCAATGAATGCTGTCTCCACACTATCCCCCATCACGTTGCTCAGTTCCGGATACGGCCAACCCTGAATCACTCTAAATATCTCAAACAGATCACTCCTCCTAAAGTCGTAGATATGGGTCCTGTTATTATCAGTGACTGGTCTGAAACATGGAACGGTAATATCGAGAGCTGGATGATGTGATTCCACCTGAACAAGGCGATCAAGAGACCTTCGGACACTGATGTCTATCCTGGAAGAGAAAACTAGATCCAGTAATATTCCACGGTCGTTGTTAACACCGTTGACC
The DNA here is from genome assembly GCF_021130785.1 of Homalodisca vitripennis. Classification (NCBI taxonomy): domain Eukaryota; kingdom Metazoa; phylum Arthropoda; class Insecta; order Hemiptera; family Cicadellidae; genus Homalodisca; species Homalodisca vitripennis. Next base: position 460,640 of record NW_025776166.1, read on the forward strand.
TGTGTAAGATTGAAGATATGGGCAAGATCTTTGATTGGCTGGCTCGCAGGATCATGAATTTGAGAGCCGAGAGGATCCCAATCCGCGTTGGGGAGGTTAAAATCGCCCAACAACAGGATAGGTTCAAAATTTTCAGAGGTGAAGAGCAGCTCTTCGACAATTGAGGCAAAATCAAAGTATTGGCTTGAGGGCATGTTAGGTGGAAGGTAGACTCCGCCGACCAGCATCCGATGACTAGATGATAATTTGACAGTAGCAAAAACACATTCTACAGATCTATCCTTTGGTATGATTTCTTGGGATAGTATGTTATCCTTTATTGCAAGCAAAACACCTCCCCCGCTAACCTTAGATGAGGTCAGTTCTGAACGATCACAACGAAATATATTATAATTCTGCAAACCAAGCTCAGCACTACAAATGTCGGCAGATAAATTAGTTTCAACCAGTATTAATATATCATAATTATGGCAGACAGATATTGATTGTTTCAATGAGGTAAACTTTGTCCTTAAGCCGTTGACATTTTGGAAATAGAGTTCCAAAGCTGACTGGTTTACCCCAGCATTTTCTAGTTTTTTGGCTCGAAGGTAGTTATACAGGGTGATCCTTTCAAGTAACGTATAGTGATGTTACTTTCCCCATTCATCCTGCGTCTCCCCAGTTCATCCCTCAGCTTCTTAAGATATTGCCGTTCCTTCATGGTGCGATCTCTCGATATAGAAATGTCAGAGAGGGCGGGATCAACGTCAGAAATTGCCTCTTTAGAGAAGCCGCTAACGAACTGCATCGCGTCTTCTACCGAACAAAAAACAACTTTCAGTGGTCTATCTTTATCTTTTAATGGCTTGCCCAACCTGAAAATTTTTAGGCCGTTGACATGAATGCCGATATTCAAGGCATCAATTACCTTTGAAATCAGCAAAGTGTCATGCTCCTTTTTAGTTTTGGTGTCCCTGCTCAAGCTCTCCTTGAGGTTAAAGATAATAATATTCCGTTTCCGAAATAGACGCTCGTTGATTTCTTGGATGACATTCTCCTCAGATTCACCCCCACTGTAATCTTCTCGTGTCTGTTTGATTTTGGCTATTTCGTCGTGGATTACATTAATATCCGTCTCATTTGAGGTCACTCTCGGTTCCAATAAATCCACAGTAACCTTATTAGCTTGGATATCGGTCTTGATTTCCAAAATTCCTGCAATTATACCGTCAATATTGTCAAGGTTATCGAGTTTCTGCACTATTATAGCGAATTGGTCGTTCAGATGATCAATTTTTAAAGATAGGTCATCCGTGTTAACGTTATTATTATTATTATTATTATTATTTATTTATCAACGGTAATACACCATTTTACAGATAGGGATATCAAAATGACAATACAAATTGTAGAAAAACAATACAAAGGTATCAATAAATAACAAAACAATAAAATATTGCAAGCACGTCAACCAACAACAAGCTAAATCAATAAACAAACTTAATAAACTAAAACAACAATTCAATAACCAATCATTTTTTTTGTTTTTTTTGTTTTGGTCAACCAACAATAAACTAGTTCAATAGGCAAACTAACAAACTAAATAACAATTCAATAAATAGAGGTAACACGAGGAAAGCAGTGTATAAATAATAACAATAACAGTTTAACAACAATAGCAATAGCTAACATAACAATGACAAGAAACAACGATAACATACATAAACATAAAAACAATAAGTAAGCTCGAGATATAATATATTTATTTATAAAGGAGAACTCCATTCCGGAAAACAAACATTCACCGGGGAACCCGACTCTGGAAGACTCCTCTGATCACAGATTGGCTGTCATCAAAGAAGTCACGCGCTCGCATTTCCATGTTTTCTGGGTGCCATCAGCTATTTTCCTGTATTCCGCCGGAGTTATTCTGACGCACTCAGGATGGAACCTGAGTGAAGGATGGAACCAATTTGAAGGATTGTGAAGGAAACAGGATTTTTCCGGACATTTGCCATCGTTCAGTGAAACAAGAAAACAGTAACACTACGTTTCGAGATCTGCAATCTGATCTCTTCTTCAGGTAAAGAACTAACCTAATACATAATTACAAACTAGGTTCCCCATTCCTGTTCCCCTTCCCTTGTATTTCCGCCATCTTGTTTTAGCCAGCCGTCACGATTACCATTGGCTAGTCCCTCTGGTCAGTCGTAGGTGGTTAGTAGACGAGTGAAGACGTGTTGTGACCTGTTTCCGTAGTTTAGTTTTAATGATTAGTGTTTTGTATAGTTTTAAATTAAGTACATGTCTTTAGTGTTAGTGAAGTTGACTAACAACATGTAGGTTGTGATTCCTGACTTAGGCGTGCCACAACGCTTTAGTAAGATTTGTTTATTTTAACCTAGTTTGTAATTATGTATTAGGTTAGTTCTTTACCTGAAGAAGAGATCAGATTGCAGATCTCGAAACGTAGTGTTACTGTTTTCTTGTTTCACTGAACGATGGCAAATGTCCGGAAAAATCCTGTTTCCTTCACAATCCTTCCATCGTCAAAAATAACCTTCAAACAAAGAATTGATTCTCGGTACGGACCCGGAACCAGTAAACAAATCAAAGACCTTGAGATCTTGCATCTTAAATTAACTAAACACATTAATCATTTAACTTTCTTGCGTAAATGTAAGGTTGAAGACCTTATGCCTATAGGGTTAACTCTAAAAACTCCTTTTCATAGTAGGAAAGCCAGTAATATTTTGTCTTCTGCTTCTAAATCTTTACTTAAAGAAAGAATTGCATATCATCATCGTGAAAGATACCTCCTCCAAAATAGTATTGAGTGTAAAAACACTGATCGGTACAGAATTCAACAACATTCTCGAAAGCATCCAAAATAGATGTATAAAAGTTTCTGAAACAGATAAGAAAAAGAAAATCTCTAAACTGGAAAAAATTAGGCCTAAAACATGTGATTTGCCTAAGGATGGCAACGTGAATACGGATGCAAATAATAAAAATGTAATCAACCTCTCTTCAAAAATCCTGAATGAAGCGGAAATATCAGTCTTATCCAAGGGTTTAATCTTTTCTGTGGCACAAAAATCGGTAAAGGCACTGGATTTCGTAACTGGAATCGAGTCGGCTATTTCACAGTTACCTGAGGAACAGGGTGACCGGTTTCGTTGTGAGGCCAGTCTTTTACTCAGAAAAATTCCTCCCACAAAACCCAATTTGACAATAGAGGAGAAAAAGGCCAGGTCGATCCTTGGGAAAGACGACACGGTCAAAATCTTACCTGCCGACAAAGGCAACGCTACTGTGGTACTTGACTCAGTAGCGTATAAAGAAAAGATTGCGGAAACTTTAAATACTGGCAAATATACAGTTTTAAATAAAGACCCGACTGATTCATTTGAACGCAAAGTAGCAAACACTTTAAGAAAACATAAAGAATTTTTTTTTTCAGATAAATTTAGATCTAAATTAACTCCTCACCACTCCAAAATCCCCCATATGTATGGCCTTCCCAAAATCCACAAACCTACCATCCCTCTCCGGCCCATCATTAGTTCTCGTGATTCACCTTGCAGGGAATTGTCTAAAGTCCTCTTGGACATCTTAACGCCATTGGTAGGAAAAACTGACTCTTTCATCAAAAATTCCAGTGATTTCGTAGAGAAGTCGAAATCCCTAAAGTTGACTGAAACTGACAAACTGGTAAGTTTTGATGTCGAAAGTCTATTTACTAATGTACCAGTTCCAGAAACTCTCGGAATTATTAAATCACGTCTCAAAGAAGACCAAACATTAAAGGATAGAACTAAACTTCCCGTGCCAGTAATTATGGAACTGTTAGAACTATGCACTCAATGCAATTATTTTGAGTTAGAGGGTAAAATTTACCGTCAAGATGAGGGGATGGCAATGGGTTCTCCACTGTCTCCTATTTTCGCCAATATCTTTATGGAGGAATTCGAGCGAAAAGCTTTGGCTTCAGCTCAGTTCAAACCGAAGATTTGGTGGAGGTATGTGGATGATACCTTTGTTATTTTTCCTCATGGAGACATTGAATTAAATAATTTTTTGAATCACATTAATAGTATTTCTCCTTCCATCCGCCTCACAATGGAAGTGGAAGTCCAAAAACAAGCTTCCCTTTTTGGATGTGTGTGTATTAAGAGATAGGGATGTCCTTAAGACAACTGTTTTTCGAAAGATAACACACACAGGAAAATATTTAAATTATCAATCCAACCATCAAAAATCTGTCAAAGAAGGAGTAGCCTACTCGTTGTTTGATAGAGCAAAGAGCTTGTGCTCAGATAAAGATGGACTAAAAGAAGAATTTAAGAAAATTGAATCGGATCTCAGAAGAAATGGATACCCTCAATTAGTAATTAATAAGTGCAAACGAACCAGAAGAATCATTCCTGAGTCAGAAAAACAGAATTGTGATAAATTTGCGTTTATGTCAATCCCTTATGTGCCGGGATTATCGGAGAAAATTAGAAGAGTAGGTAGAAAGTACAACATTAGAACCGCGTTTAAAACACACAACACTCTTAGACAAAGTCTCGTAAAAACAAAACCAAAAAATGGCACACAGGATTCCAAAAACTGTGTTTACAGTATAAAATGTAGCTGCAATAGGGAATACATAGGCGAGACAAAAAGACCACTAAACGTAAGGATAAAAGAACACAAAGAAAACACGAGAAAGGGTTTCACAGAAAAGTAAAAAATTGCACACCATTGTTGGTCCGAAGACCATCATATGAATTGGGATGAAGCCCACATAATACATCGGGAACCACATTTCTTCAAAAGGAAATTAATTGAGGCAACATACATTAAATTGGCAGACCAACCAATCAGTCGAGATTAGGCCGCTTTGGTTGCCAATTCTAAAAAATGAACTAAAGAGAAAACCAAAAGTATCAAACGGATCGGAAATTTGTAATAAACCAATGCGGAGTCACAATATGGTTTTAAGAAGTTCATCTCGCATGAACCAATAATAACGAAAGGGCCCATTCCTGTTCCCCTTCCCTTGCATTTCCGCCATCTTGTTTTAGCCAGCCGTCACGATTACCATTGGCTAGTCCCTCTGGTCAGTCGTAGGTGGTTAGTAGACGAGTGAAGACGTGTTGTGACCTGTTTCCGTAGTTTAGTTATAATGATTAGTGTTTTGTATAGTTTTAAATTAAGTGCATGTCTTTAGTGTTAGTGAAGTTGACTAACAACATGTAGGTTGTGATTCCTGACTTAGGCGTGCCACAACGCTTTAGTAAGATTTGTTTATTTTAACCTAGTTTGTAATTATGTATTAGGTTAGTTCTTTACCTGAAGAAGAGATCAGATTGCAGATCTCGAAACGTAGTGTTACTGTTTTCTTGTTTCACTGAACGATGGCAAATGTCCGGAAAAATCCTGTTTCCTTCACAATCCTTCCATCGTCAAAAATAACCTTCAAACATAAATAGAAATCTTCAATTTTAAGCTCTTCTGTGTAATCAAGTTTTTTAATACTATCGATAAATTCGTAAGGAAATATGCCTTTTCCAGACAATATTTTAAAAATCTTGTCTTCGTCATTTGGCAGTCTTGTTAAAATTTCATTCAATATTCTTCCATCCATGATATCTTTTTGTGCTCCATTTAAAGAAGAAAAATTTTAACTAGCGATTTTTAAAAATTCCAATTTTATAGTGAATTTTGAGAAAATTTCGATCAAATTATCAATTTTTAAAGATAAAAATTCGCTATAATTAGAGATACTTCAGTAAATTTTAAGGATGTTTAAAAAACTCTAGTACCAGTTTGCATGTACCTTAAAACGTTGCTAATTTGATCGAAATTTTCTCAAAATTCACTATGAAATTGGAATTTTTTTAAATCGCTAGTTAAAATTTCTCTTCTTTAAATGGAGCTAATAAAGGAATTAAATGAGGTTGGTGATTTAAAGTTCAAAGAGTATAAGAAATTAATTGATTTAGAAGAAAATAAGAAATACAAAATTGTGACATTGGAGAAAATGAAAGATAAATTCGGGTTTACAATAATTGCAGAATTGGAAGATTGTAAAGTATACTTACCGAACAGATTTTTGAATTTTTTGGATGAAAAAAGATTAAAGAATTGAATAAAAATTATAAATTACACTTGATTGTTACTGGAAAGAAGAAAATAAAAGACAAAGAATGTGTTACAATTAACTTTGTAGAATAAAGATTTTTCGTTTATTCGTAGCAGATTCAACAACATTTCCGATAGATTGATTTGAAGCAGATTTGACTAAGTTTCCAATAGACTGCTTAAGGAAGTACAAGCAAACAGCTATAGATTCGGTTATTTTTAGTTCGTGATTTATAGATTCATTTATGGTTCAATGAACAGTATTTTACATTGATTTTCTGACTGCCCCAAAAGTGGTCTAGGACCGCCATATTACTATCTACTTATATATATATATATATATATATATATATATATATATATATATATATATATATATATATATATTTCAGTTCACCTGGTGAAATTAACTGATTCTGAAATGTTTTGTTCTTACTTTGTAACTCAAATAAGGTGGATTTATAAGGAAAATCACCTGAAAAATCAAATAAAACCACTCTAGAGGTTGTAGTGCAAACAGTTTTTGAGAAGAAGTATGATATTTTAAAAATCTCGTCTTCGTCATTTGGCAGTCTTGTTAAAATTTCATTCAATATTCTTCCATCCTGTATAAAATGATTTGTATGCTTGAAATCATCTTTTTTGAGGTTTTTATCTAACTTTTCAATAGACGATGCCATAAATCTGAACTTATCTACGAAAGAAAACTTAATGTATTTTCTAGGTTTATCGTCTTCAAATTCATATCCATATCCTGAATTTACAGAATAGTTTATATATTTTTCATCTGTGTTTGCAATAAAATCAACGTTTCCATATTATTTAGCCAATTCTTTTATGTACAAATGAGTGTCATAGTTTGCCATATTGTGGCAGAAAACTGGAATATTCTGAAGGCATTTTAAATTTAGATTACAAACTCTATGAGCTGCACCTCGAAATTTGCCTGTTAAATGACAAGGATCTCTACATTTTTTTAATGCATCATATGCAGAACTCCAATCATCTGGCATACAACCTAAAGTTTTTTTCTGGATCTTGATAAGAAATTTGTTCACAAATATGACAAAGATTAGAATTTTGGTATGAAATTTCTTTTTCTTTAGTTAATTTCATAGGCGTCATGTTCTTTGAATTATATTTCTTAGCTATATACTTCGATAATTTATTGAGCTCTTCAAACAATTTTGTTGGAACATTTGGCAAATCTTCTTCATTTTTGGCTCGATAACATATAGGTTTATACATGCGATTGGTTACATTCAATACTAAATTTAGAGTAAAACCGTAAGGAATATGCTTCTGAATCTTGGTTGTAGTAGGTTTTTGTGGATTATTCTTACATGTTGTAATTTTTTCTAATATGCTTTCGAAATCCATATAAATAACGTACGGATAGTTAAACTTCTTTTGATAATTAGTAAATGATGTTGTTTGACCTGGAAACGGCATAATTGGTTTACAAACTTCATGTTGCTTGCAAATTTCTAAATGATCAGCTAAAGCACTATATTTGTAGAAATGACTTAAACATCTCCTACATAGAAATTTTTTGTGTTGATGTTTAGATAACTCAGAACTCACTAATCTATTTAAATCTGTTATCAAAACATATTGGGATTTATCATCTTGTTTAAAATACAATAAGTCAATGTTTAACTTAAACATTAAAGGTTTTCTTTGACACACTGAATCATGCTTATTTTAAAGAAATGTAATACTCTACCATACTTACATACCACAGTAACATACATTATGAGAGAAAACAAATAACTTAATGAATAATAGTTAAAAGATACTCCACGCTGCTTCTGTCCATACTTAAAAACCAATTTTTAACAATTCTTTTAATTTGCTTTTAATTAAAGGAATTTAATTAATTTTTTAATATGTTTTATATTTTGCGGTAACCTATTAAAAAGTCTTGGCACTGTACAGTTAAATGTTTTTGCATAAACAGTTACATTATGATTAGGAACTCTAAAAATACAAGCATTTCTAAGGCCTTGTCTAAAAAAGTTAACATTTCATGTTATATAGTAAGCTTTTAGAACCTTAAATATATAAATACAACGTACCGGCAAAATTTTCATACAAACAAAACATGGATGAAATGGTTCTCTTAATCTTTTCTTTAGAAATAATGTAACATGCCATTTTTGAATGTTCTCCGTAGATTTTATTGTGGATTTGTACGTCCCTCTCCAATTTTTACTAAGGCAAAATATAAACAACGTAGATTTTGGATTGGGCATATGTCTCGCAAGTGATAAAAAAGTCTAATTCCTGTTATGAGTTTTGATTTTAGTGTAATTATATGATTTTTCCAGCTCAAAAACACATCGTCGGTGTTATGTAAAAAGGGCGATTCAACCAAAAAGGCATTTTTCAGGAGAGCTTTTTGAAACATTTGAACCTATAAAAAATCATATAATAGCATTCTACACTTGTGTAATATTAAATTCAAATAAACAATATATTTTTCTTAGTATTTGCAAAGTTTAAATTAAATAAGCTACATTTTTAAATTAATAAAAAATATTTTTTAGCATAATGTGGGTTTATTCGCTCTTCTTACATACTTAAATCTGAATAAAACCAAGTTGGGTATTTGCCTTTTTATAATACAATACAACTAATATAGTTTTTATTGAGACTATGAATGGAATTAATATTACATAGTAGTACAAGGTGAAAATAGTTTCAAATGAGAACAAGTAAATCCTTGTATTAGATTTTAAAAAGTACAAATTTATTGAGCCATACAATTACACCATTATGAAAAACATATTTTAGTGTCAACATTTACAACATAGACCAAAAGGAAAACGTTAAGGAAGCAGTTATGTTTTCTTTTTTTTTTTTGTCCCTTCGGCTGGTGGTTTTCACCTCTTTAGGAAGTTCTTCAAAAAACTTGTGGTGGTGTGCAGGAACTACTCTTGATTTACAGAGATCCGTTAGATCTTTATATTTTAGCTCCGATATTGGTAGACGGGTTTTGTAGGCCTTAGGAAGGTTTTCTACTTTCAAAATATGTGGCCTACCAACACTTTTCATCATTATCTCATGAAAAAGCTCATCATTGTATTCGTACTTAAAAGAAATTGAATTAAACCTGGTTTACTTTTCAAATACCTGAACCATTTTATTTTCCTCCACTGTACAACTTTACCAGATACAGTTTTATATCTTTGGATCTTTGTTTGTGCTTGCCAATTCAGTCCAGTCAATAAAATACTCATGATTAAGATACACAACTTTGTAAGTTTCCGGTGTCTTTCTCGCAGTCTGGCAAATAATACCCCATTCAGAAGGCGCATTAACATGTATGATTTTTGAAGCCCTTTCTATGGTATAGTGCATCGCATCACCTTCTTGTTGTGAATGGCCTGGTTCACAAAACACATGATCTATAACTTGAAAACTTGTTAGTCGCACAGCATGCAAAAGTGCAGTAGAAAAATACCGGTTTAGGTTTTGACCACCACAACTATCACTTAAGAAAAAGAATTCTTCTATGTTTGAGTGGTCTTTAATATAATTGAAGATACAGGTTCCTATCTCTGTTGAGCCTCTGTTTCCTTCAGTCTCATCCCATAAGTTGCATGTTCCTTCTTTGGATGTAAGATCAAATAGGCCTACTGTTAAATTATACACGGCCAGTTTTCTTTTATAAAAATAGAAGACACTTGGCCATTAGGACACTCAAGAACTGCCTGAAGATCAAAATTAGCAACAGTTTTAGTCCCATTACTATCTTTACACTCATTGATTTTTTTTTTATTTCACGAACTCTCTCTTTGTTTTTTAAATGTTTATTATATTGGTATTTCTCAGTTTCTTTCTCTTCAACAGACTCGTAACGATTGCAGATGTTGCACTGGTCTTTTTTAGGTTTATGAAACCTAAGATTACCATACGAGTAAAAGTAAACTGTGTACTGTGATTTTGACACAGGCTTTATCAGTGACTTCATAGTTTCTGAATCAGAGTTTTCAGACTAGGCTTCAGTAAGTCCAGTTTTCATTAAGTCCAGGACCTTGTATTTTGCCATTTTAATACTGGCTGTTTCATAAAGTCCAGTTTTCAAAAAGTCCAGTTCTCTAATATTAATTTAAAATATAACGCAGTTTCATAAAGTCCAGTTTTCAATAAGTCCAGGAGTTTAATATTATTAAAATACAGAAGTGTCAGTAAGTCCAGTGTCACAAAGTCCAGAAGTACAGTCTGTGCCAGAGCAAGTCGCCGGCGACCGTCATGTTGCTATGTTGCAGGGGCAATTCTCAAGGCGTTCCAGCCTCAGCGCAAATTTAATAATTCATGTGGATTGTTATGTAAAGCAGCCTAAAAAAGAATTAGTTTGAATTCAAGCTTTAAATATTTATCTTTATTTTATGTATATTTGCAATTGTGTATCTAACTTATAGTTTTAAAATGTGGTTTTTCATACAAACCATACAATAAATAGAAACAAATATTTTAATTATTAAACTTTATTCAACCTAACATTAATTAATAAATATAAGTATACATTTGGAATGTTTATTGTATCTGTACTATGCATGTCCAATTAAATCACCGTAAATAACAAACAATACATTCATAACAAAATGTTGTATTATTTTACTACATGAAAACTCAAATTCTCAATAATGCCAGACACTCAACAAATGTTTTGAAAGTATTGAGTTTAGCAAACAGACATAAAATATATATTTTTGACGTATCATATGTTCCAATGCTAAAATAAAATTATATAACATTTTCCTGTATTAAATATGTTGTCTTTTATTAAGTAAAACAGGAAATTAAAATTAATCATTTTGCAAGCAACAACTGTCATTTCATTATGAAATTTTATTCAGGAGTTAGTTCTCATAACCAATTAATATTATGCATAAACCAGTGTTGATTATTTACTATTAAACGCTATTACTACAATGTTATTGATCAAAGTAATAAAAATTATAAGTCTTATATATTTTATATAAATATTAGCTCTGATAATGGCAGTAAAGAAAGAACCTGCTATATATTTATTATATATAATCCACCAAACAATAAACAGCATCTGGGATGTTAACCAGTCGGGCCCCTTTAGCTCAATAAACTACCTTGCCCCGATCATGAGGTTATATGACAATTGACTTAGTGGGAAGCCTATCAGTCGTGGGGCTGGACAACTTTCATTTAAAACGATCTTTCCGCACGATATATCAGAAACTAACTAACATATAGACGTTTGTTTATGCATGAAGCTTCAGTACTATATGAGGAACATGCGTTCGATTGTGGTAAACGGCACACCATGAGATTTGGGTGACATTTAGCATGTATTACATTAGTCTTAACCATTGTGATATTGGTAACAAAGCACAATAAATATATTTGTAAACAAACTCAATTTACCCATTATATATTTAACGTCCTAATAATATTATATATGCGACAGTGCCTTTGTTTCTTTGTTTTGTTTTCACGCGTAAACTACTCAACCGATTGAACTGAAATTTTACACAGACATTCCTACGGTTCCTGGGACGAATATGGGCCTATTCGTATTTCGAAAAACTCTCCGGGCTCCACCATAATGGACTTAAAAATAGCGAAAGTTCCAATTCCTGGTCTTTAAAGTTTCGTAATTTTTATTGAATGAGCCTGTCAAGTAATCAACCTTTCTGTGTAAACATTATACTAATGCAGCACACCAATATGTTTATTTAATTAAAGCACTATTTTATTTATATTTCATAATCAAATTTAGCTGACACTAAACTCCTGTTCTCAGTCTCTTAGGACTGTATATATATATTTTTTCGTCAACATTTTGTTAATCGGGTAAATAAGGCAAATTCAACTATGGAACCGTAACTACAATAGAGTCGAAGTCAGTTGAAATGCTCGGAACCAGAGAGAGATTTGATCGAAGTAGGCTTCTCATTCCTAAGAAGGTAAATATATTTCCCTCGTCAGGACAACGATGAAAACTCATCTATGGCACTAAAAATACATTAGACCGGCAGTAGATCGCAATAGCTGGAAATAAGCGGTTTTTTAAGCAAAGCTGTTTTCGGAGACCAGTGTAAATAATTTCTTGATGAGAGCAACGAGGTAAATTCAGTTGTGGTATCGGAAATATGATGAATTTGAACGATAAATGAATGCTCCTATACCAACCAAACATGATATAAGATTTTGTACCTCTGATCGTCTAACCATAAACACTGAAATTATATGAACCTGATCATATGACTACTTACGTTTGAAATACATTATAGAGGACCATTATATTACATCATACGTGTTTTGATAAAGTTGGCTTCGGACTTTGATTTTTTTTACCCGCGGGTAACAACTTGTATGACGTATTAACACATGTAGACTAATTATTCCAACACATCCCACACCATTTTTAAGGTGAATGGTGACTAGATGTGTAGACTTTTATTATTTAAACACTAGTATGAAACGCAATAAAATGAAAAGAACGTGAATTTATCATATGACAAGATCATGTGTATCATTTCGAAAAACATTTCATAATTAGACTTAATTGAAACTTCATTTCTACATAAACAAGAATGAGGTCAACCATTGAATTTGGCTGATAACACTGAGTTCGATAATGGTGAATGTCATTCCATGGGATATGGCCTAGCGTTAGCTATTATATTTTTATTGGTATTATATGCAAACATTGTGGCAATGAAAATATGGCAGAATAAATAAATTTGAGAACAAACCTAGTCCAATAAAGACTTTTTTACATGGAAAATTTTTATTCATATGGTAAAATGAAAAAATTACCAGAGTGGAAAGTCAATGTTAAAAGTAGGTGACAATATTTAATATCAGAGAACTCTCGAGTTGCAGTTCCCCAATTTAGCTCACCGAAACTTTCATTACTGGAACACTGCTATAAAACATAATTCAATATGAGACTATAATGTGGTAAGTTATCTCGAGAAAGGTTTCTTCTGTTAACTTCATTTTGTTATAGACTAGGTTGGGTTGTTATCACTCAGTACGCCAACACAGTTTTTACTTTATCTACCGGGGGTATATAAAAATGTCTCTTCTGTGCGACTGTTTATCATTCTATCTGCCTGCAGGTATATCGAAAATAAAATGTGTTATAGATTTGAAATTTTGAATGCAATCTCAGTTTGTTATGCAACACGTGGTGTGGCGTGTTGCTACTTTGTTTATATTATATTGAATTAGTAAAAAGCATTTATTTTTAACACGCAAGCCTCTAAAACAAAGCGATAAATGTGCATTTTGAATTTTGCTCCATTTTAATTGTGCAGCTGATGAAACATTGAAAATGCCTCTTCTTGTGTGTATTGTTTCTGGGTAAACGAGACAGACACTCTTTTGTAGTGTATGTGTCTCTGTTACCGAGATTGCGTTTTGAGCTTCTTCGTTACCGACTGTCTAGGCTAATTGGTTGGCCTAGGCTATTATGTCAGGACCCTATTGAAGCTGGCAAATTCAAGGATATCGAAATCATATTCCTAATGTACTCTGCTGTCTTAATCTTTGTCGAATCCTTTTATACGGACGTGGACTCCAGATTCCAGTAGTCAAGGCTGTGACAGAATGTCAGATTTCAAACACTACACAAAGTGGAAGGTGAAGTAGAGCTAAACTATTAAAACTCCCTTTTGATTGAATCAGCCCTTCCAATAACAGTTGTTTTAAAGTGAACAAACTGTAGTAATTAATGTATGATGGCAGTAATGATAAGAAATTATTTCTGTAGACATTGATACTGATGTGGCATTTTTATGTACTTCCTACGTAATCTCATAGTTAATCCTATAATAAAACTTCCAGACATTTCTTAACTCAAGAATATAATATAATAAGATAAAATCTAACTAGAACACAATTAAAAAAGCTAGGCTTGGTAATACACAAATAAATGATGGCACTGTTTAAAATTCCATGTTTTATTTTGTGAAATATAATTTTTTTTTTTAAAGGAGCATTTTTGGAATGATTACTAAAAGTATATATACAAATTTATTTAAATAACTGTTTTTCTACACCAGTTTCAATGAAAATACTGTGTTAATCTTTTTTTGTAGTATAGTTTGAATTCTTACTAATGATTTTCATTATACTTTTTAAGTTTTTTTTTTCTTCTGACAAACTGTTAAATAAAAGGCCTTCGTGATCAGATATGGACATTGGTAAGAATTTGTCTCTTCTGACGGATCTGAGGTTGTTTCCTGTAATACGAGTAGTTTTCTAAAACTGTAACCAAAAGGACTATCTAGTGGAAACTGTTAGACTCATGTTATAACTATTAGAAAAATATGATAAACTCCAAACTACAAAATAGATTTATTTTCGTCGATTTATACTTTTTAACGTTCATCCATTATTACGATAGTTAATTACCGATCGATAACACGTGTTAATTTCTCCTCAACCATGTCAGATATTCCACTACTGTTATGCCACCATAATAGAACAAACTATGCAATTTTGTTGAATAATTCCACAACACAAACAAAATAGTGAATTGCTTCAGTGTTTCAATGAAAACAAATGTACAACAATGCTCATGATTTCCAGGAATTTATTTAGTAATTGTGTGTGCGAGACAAAAGCTATAGACAGTACAATGTGTCACAACCGGATACGGGAGGTCCTCCATAGCATGTTGCACCTGTCAATGACCCATTATCTCAAATGTGACGAGGGTGCAATAAACCAACACTCCCTCGCCCCTCGGTTCGAGCCGTGAGCCTGCCAGGCTCAAGGAAGTCCTTGCCGAATATTTATATTGTTTGAGTTTATCCTACTCCAGAAATCAGATTGTTTTCTAAAAGTGTCTATTTTATTGCTAATATAACTATCAGAACTGTTTATAAAATTTTGTGTATAAAGTTAAAAGTGTTTTAATTTTTACATTAATGATGAACTTCTAAACGAGAATAATAAATTTACATGAATTGTTAACATAATGTTATTTATTCCTCGGGTAAACTACCTTTATTTCAATGTATAATGTTGTATATAGGTAGATTAAAATAAAGAATCAAAGATACAAATTTCTTATAAACTGTGACTAGTGTGTACATGAACATTTTAAAATTATCTGGTTACTTTCAAATGACAAAACTACTTGCTGACGCTTTCAATGGAGTGTTTTTACAATTAAGTACACATAACCAAAATAAACTATTAAAATGATAAAAAATATCCATCTATAAAACAGTACAGAAATCTGCTAGATGAGGAGTAGTATAAAAATAGCACAAAGCTAAGGCAGTTTCCGGGTAGCCTACAGCTGACTTCACACAGTCCACAGATCTCACAGATAGATAACGATGAAACGTTCTCTATCAAATTTGATTCGTTCCATTTCACCCATGACATTGTACTCAACTAACAAAGTATAATAGAAAACGGTGGATTAATTATAAAAAATATTTTAAATCAAATTACACGTTATTTTTTTACAACCTCTCTAAGTTATAAGGAGGAAAGAGGGCCTAGACAGGCAAATATCTATATCGTTATTAATGTATCATGTTTACCTTTTTACTTAGTAATATAAGCCTCTCAATTTAACCTTATATAACGTTGAATAAATTTGAAAATTGCATTTAAATGTTTGATCGGCAGGTTTAGTGAGACGTGTTTTCTTGTCTAGTACCGTGCGGGCTGGAAGAGTTTTGAGCACTTTGTCACCCAAGTTCCTTTGGCCCGGTTCCTTTTTTAGAACTTCTTAACATTCTTGAACCAGATAAAACTCTCCAGCGGCCCACCTCAACCATGACGTTTAGACTCATTTCGTATACTCTATTGCTTTTAATCTGGTTAATGGGTTATCTTCAAATACGGATTTACTGGCTTTAGAGTTTTGGTAAGGAATACAAATTAACATAACAAGATTATAAGAATATGTGCATTTAAATAAATGTCTATGTTAAGCAAAAGCCATAAATAATTTCATATAGGTCAGTTCATCGCTAAACATATTTCTATTCAGACTAAAATTGTAACCGATTTGATTGCGTTTGATGGGAACTAATTGTGTATGCAATATTTTCCAAAGTACACAATTGCGTAACTGATGACTTGAGTTGTTACTCTGAGTTGTCAATTTTAATGGATAACGTTTTAACCTGTATAGTCTACCAAATATTCTAAGGAGGCTTCAACGGGAGCGCCCAACACCGGAAGTTCCTTTCCTTTCCCACGCGTATAAACTTACTGTAGGCTATCGCTTAAAATTTCGTTGAGTACGTTCTACACTTACCGCAAGGTAATTTTTTAATTGAACCTAGGGTTTATTGCCTTCGTTATGATTCTATTGTTTACTAATATTGAAAGGTTTATGATATTCTGTACAGGCCTACACCTGCACAAAACACAGATGTTTTGCAAATTGTTGTGTAGTAAAAATCAGGTTACAGAGTTATTTTAAATTTGGGTTAACAGGTGGGAAAATCTGAAGATTTTGTTAATGTGACTTGTACCTTAGCGGGTTATTACACGCTATTAGCACAAAGCAAATAAAAAAAACAATTTGGGTTATTGTTGATAAGCCGGTTATAGTGGGAATATCATATTTTTTCGTATTCGAAAAGTGGCTAGTCGAAAGGCTCGAATTCATAGCGAAGATTGACAGAATTGAACGCTGAGCACTATGGTAAACGGACTGTAGGTCCACGTCATAAAACTGCCGGAAGCATTTCTTACCTACTTCTTGAGGGGTGGACAGTTAGTCCACGGTCCCGGCCTGGGACCCACTGTCCGACTCACGAGTTTCTTTTGATGAGGGGTTGACAAGGGATCGTCGTAATCACACTGTAGCACTTGAATGGATGTTTCGACATCTAAACTCTATATCTGCTAAATAGTTTTCAGTACACTACATAAGACAGCTGCAAAAAGAATGAAACAAAATTATATACATAAAATAAAGTCAGGTTAGTTACGCCATTTCTAACTTAAGAATGTCTGTAACGATTATAGTGGTCTTTGCTTTATTGGATACGTTTTCGCTCCGACTAGGAGAACAACGATTAAAATATCGTAAGAATGCACAGAAAAATCACGTAAAGAGAACAAGACATTTATATAATAGTCTAAGAGCCTCTTAACTTTAGTCAATTGTTCTGTGTAAACATTGTTTTATAGTAGCACAATAATAAATTACCTTACATTTAGTCATGAAAGCATAGAGTAAGCTTGATAATAACAACACTTCTCATTTCAAACTTTTTTGTGACCACTGTTGAGCACAAGTAAGACAAATATTTAGATAAATAAACTACAAGTTTTATTAAAAGTCTACTTTTAACTGTACACTTTAGTAAATATTGAGTATGCATGATGAGTACTGTATGCAGACATCAAAAGAATGTACTATATAACTTTTGTATAGTTATAAAACGCATAGTTTATTTGACTTTTGACAGAAGTAGGCTTCTTAGAAGTTGGTATATACCTTGTTCGAAAAAACAAAGCAATTAACTAGGGCTTTTTTATTAATTAAACACTAAATTTTAAAACTTTTAATGGTTAATGGTTTATTTTAAAGGGGAATAAAACTAATAGGGTTTAAGAATAAATTTAATAATTTAAAGCGTTCGAGGTCCTTATAACTGATAGTAATTAAACATGTTATCTCCTGTCGTTCCGGGATCACTATTTGAAATAACGTTAATTTTTTCGCAGCGATATATAGCGATGAATAGCAATTGGAAGTTTGAATGAAACTAGACAAATTTTTTAGCCGTTCATCGAATTCCTGTTTGAGTGATATTTAAAACGTATCGTTAGCGGCATAAGGTCACTATTATGTAAGTTAGTATGTCTGTGTAGGCAGATGTTTTGTGTACTGTTTGGATTATATGCCAAGAGCCACTATTTAAGGTAATAACATATTTTTTCTTCGTATCTATTTAACTTAATTTGGTACAACTTTAAAAATGATATATTAGATATGAACTAAATGGTTATTTTCACTATTAACAATGTTAATAAAACAATAAACCATCCATTGCAATTAACGTGTAGGTACTACGAGTAACGTGTCTACTGGTATATACAGTATTATACAAACGATGGTCCAATATAAGGAATAACTAATACAAACTTACTGTAGATGTTTATGATTCATTAGGACAATGCCAAATTAATAAGAAAGTAATATAATGCTATGTGGAATTCGTTAAGATATAATCCCTATTAGTAATCCACTTCATATGTGATAGCTTGAGTAAACTGTTGTTAATATTTACTGCTTTAGCAGTACGCTGTGCGAATGTAGTGGAAACATCACTGACCAGAATAAAGAATAAGTGTAGGTAGAAAAACTAATGCACGGCCAGGTCAGTTTTGAAAAGTAGGACAGTTAGTCCGCAGGTGTCGGCGTGGACTAACTCTCCTACCCTGCAGAAAAGTGACGTCAGCCACTCTCGTCAAACTAGGCGTGGACCTACAGTCCTACAATCGAGATCCATGGCCATCTACTAAGGCACGTGACTTCTTTAGGCAGTATCAGTATAAACCCAATTACTATTTCACCTCGGAGTACTTAAATACTTTAAGTATTAAAAAGGTTATTAAAAGGGTATCTATACTTTTTGATCCGAAGTCATAAGATGCAGCTTTGCTCTTGTTTAGTGATTGTACTGAACTATTTTGTTAAGTATCTTGTTAATTTTATGATTCAATTTTGTTTTAGTCGCATATACTTCATATTAAACTGTACTTGTAGTAGAAGATTATTCCTATATAAGTTTCCTGGTGATTGGTGGTAGAAAGGTTTTATTGAAAACTTTATGCTCTGAGCTGATATTTTACCTCCTCTTATTAGTTGAGAAGTACTATAGAATATTAATTTTAGGACCTAATGTTTCAAACCTTTCCCCAGGGGTGGCTGGACCCCTGATATAGAGTTTTTTATACCCTCTACTCTACTGTTTTCAAGGCACCCTTCAGAGTACATTTCTTGATGCACCACTGCTTTTGCATTGGATCTAAATACCATAGTCTACACAATAAATAAATATTTCGGGTCTTTTGTAGCAGAGTGCCACCAGTCTTGAAATATGCTCTATAGCGATGGCATATTGTTTCAATGGTCTTATGACGATCTGTTTCAAGCTATCTGGCGGGACATGAACCTATTCTGGCCTCCACAAGAATAAACCCTTATACAGTTTTTAACATATTTTTTTTCCTTTAAAATATGTTCAAATTTTGTCCAATACATATATACTGAGTGTACAATGTGGTTTTGTTGGTCCTGTATCCATAGAAAACATTTCAAGACTGGCGGTCCTCTTCTACAAAAGACCCAATATTTCTATAATGAGACAGATAAAAATATTAATTTTTGTTATGTTAGTTTATTATTACATTTGTTTATGTTTTGTTCATTATTGTATTTTGTATCATATATACCGGAAATTGGCAGAAGAATGATACATTTATCTGTTTCATAAAATAATTCACTTACATCAATGTGGAATATATCTAACATCTGACGACAAAAAGGCACGTAGTATACAACTCCCTGACATGTTTTATACTCAAGTTATATTATATTGTCAATAAAACAGATGAAATGAGTGTTTAGGGAAAGCCTGATTATTCTTAAATTACCTTTGATGATATCAAGACATAATTAATTAGGGCTATGAACGGTGTGGTTATTTCAAATGCTGTGAAATATGTTGCTTTGAATCTACAATTTGTGTAGTCAGATATGCGATGACTCAGATTTCATACACAATTGTGTTTTACCACAGGCAATAATCATACTTAAATAAATACTTTGTAGTCATATTAAGCTAATAAAGGTATAACATGTAATTTTTACAGATTTAATACATAATAGTTTACGAAAAATGGAGTGCTTTACTTAGAATTCCTGTCAAACATGGAATATAGTATAGAAGGTACGCAAAATGGCCATTCTTTATAGAAGGAAAAGTTATTACAAATAATTAACAATGAGTTTCATTTAAGCCCACAGATTGACTGGAGAGACAAGAAATTATCTTATCTCGGAGTTAAAGAGACTGAGAGAGAACTGAAGGATATCTTTTCAAACGCGCAGTAGGGCACGCGCAGGTTTAGTGAGGTGACAGCTGGCGTTAGCTTTGAGCAGTCACCAGTCACAGTCAGTCGTTGAGCCCAAGCGCGATTGTGTTGTGATAGTTGGGTTGCAGTTATTAGAGCGGTTACACACCACGGTTGGGTGGGGCTTGTTTTGGTTCATCGCTGTTCACTTCAACCTGCCTGTGGTCTGGCGATCTTACCCGACGACATGGAAAACGTTCAACTAAATTTCACAGTGGGGTCATGAGATTCAATGCTTCTTTGTACTTACAGCGTTGTCCGATCATCTCAAGGTAAGTAAATTATTGATTTTTATCTTAGTGTAGTAAGATAAATGTATTTAATTAATAAATGTAAAAGTAATTTATGTCAAGCCCAATATAACTTAGTACTAGCTCAATTTATAGATAATTAATAGATTTTTAAACAAATTTCAGTACAATAACATGAAATTTTAACATGTGGTCTGACTTACTCTTTCGTTATTTAATAATTTAAAGTTAAAGGACTAGTAGTTTTAAAAATGTGTCTTAGATTGAAGACTCTTGGAGCTATTGAGGAAATAAATTAAAAATAGTACCAAATTTTAATAAAACAATAATTTTTCAATAAGGTTTATTTTTTGGACGAGGCCTTTTAAAACCAAAGGTTTCATAACAAGCACAAATAAATAATTACATTAGTTTAATTAAAATTAATATTAAAATACCGTATGGTTTAAATATGCATATACAAGAATGTTAGAAACATTTCAGCCAGTATAAAAATGTATTTATGACCACCGTTTAATTTTTGAGTAAAATAAACCTTATTAGAAAAGTATTGCTTTATTAATATTTAGTACTATTATGTCTAATAGATACTTTTAGGAGAATTGCATTTTATAACAGTTTCTTTTCCTTGTAACATTTAAAAATAAATACTTCACATTTTCAAAACCTTTATAAAAACATGAATTTATTTGCACAACATACAGCACTTTTTCAAACCAAATATGCAAAACTTTTAAAAAGCATACAAATAAAACTGTCACTCACAGAACAAACAACAAATTATCCCAAATTTTAGGAAACCCTAAGGACAAAATTTCAAATGATAGTAAATCGGGAATTTATGAAATTGGATGCAATGACTGTGACAAAATTTATATTGGACAAACAAAAAGAACAATAAAAACACGATTTAAAGAGCATTTATCACACACAAAATATGGAAGAGTTGACAAATCTGCTGTAGCCAAGCACTGCATTGAATCAGGACACAGAACATCAATTACAAATCTAAAATTAATAAAAGAAATAACAAAACCAATGAACTTGAATGCTTGGGAAACACTATACATAAACAGAAGTAAAGAAAAACTCATGAACAATGAAGAGGGCCCTATTGAAAATTCCAATCTTCTTTCTTCTGAATTTATTCAAAAATTAAACTCTAGTCAAATATAATTTTTTCATACTGGCTGAAATATTTCCAAAATTTTTGTATTTACATTTTACACCATATGTTAATTTAATATTAATTTTAACAAACAATATGTAAATATTTATTTGTGGAGTTGCCTGAAGATGAAACCTTTGGTTTTGAAAGGCCTCGCCCGAAATAATAAACAATTTGGAAAAGTAGTGTTTTTTATTAATATTTAATAACCTTTATAAAAAGATAAGTGATAAGTCAACACAATCTACAAATTAAAATATCTGTTCTCTGTAATAATACAAAGCAATCAAAACCAAAGAAATTAATAAATAAGATTATACAGTTTTTATTGGATTGTGTTTAAATGGAATGATTGGTTATTTTTGGACATACTACAAAAATGTATTGTTTATAAAATTCCTAGCAAATTTTCAGCATTAATAAAAAGTCATGAGTAGTACTGAAGTAATTCAAGAAGAATTTGCAGTGTATTTAAGGTTGCAATGAATTCTAAGTAGGTATTAAACTTGTTTAAATTTGGTTCTTTATGATGAATAATTTGAAAGGATGATAAAATTTCAGACATTTCGCATTGTGATATGTTTCAAAAAGTTTATCACCACATCTCAAGAATTAATTTCTACCATCTTCTTTCAGGTGTATAAAACTTAATTTAACAACATAACGGCCCTAGGGCCCTGTTTATAACGCCGTGTGGTCGGCCTTTTCTTGACCATTCTGCCAATATGTTGTCTTGTACATATTAAGCATATTCTGTTGCCTATTTGTAAATCAAGATTAAAAATTATGAACAGGGAATGAGAAATTTTTGATATTGGAAACATACATTAAAGTAACGATATCAAAATAATAAGGGTTTTCCTGTTTTTGGGTTATTGTAAAAGGTCTACATATTTATTTCTTTACGGAGATATTAACGCAATTGTTATTATTGCAAAGGAAAAACAGTTACAACGTGAAACAAATTTTTGTCATATATAAATTGAAGAATTTGCTGCAAATAGAACAATTATGGAACACTACAGTTTAGTGTAGAACGTATTTAACATTTTCGATACTCCATAACTTAATTAGTATTTTCAAATAACACCAACATATTGTGTAATCTGGTAAACTATTATTTAAATATAGCCTACAGTTAAGTTTTTGAAAATTATCTTATGAATGACTTTTAGGATGTTATCACATAGATCATGTATGCAATTATTAATACGTAATTCATTTGTCACAAAATCTACCTACTTCAAACTATGCTGGTAGGAGAATTTTACAATAGCTTTTTGAAACCAAATTTTATTTACTGCTTTAACAAATATGTGGGTACACTAATATTCAGGTTACAGACTGGAGGCCTGGAGTAACGCTTTTTAGTTATTTTGGTAGCCTATGTTTATTGGGTTTTGGTGAAATTAGTTTCAGAAAAATTTTATTTATATTTCTCAACAGATAGTATATGAAATTTTATTTTTGTAAAGGACACCGTGAGAAATTTCTTTTCTAATTGCATTCCAAACACAAACCACACCACACAGAGGTTGTAAAAAGGGTCCTTGATAAGCTTGATTTAGCCCTAAGGATTACGGGTAAAACAATAAAACTTGGTGCATCATTACTGCGCCTATAAATCTACGTTTTGAAGTGACTATCATTTTTTGTCATGTTGCCCTGATATAAAGAAATAGTTTTTAAGGTAGTCTTCACATCTAATGGAGGATGGTCTACAAGGAGTTTGGCTATACATTTTAACATAAGCATACCCCAAGTTATACATTATTTTAAACAAACAATACTATTTGATGTAGAGATTCAGTAACCACCTTACAAATTATTTCTTAGGTCCAGTATTAATTTATTAAGTTTAACTATTTAGATGTACACCATCCTCAAGTGTCTCGAATTTATTATTGGAGTACACACTTATGAGAATTTGTTCAATCTAGCATACACCTTGTAGACTAAAGAGTTGAAGGAATTATGTGACCGATATTGCATTTGTTAAAAATTTAATAAAATATACTAAATAAGTGCAATATTTCATAAAATATTAACCATAGTTAAATACGTAGGAGGAAAGATCGATATCATAGGCAATCTAAAAGTGCTTTCTTTTTAAATACAGCGTGCTCGGGCGTTCACTTCTAAAACCCCTCATGGACCGGAAATTCCATAGATAGTGAACTTCCGGCGAGTCGCGTAATTGCAGATTCTCGTGGGAACGAAACGATACAGACTCATTGTACTCATTCATAGGAAATAAATATTTAGTAATTCTTAAATATTAAATTAATAAAATTGTATTTATTTTTTGATACACCAGTGATTATGAAGTAAAATTTTATATTGGAATGCTGTACATTCTTCACAAGACTATTATTTATATCAAAACATAATTCCTGTTATATGATTTTATATTTTTCTTCAATAGGAAATCTTCTAAAAAATCTGAGTGATTTGTTTGACCCATTGTGTCTCAGAATAAACTACTTTAATTATCTGTAAATAACAATGTGTCAATTAAAACATGAAAGTATTGCTGAATTTACTGGAAAATTGACACTACGCGGGATGTCGCATGTGAGCTAATTTCTGTACGTACTTTTTAAGCGCATAAATAAAGAAGATTGTACAAAAAAATTAAATTAAAAGAACAATATGGAAAATGTGTGAATGTATTGTTTGCATCAGGAAATTTTGCCGAATTGGGTGCAGGGGACAATAACGTTTTATTAGGGATCACGAAGAAATATATGAGAAGATAGAATGAGTTACCAAGTTGCTTATCTGTTTAATCATAATAATACTTTTAGATTTTGACAAATGCGGCAATTTACCCTTGGGTGCCACCTCTTGCATGTTGTTAACATTAATTTGATTATTTAGATTAGAGAACAGTGTGTGAACTGGCAAGAATATTGTGGTCGAAATTTATATAAATTCTTTGCCCAGGAGCTTGCCGGGATGCTGCCTTCTGTTCCTTACTTACTTCCTGAAACTACTCATCTGTTGTCCCTCCATGTGAAGGAGATCTTCAGAGATCTTCAGTCAGTGACCTGGAAGCTAGCAGCTATTCTTCTTGCTGTATCAGCTATTCTTCCTTCATTATTTCCTGAGTATTTCTTAATGTTACTCTTATTTTATGCTTACTTTGTGAAAAGATGTAATGAAAAATCTATAAATAATTATAAAATTAATCGAATAAAATAGTATAATTTGATACATGAAAACTTGTCAGATTGGTATTGAAATTATTCATATTTACTATTAAATAACAAAAGGAAAAAGCTATTTAAACTAAGCTTTTGTATGTACTAAGATGTTGTCAGTTACATCTTAATATCAACCTCATAAACAATACAGTAATGTTTCAAAGGGTTTTGTTATATTTGTTTTCTGCATCTGCAAGGGGTTTCTGCCCAGTATGTGTACATCAGTCTAGACATCTAACTTATTTTAAAACTATCTGATGACAAAATGGTTTGTATTAGGAATGTTAACCTTTTAGCTGTTTCACAAAGATTTATTGTCACTCCTGTTTTTGTGGAATACTCTTTCATGCCAACATCGTTGTGCAATAAATTTGCTGTATATATTATTTTTATATATTAGCATATGTATATACCTATTTGTAGATAGTAAAATTGTCAATACAAATAAAATTTCGTGTTTTTTATTTACATTCAGGAAAAAAGTTATAAAATGGTGAACAGCCATAGATTTAAAGTTTACTGCCTTTTTTCATTTAGGCTGTTTAGAGAACATTTTAGAAACCTGTTAATTTAAGATGGGCTGATATCAAGAGCTGATCATATTACAAAGGCGATTGAATAAAAATATTATGTAAAAATTTTGATAGCATCAGCTAGAGTTTTATTTAAAATAGAAAAAGCCACCAGTAGCTAATTTTCTGAATGAATACTGTATTACACCACCAACAGGATTGATATTTGTTACAGGTGAACTGGGTATGGGTGGATGGGCCGGCAGGAACGCATGCTGCATAGAGCTGTGCACAATCAACATGGCAAGAAAACTAAGCAAACAAACATGTTTAACTTTTTCTTTTAGGTTAAATTTGTTCTGTTTTATTATTTGTTGAATTTTTCATTGTACAGTTTGTACGGTTCCTATTTAATTTGATAATAAGAAAACCATCTTGCACCAATTGTTTCAGATAATCAACGCACTGCTGTAAACAGTCCTTTTACCTCTAATCATAAAGATCAATAGTACATAGATTTAAGCAGTATTACATATTAAATATTTAGTATAAAGAAGTATAAAGAAAATAACATTTATTTCTTACACAATTAACCACAATCAATAAGAAAGAAAGGATTTTAGTTTTGAAATATACTACATCTGTTAACAATGTGTAATTTTATTTAGACAATAATAAGGCCAATTAAATAAATAAATATTAAAATGCGACCAAATAACATGACTTGTTTTTTGTTCTTGTCAAATGAGTGACAGTTTTAAAAGGCTTCAACTTTAGAAGACCATTTATAATATTTGTAAACACTACCTGAAACTGACCAGTGGTATCAAATGAATTTCTGAAGTGAGCAGTATCGCTTCATGGCATGACTTTATAAAGGTAAAAGTACAAACATAGTTTACCTTATAAAAATCCTGATAATGTTGTAAATTCAGATTACTACGGAATGGTATACATGGAAAGAGAGGAATGGAATTGTAAATGTGAGCAAAATCACATATTGTACTTTGAGTCCTGACAATTAAAATAATTAATATTGTATAATGCTTCAACGTTTGAAGTGCAATTAATATTTATGTGTAAACACTACCTGGAACTGACCAATGGTATCAAATGAATTTCAGAAGTGAGCATTATCACTTCATGGCATAACTTTAGTTTATAAGGGTAAAAAGTCTTAACATTTTTTACCTTATGAAGGTCCTACTAATGTTATATATTCAGATTACTTCTGAATGGTGTACATGAAAATGGTCAAAGAGAGGAATGGAATTGTAAATGTGAGCAAAATCACATGTCTTACTTTGGGTCCTTGCAATTAAGATAAATAATATTGTATAATGCTTCAACGTTTAAAGTGCAATTAATATTTATTTGTAAACACTACCTGAAACTGACCAGTGGTATTAAATGAATTTCTGAAGTGAGCAGTATAAATATATGATATAATTTTAGTTTATAAAGGTAAAAGTTAAAACATAGTTTACCTTATAAAAATCCTGATAATGTTGTAAATTCAGATTACTTTTGAATGGTGTACATGGAAATGGTCAAAGAGAGGAATAGAATTGTAAACGTGAGGAAAATCACATATTGTACTTTGAGTCCTGACAATTAAGATAATTAATATTGTATAATGCTTCAACGTTCGAAGTGCAATTATATTTATTTGTAAATACTAAATGAAACTGACCAGTGGTATTACATGAATTTCAGAAGTGAGCATTATCACTTCATGGCATAACTTTAGTTTATAAGGGTAAAACGTCTTAACATTGTTTACCTTATGAAGGTCCTACTAATGTTATATATTCAGATAACTTCTGAATGGTGTACATGAAAATGGTCAAAGAGAGGAATGGAATTGTAAATGTGAGCAAAATCACATGTCTTACTTTGGGTCCTTGCAATTAAGATAAATAATATTGTATAATGCATCAATATTTGAAGTGCAAATATATATATTTGTAAATACTACCTGAAACTGACCAGTGGTATTACATGAATTTATGAAGTGAGCAGTATAACTTCATGGCATAATTTTAGTTTATAAAGGTAAAAGTTTAAACATAGTTTATCTTATGAAGGTCCTACTAATGTTATATTTGGTAACTTATGTTAACAGATAACTTCTGAATGGTGTACATGGAAATGGTCAAAGAGAGGAATGGAATTGTAAATGTGAGCAAAATCACATATTGTACTTTGGGTCCAGACAATTAAAATAATTAATATCGTATAATGCTTCAACATTTAAAGTGCATTTAATATTTATTTGTAAACACTACCTAAAACTGACCAGTGGTATTAAATGAATTTCTGACGTGAGCAGTATAAATTCATGGTATAATTTTAGTTTATAAAGGTAAAAGTTAAAACATAGTTTACCTTATAAAAATCCTGATAATGTTGTAAATTCAGATTACTACTGAATGGTGTACAAGGAAAGAGAGGAATGGAATTGTAAATGTGAGCAAAATCACATATTGTACTTTGGGTCCTGACAATTAAAATAATTAATATCGTATAATGCTTCAACATTTGAAGTGCATTTAATATTTATTTGTAAACACTACCTAAAACTGACCAGTGGTATTAAATGAATTTCTGAAGTGAGCAGTATAAATTCATGGTATAATTTTAGTTTATAAAGGTAAAAGTTAAAACATAGTTTACCTTATAAAAATCCTGATAATGTTGTAAATTCAGATTACTACTGAATGGTGTACAAGGAAAGAGAAGAATGGAATTATAAATGTGAGCAATATCACATATTTTACTTTGGGTCCTTGCAATTAAGATAATTAATATTGTATAATGCTTCAACGTTTGAAGTGCAATTAATATTTATGTGTAAACACTACCTGGAACTGACCAATGGTATCAAATGAATTTCAGAAGTGAGCATTATCACTTCATGGCATAACTTTAGTTTATAAGGGTAAAAAGTCTTAACATTTTTTACCTTATGAAGGTCCTAATAATGTTATATATTCAGATTACTTCTGAATGGTGTACATGAAAATGGTCAAAGAGAGGAATGGAATTGTAAATGTGAGCAAAATCACATGTCTTACTTTGGGTCCTTGCAATTAAGATAAATAATATTGTATAATGCTTCAACGTTTAAAGTGCAATTAATATTTATTTGTAAACACTACCTGAAACTGACCAGTGGTATTAAATGAATTTCTGAAGTGAGCAGTATAAATTCATGGTATAATTTTAGTTTATAGAGGTAAAAGTTAAAACATAGTTTACCTTATAAAAATCCTGATAATGTTGTAAATTCAGATTACTACTGAATGGTGTATATGGAAAGAGAGGAATGGAATTGTAAACTTGAGCAATATCACATATTTTACTTTGGGTCCTTGCAATTAAGATAATTAATATTGTATAATGCTTCAACGTTTGAAGTGCAATTATATTTATTTGTAAATACTAAATGAAACTGACCAATGGTATTACATGAATTTCAGAAGTGAGCATTATCACTTCATGGCATAACTTTAGTTTATAAAGGTAAAAGTTTTAACATAGTTTATCTTATGAAGGTCCTACTAATGTTATATATTCAGATAACTTCTGAATGGTGTACATGAAAATGGTCAAAGAGAGGAATGGAATTGTAAATGTGAGCAAAATCACATGTCTTACTTTGGGTTCTTGCAATTAAGATAATTAATATTGTATAATGCTTCAACGTTTGAAGTGCAATTGTATTTATTTGTAAATACTACCTGAAACTGACCAGTGGTATTACATGAATTTCAGAAGTGAGCATTATCACTTCATGGCATAACTTTAGTTTATAAAGGTAAAAGTTTTAACATAGTTTATCTTATGAAGGTCCTACTAATGTTATATATTCAGATAACTTCTGAATGGTGTATATGAATATGGTCAAAGAGAGGAATGGAATTGTAAATATGAGTAAAATCACATATTTTACTTTGGGTTCTTGCAATTAAGATAATTAATATTGTATAATGCTTCAACGTTTGAAGTGCAATTATATTTATTTGTAAATACTAAATGAAACTGACCAGTGGTATTACATGAATTTCAGAAGTGAGCATTATCACTTCATGGCATAACTTTAGTTTATAAGGGTAAAACGTCTTAACATTGTTTACCTTATGAAGGTTCTACTAATGTTATATATTCAGATAACTTCTGAATGGTGTACATGAAAATGGTCAAAGAGAGGAATGATATTGTAAATGTGAGCAAAATCACATGTCTTACTTTGGGTCCTTGCAATTAAGATAAATAATATTGTATAATGCATCAACATTTGAAGTGCAAATATATATATTTGTAAATACTACCTGAAACTGACCAGTGGTATTACATGAATTTATGAAGTGAGCAGTATAACTTCATGGCATAATTTTAGTTTATAAAGGTAAAAGTTTTAACATAGTTTATCTTATGAAGGTCCTACTAATGTTATATTTAGTAACTTATGTTAACAGATAACTTCTAAATGGTGTACATGGAAATGGTCAAAGAGAGGAATGGAATTGTAAATGTGAGCAAAATCACATATTGTACTTTGGGTCCTGACAATTAAAATAATTAATATCGTATAATGCTTCAACATTTGAAGTGCATTTAATATTTATTTGTAAACACTACCTAAAACTGACCAGTGGTATTAAATGAATTTCTGAAGTGAGCAGTATAAATTCATGGTATAATTTTAGTTTATAAAGGTAAAAGTTAAAACATAGTTTACCTTATAAAAATCCTGATAATGTTGTAAATTCAGATTACTACTGAATGGTGTACAAGGAAAGAGAGGAATGGAATTGTAAATGTGAGCAATATCACATATTTTACTTTGGGTCCTTGCAATTAAGATAATTAATATTGTATAATGCTTCAACATTTGAAGTGCATTTAATATTTATTTGTAAACACTACCTAAAACTGACCAGTGGTATTAAATGAATTTCTGAAGTGAGCAGTATAAAGTACAACAGTCCTAATAAGATAATTGGACTATAAATGTGAGCAATTTTACATATTACGGTATATCATTAGTATAGGCAGGTAAGAAAATTATCATTAATAAATGCTTCATTAGTTATGCATTCATGGTTTATTTTGAAACACTACCTGAAAAAGAAACAGTTCAGTAACAACATGAAATGTTAAAGTGAGCAACATCACTAATAGCAAATATATTTTATAAAAGTAATGTCTAATAGTGGTTACTGCTTAAAATTCTATGGATATTAAAAATTCATATTACAATTGAATAATGTACATGAAAGTGTCAAAGTGAAGTATTGGACTGTAGCACTACCTTATATTGTATCTTTGGTCCAGATAAGGAAGAAAATTCACATTGTAAAATGCTTCAATATGCATATAATGTTCATTTGTTAACACAACTGGAAAAACAACCTAGTGACAATAGTGTCACTAATATAGATAAAGTTCTTAAGTGAACAGAATCACTTATATACACCAAGTACAGTTTATTTTAACAAAACAGTTCTTGTATTAAATTCCTACCAGCTTTGTTCTTATGTACCTCCTTTTTGAGTACAGTAGCTGTAGAAATTCCTGTCTTTTTACAGCAAATTTTAATATAAAACTAGAATATTTACAATTATTTTAAAGATGTCACAACACATGTCTCAAACAGCCAACAGAATACATAGAAAATACCATTGATATTTGAATATAGAATAATTCTTAAGCAATATATCAACCATTCTATATTATTATTACTATATAGTAAACATAAATTTAAAATTTTATTTTTGTATTTTATTATTTTAATTCCATAATAGAGTCAATGATGTCATATAATTTTTTCAAACTAATTTGTCTTTTTCAACTGATTAATCTATTTGTTGTAATTATTTAAATTATGATATTTTGATTAATCTAAAATGGTCAAATTAAAAAATTTAAACAGGGGTAATAAAATATTTAATAACTGGTTATTTTATTTAGTAAATTTTTATTTTTGTATGATTAAACAAATTTATTAAACTAGACTTGCATATTTATTGGAATCCCTTACTCCTGAAGATACAATTTACTATTAATTAGTGAGTAGTAAAGTGAGTTACATCACTTGTATGATTATCCAATAAAACTAAATTTTACTCTGTGTCAGGGATACTACTAGATTAAGTTTTTGCCAGTGACATTCCTTTGATATATTCCTAGTTGTGTGTGGAGTTCTGCTATCATTTTGAGCTACAGGTAAGAAGTGATACTGGACATGGGTTGTAGCCAATGCAGTTCCTGACCTAGTGTGGTGAGTTGAGATTTCGGGTGTTTGGTATACTATTGATTTTTATCACTAGGCATTGTGTTCAGAGATATTCTTGCATGAGTGTTATCTGAGTGGTAAGATAAAATTATTGGATCCCTGTAGAAGGGTAGATTCTGCACCTGATCAGATGGGTGTTAAAAGAGAAGAAGTTTTGTTTGCAAAAACATCTAAATATGATGCCAGTACCTACCTAGGCCAGTACCTACTGAAGTAGTAATATTAAATCACAATTTATTAACCTTGGAATGAAAGCTTTGCATACCAGTTACATGTTGCACACATATGTTGTGTGTTAATACAATTTTAAAATAAATAACAATAAAAATGTTAAGATTATATTTATTTTTATGATATTTAAGGCGAAATCTAAACATTTATGAATGGAATAAACAGAGGACAACATGAAGCTTTCCTAAGCTGTAGTCAGGATCGAATTTTGAATTAACATTAATTTAGAATATGAATAAAAAAATAAATTCAAATGCATAGCTAAATTTACTGTTAAAACTAAAATACACACTGTACTTCACTGTTTCTAATCACCAAATAGGCCTACTTGTTGCGTACAATTTCTCAAAGATTAATAAAATAATATTTTATAATGTCAAGAGTAAATCGCGTTTATTAGGGTTGTTAAGTCTAACTGTATGTCAAAATCAATTTTCAACTATTTAAAAGCCTATAAAATATACACATTTTGTCTAAACGTGTGGAATCATTTTGTAAAACGTTAAAAGTAAAACTGGGACTAAATTGATTTTAATACCATATAAATCTAAAGTTCCTTTCAATATAATATAATCTTTAATGCCAAATTTTGTCAAGATCAGATAATAATGGGGGCGTCATATTTTAATTTCAATTAGATGGAATGTATTGTAAATTTTTACACGAATCAGTTTAGAGAAAAAGTTTGTGTTTGTAATCATTTTAAGGATTGAAACATATTTAGTAATTTAATCAAGGAGTGATTTTTAAGAAAAACTTTAATGGTTTTCAGTAAAACAGAGGAAACTATATGACTATTTACTATTTTACACCCTCGTGATAAACGGATGAACGTCGATGTCCGTCCATTCGTTTGCTTACTTATATTCTCAAAAGTATGGAAGGACATTTTTCTGAACACTTTTCTTTGGGTATCAGTTATAACGACTTATATGAAAATTATAAAACTTCTATTTCATAGGAATGATATGTATGCTGTATGTATGATATCAAATACTGAGTGCCGACCGTTTTAGTTATGAAATTATGAGGTATACAAAAGGGTAAGTTTGATATAGACGCCACATAGTATGCCTATATGCTATATGTAAACAATGGTGGGTCTAACAATTAAAAAAATTCCACTCCTTTGAAGGCAGGGTTGGGTAAAATGGGTGATGGCAGTATAATTTATAGGATTATATAGTGAAATTCTTTCACCAAAATACAGCAATAGAAATAGGAATAGCTTAAAATATTTGAATACAACTCTTGTTTAATGTCCAAACTTGAAAAAGTTTACTCATAACACTACTAAACTACACGTAATAAACTGATAGAAAAGTTTTAGTCACTCCACTAGAAACTGCAGGCAGTATTTTAAAATATATGCAATTTCGTAATAATACCAAAATAAAAAAAGGCTTAACAATAAACTGTAATAACTTTACAGTATGTATACGAATGAAGCTCCAGAGAGTAATTATTTATTAATTTATGATGTAAGGAGATAGCATTTAGTAACTTGTATCTTTCATGTATAGTCTACTAAAACCGTCCATATTTTTATTTTTAAGTTTTTATTTTGGCCTTGGAATATCCATTTTTTCTGTCTCTAACAATTTGACCAAAACTGTGGTCACACATTTCTTGAAACTTCTAAAATATTATTCCAACCAGCAGTCCTACTCGCCACGTTATTAGGACTAAGTATGTATTTTTTTTACATTTTCCGTTTACAGAATTTCGAAATCTAAAGATATATGTAAACGCTGTAAACAATTCCTACTGCTGTTGAATTTCAAAAGCTTGAAAGATTATATTTAAAGTGGTACATATGCTTCAATTATATAAATATAGAAGAAATTGAGTACCTATTTATGTCATCACATGCAATAAATCACTGGTAAAAGTAAGTCAACAAATGGATATCGATATATAATAAAACCACTGATTAGCAATTGATTTGACTAGATTATTTCCAAAATTAAAATGTATAAATAAAAGTTCAAATATACTTACGGATAATACAATTAGTAACCTAACATTGCATCACTGTGGTCGTTAAGATGTGAAGATCATTAACATGAAACGGACACCGTGAACATTCAGACATTGTATTCGTAATCACAAAGGGATGTTACGTGTGTGTTGTTTATTCAGGTACAAACTACAGAGTCACAACATTTAATAATATTTAATTTTTGAGTTTTACACTTTCAGATAATCGGTACAGTATATCTGAAGTTTGTTGACTAGAGAGATGCGGTACAATACACAATACTCGTATATTGTGTACAAAAGTATTTCTCAATGGTAAACGCTACAAATTAATTCCAGTTATAACTAACCATCAAGCACTATTTTAAAAGTGTATATAAAGCGAAAAAAACCTTAAAATCAAATCTATTAAGGTATAATTAATCTGAGTTATGAAACGCGCCTGCAGGTGAACGACGCAAACTACTTGCAGCTGCACGCGGCAATGGATGTCCAACTGCTGGTTTAGACTGTACTCCTGGACTCTATGCCACTGGACTTACTGAGACTGCTGTATTTTAATAATATTTCAGAACTGGACTCAGTGATACCTGGACTTTATGAAACTATGTTATATTTTAAATTAATATTAGAGACCTGGACTTTGTGAAAACTGGACTTTATGAAACAAGCACTTTATTTAATGTAGTTTTTTGCTGAAAATTCAGAGCTGGACTTAATGAAAACTGGACTCAATGCAACCCTCCCGAGTTTTCATTTTCAACCGTTATTGCTAAGTTATCCTCTTTAAATTTTTCCTCATAAAAAGTATACAATTTTTCAATATTTAACTGAGATGATAAATAAAGCTAATTGTAGTGTGATTCCACTGTAGGAAACGAGAGGATGTGCTTACGAGCATGTTCTTCAATCCATGCAGGAATTTTGTTGGCAGATGATTGTTTACTCCTCCCATCTACTGACACAATCCCAACATCATTCTTTTTTCTAGACTGACTCTTACAAACTTTTCAGTTATTAAAAAAACTGAGAAAAATAATTTGCGACAAACACGTACACGCTCGGTATCCTTTTCTAAGTAGTAGTGGAGGCTGCGTTTTTTCGAGATTTAATATTTACTCGACGTCTTTCAGGCTCTGCTTTGACTACATGGCTTGCAACAGTCATACCGTCGTTGTCTGTCTTGATTCTTGTCATATTCGACCATTTTCCAAAATGCAAGGAAAAATCCATCCTTTTCGTTTTCAGAAATTGGGTACTAAATTTTAGAGGGCAGTTGGTGCATGAAAAATTTGTTTTTTCTTTCTTTTTTATTACGTTTCCTTTCACACTTACGTACGATTTTCCTGCAACCCTTAAACATTTTCTTTCTTGACGCTTTTTCATAGTAGTCGCCTTGTTTTGATTGTTAATTTTTCTCTGTTTCTTATACTGAAGTCCTATTTCATCAGTTTGCATCAAGTTTATTTCATCTTATGATTCAGATTCTTCTAAAACCACATTTCGTTTGGTTATGTGTTGTCTTAACACTTTTTTTTCAAAAACTATTGAACAATGATAGCACATGAAACCCTTTCTAATCAGAGTCTCTTCATGCAGGCTTTTTTCAACGCTGTCATTTTCAACAAAATTCTCAGCATTGCCTGGTGATGATAAATGATGGCCCAAATCAATTTCATTTGTTGTTAATGAGTCATTGCTTAAACAATGAAGTTTAATGTTGATGCAGAGAGGTTAAGTATGCCTGTTTCATTAGTATCTGTTCGATGGTTTGACAACTCTTCCATATTATCAAATGAAGTTGATGGCGAGGGCTGTACCGGCTGCAAATTGTAAAATTCTTTAGTACTTTCATTATTTACAATATTTGTATCCGCTTCAAGTGTTATTTCTGGATTGTTTACTTTCAAAAGCCAAATGTTTATTTTGCTCAATTAATTGCATGGTTTACTCCTTGAACAAAGTTATCTGCATTATGTTCTTTAAGCCGCGCCAACATTTTTTGTGCTCGTGAGTAAAACATTCTGGGCCTGAAATAAAAAAAACCTGATTAGGGTGCTGCGACCATTTATTAAATTTCAAAGGCAAATATTTTCCTTGGCTAATACGAGCATCAGTAATGTGAATACTGTTTGTTCACGAGAAAGATTTCACACGTCGTTAAAGCAACAAGAAATAAAAAAAACACCCTTGTATCAGCGCAAGACATATATTGATGATCAATACACAAGGATTGCAGGATATTCGGGCAAGAAATACTTCAATAATAGCCCGTGATTGTATTTTAGTTATTTTATAAGATCATAGGAAAATACAATAGGTCTTAACCTAAAAACTAACAAACCTAGGGTTCTTTTAATAACTTGATCATTTCTACTTAATGATAAGCTAACACAACTTTAAGTGTACTCACCTAACTAAATAGTCTTAAGTTGCATCATTACAGTTCACAAGTAAATATAGCCTAATTGAAACGCAATTGAAATCTTTTCAGTATTAAACCACTGTACAGTTTCAGACTGCAGGTGTCCGCTCAGGAAACATTTTTGTTATTACCAACATCTGTTTCAGTTTCAGTGGTGCCAATCTCACTTGTAAGACAAACACACATTGTGTTATTTAATGAAGTAGAACAAACTAATTTATATATATATATATATATATATATATATATATATATATATATAAGTAGATATGAATATGCCGGTTCTAGACCACTTTTGGGACAGACAGAAAATCAATGTAAAATACTGTCCATTGAACCATAAACAAATCTAATAAAATCTAACAGGAAAGCACGAATGTTAAATAACCGAATCTTTAGCTGTTTTACTGTTCAATGTTTGCTTCTACATTTATAAGCTGTTTTAATGAAAAAATCAAAAAATCTTAATAAAAAATCTTTATTCTACAAAGTTAATTGTAACACAGTCTTTATCTTTTATAGTCTTCTTTCCAGTAACAATCAAGTGTAATTTTTCATTTTTGTTTAATTCTTTAATCTTTTTCTCATCCAAAACAGTCAAAAATCTGTTCGGTAAGTGTACTTTACAATCTTCCAACTCGGCAATTATTGTAAACCCGAATTTATCTTTCATTTTCTCCAAATTCAAGATTCTATATCTCTTTTTTTCTTCCAATTCCACTAATTTCTTATATTCTTTGAATCTTAGTTCACCAACCTTATTCAACTCTTGTAACAGCGCTGCCATTTATTATAGAAAAATCTTTTAACTAAATTTAGTTAAAAGATTTTTCTATAACAAATAGAACAATCTGAAAACATTTGACCAGAAATTGTGCTGATTTGTGTCAAAAATCACTACTTCTCAAAATTTAATTTTACAAATTTTTGCTCTTTAAATAGAACAATCTGAAAACATTTGACCAGAAATTGTGCTGATTTGTGTCAAAAATCACTACTTCTCAAAATTTTAGTTTACAAATTTTTGCTCTTTAAATATGGAGCGGAAAAAGATAGAGTGCCCATACTGCAAAAAAGACATTTTTGAACATCACTATACTCGTCATTACAATTCGAAAAATCATTTGAAGAACAAAGAAATTTATAATAAAGAACTAAATTATTTGAGGACTTGGGCTAAAGAAAATCAAATTGCCGATCACCAAAACATGTATAATATAGAAAAATTGCGTGAATTAAAGAAAAGCTTTAAGGAAGATAAAAAAGATCTCAATCTATTTAATGATGAAAAAATTCAATCAATCGCTGAAAAATTGTCCTTAGAAACAAACGATAAAACTAAGTCTGAAATGATCGAAGAAATTGACAAAACTCTTAACGAAAAACCTAAAAATATCATTGATGTAGAAGTTTTATCCTCAATACACGGTCTTTTCAAGCAATACATTTTAACGAATTTAAACGATAAGTTCATGTCAATTTACAAATATCTATCAATTATGAGGCCAGAGATTAAAAGTTTAATCGAAAAATTTCAAGAAACCGTTAAAAATATGAAGGGCTATCTCTCTTTAGAATGCGAATACGAACGAACTTTAGTGAACGGTGAAACACAAACTTGTCCAATGTACTTTACTATAAAAGCAGACGAAATCTTCGACGTAAACGACTTTATTACTAAGCAATTTAATAAATTAACACATCGAGAACAGACAAATCATCCAAATAAGGGCTCTGGTTGGACATTAAAACGTTGTAAACAACTGATTTTGAGCCTTAATAAACATGAATTTATGAACGCAGGATCATATATCGATTTACCAAAGGAAATCAAAGATAAAAAAGCTTGTGTAAATATCAAAAATAAAGATGATTATTGCTTTATTTACTCTATCCGATGCGCTATTGAAAAACCCGAGACTCATGTTGACAGAGCAAAACAATACGAAAAATTCGTGAACGATGAGATATTTTCTGGATTCGACTATCCTATGTCTTTAAAAGATATACAATTATTTGAAAAACGAAGCAGCAAAGCAAAGTACAAGTATCCGAAAATGTCTGTAAATGTCTATACTTTTGATGAAAAACTACACATAGTACCGTTGCAAATTTCAGAAGTTTATGACGCCAAGTTAGAAGTTGATTTATTGTATGTTAAACAAGATGATAAATCCCATTATGTTTTGATAACAGATTTAAGTAGATTAGCGAGTTCACAGATATCAAAAAATGCTCACAAGACGTTCTTGTGTCGAAGATGTTTAAGCCATTTCTACAAATATAGTGCTTTATCAGATCATTTAGAAATTTGTAAGCAACATGAAGTTTGCAAGCCAATTATGCCGTTTCCGGGTCAAACAACTAAATTTACCAATTACCAAAAGAAGTTTAGCCATCCGTACGTTATTTATATGGATTTTGAAAGCATATTAGAGAAGATTCCCACATGCAAAAACAATCCACAAAGATCGACTACAACCAAGGTTCAGAAACACATTCCTTATGGATTTACTCTATATTTAGTGTCTAATGTGACCAATCGTATGTACAAGCCGATATGTTATCGAGCAAAAAATGAAGAAGATTTGCCAAATGTTCCTGCAAAATTGTTTGAAGAACTCAATAAATTATCGAAGTACATAGCTAAAAAAATATAATTCAAAGAACATGAAGCCCATGAAATTGACTGACGAAGAAGAAATTTCGTATCAAAATTCAAATCTTTGCCACATTTGTGAAGAAATATCGTATCAAGACACTGAAAAAACTTTAGGGTTTTTACCAGATAATTGGAGTTCTGCTTATGATGCATTCAAAAAATGCAGAGATCACTGTCATTTGACTGGAAAATTTCGAGGTGCAGCTCATAGAATTTGTAATCTGAATTTGAAATTTCCTCAGAATATTCCCGTTTTCTGTCACAATATGTCTAATTACGATACGCATTTGTACATAAAAGAATCGGCAAAACAATACGGTAATGTTGATTTGATTGCAAACACCGATGAAAAATATATAAATTATTCTGTAAATTCTGGATATGGCTATGAATTCGAAGGTGATAAGCCAAGAAAATTCATCAAGTTTTCGTTTGTAGACACGTTCAGATTCATGGCCTCGTCTATAGAAAAGTTAGCTAAAAATCTAAAGAGAGAAGACTTCAAACATACAAATCATTTTATACAAGATGGACTGAATGAAATTATAGAAAGACAGCCAAATGACAAAGAAGAGATTTTTAAAATATTGTCAGGAAAAGGAATATTTCCCTATGAATTTATCGATAGTATTGAAAAACTTGATTACAAAGAAGAGCTGAAAATTCAAGATTTCTATTCACTCTTGACAGACGAGAGCATATCTGAGAAAGATTATCAACACTACTTAAATGTTTGGAACAAATTAAAAGAGAAAAATCTGGGAAATTATTCTGATTTGTACAACATTCAAGATGTTCTATTGCTCGCTGATATATTCGAAAATTTCAGAAACATTTGCCTTAATTGTTATAAACTCGATCCGGCACACTATCTAACAGCTCCCAGTCTCGCATGGGACGCAATGTTAAAATTAACGAAAATTGAGCTTCAGCTAATTAACGATTATAATATGTATTTGATGATTGAAAAAGGCATTCGCGGGGGCATTTCTCAGTGTATTAAGCGATATGTTAAAGCAAATAACAAATATTTGAAAGATTTCGATAAGACAAAGCCCGAAAACTATTTGTTATACGTTGATGCAAACAACCTTTATGGGTATGGTCTTATGCAAAAACTGCCGTTTAGTGATATCAAGTGGATGGATCCTAAAACGTATACAAAAGAAGAGTGGCAAGAAACAATTTTAGAACTCACTGGCGACGAAGATTATGGCTATATTCTCGAAGTCGATCTTGGATATCCAACAAATTTACACGAACATCACAAGGATTTACCTCTTGCTCCAGAACATTTTAAAAACAAACTTTGCACAACTCTACTGGATAAAACTGAATACGTTGTTCATTCGAGAAATTTGAAGTTCTATTTGGAACAAGGTATGATTTTGAAACATGTGAATAGAGTTATTGCATTCGATCAGAAGCCTTTTATGAAAGAATACATTGATTTTAACACAAACATGAGAACCAAAGCTACAAGCGACTTTGAAAAGGACTTTTATAAGCTGATGAACAACTCAGTTTTTGGAAAATCTATGGAAAATGTGAGAAACAGATGTGATATTAAGCTTGGAAATGAAGAATTTTCAATGAAACAAGCTAAGAAAACGAACTTCAAATGCTTTAACATCTTTGACGACAACTGTATAGCGAGTCACATGTACAAACAAAAGGTTAAATTTAACAAACCGATTTACATAGGATTTTCAGTTCTCGACCTCTCAAAATTGCTAATGTACGAGTTTTATTACAACAAATTAAAGAAGTTTGATCCAGATTTGAATCTGTGTTACATGGATACAGACAGTTATTTTCTAGAATTGAAACGAGATCCTTTTAAAATTATTAAAGAAAATATAGATGACTTTGATACAAGTGATTATCCAAAAGATCATGAATGTTTCACTACTAAAAAATAAGAAGGTAATAGGGAAATTCAAAGATGAGTTAAATAGCGAAGTTTTAGAAGAATTTTGTGGTTTAAGGTCTAAGATGTACTCGTACAAATATCTAGATAAAAACCCAGTTAGGTGTAAAGGAATTAAGAGAAGCGTTGTAAATAAAACAATAAATATCGAAAACTTGAAGAGATGTTTGTTTGAAGATAAAGAAGAATTTAGAGAGATGACAGTAATCAAAAGCTATAAACATGAGTTGTACACCGTTACTATAAACAAGTTAGCACTGAACGCTAAAGATGATAAGAGAATCGTTCTAGAAAATAAGATCGATACAGTACCGTATGGATATAAAACAGATATTTTAGAAGAGTTAAACAAACTTGGAAACTTTGATATGTAAATGGAAGATGATTTAATTCACTGTCACAAGTGTAAAAAGAAAACGAAAAATATAGATTCTAAGATTGTTCAAACTCAAAACGGATTGTATAGAATTGCAGCAAAATGTTCAAAATGTAAGACAAATAAGAGTAAATTTATAAAGAATCCTTATGAAAAACAAGTAAAGAAAGAATTGAAGAATAAAGAAGAAATAGAGATTGATGCTCGAGAAATTCATGCACCAGTACGAAAAAAGTTTAAAAAGAGAAAAATTATAACATTAGGAATTGACGATTTATGGGCAGCAGATTTAGTAATAATGTCTAACTATTCGGATCAAAATGATGGATTCAAGTATATGTTAAATGTTATTGATACTTTCTCAAAATATGCTTGGTCAAGAGCTATCAAAAGAAAAAACGGTAAAGATGTTTCAAAAGCCTTCGAAGATATAGTAAAAGATGCCATAAGGATCAATCACAAACCTCCAAACCTACTTCATACAGATAAGGGTTTAGAGTTCAAAAATAAAGAATTTAACGAAGTTTTGAGGAAATACAACATTAAGATTTATCATACTGAAAACGAAGAGAAATCAAGTATCGTAGAGAGATATAACAGAACTCAAAATGAGAGAATGAAAGTTCTTTTTGAGGTTAATAAAAAACTTTAAATGGATCGATATTCTTCAAAAAATAGTCACAAATTATAATGATACGGTTCACAGCACAATCAAAATGAAGCCCAAAGATGTAGATAAGGATGCAGAAAAGGAGTTATTAGAGACAGTTTTCAAGTATGTTCCACCTGAAATTCACACGAAAACTAAATTTAAAGTCAATGATCATGTAAGAATTGTTAGTAAAAAACAAACATTTTCGAACAAATATAAGAACAATTGGTCAAGAGAAATCTTTGTGATTTATCAAATTAATAACACAGATCCTGTAACTTATAGTATAAAAGATTTAAATAATGAAGAAATAACCGGAAAGTTTTATGAATATGAATTGAGAAAGTCAAAGATTTTTTCTATATAAATGGAGGCTCAAAAGAAATGTTCAATGTGCAAAGAAATAAAAGGTTTTGAAGCTTTTTATAAAGATAAAAGTAGAAAAGATGGAATTATTTATAATTGTAAAGATTGTTATAGGAAGTATCATAAAGAGCTGTATGATAAAATAGAAAAATTAACTTTGGAAGAGAAAGAATGTCTTAAATGTAAAGAAACTAAAAAAATTTCAGAGTTTAATAGTGATCACTATAGTAGAGATAAGAAAGACTCCTATTGTAAAGATTGTGTAAAGAAGAATCACCATAGATTATATTATGAAGATACTCAATGTGAATGTGGAAGAACTATAAAATGGTTAAATAATTATCAAAAACATTTACAAACAAAATATCATAATTCAAGAGTTTAACATTTTCATCGTGTAATAATTTGTTCTATATAAATGGAGTCTCAAAAGAAATGTACAAAGTGTCAAGAAGAGAATAGAAAAGACTGTTATTGTAAGGAATTATATGATAAAATGAACAAATTAACTTTAGAAGAGAAAAAGTGTTACTTTTGTAAAGAAATTAAAAATATTTCTGAATTTAATAACTGGCAGTATAGTAAAGATAGAAAAGATGCTTTTTGCAAAGATTGTGCTAAAAAAATTTTCAGCGAAAGTTATAAAAACGAAATGCCTTGTGAATATGAAAAAAGAATTCTACAATGGTTACCTAGTTATGCTAAACATTTACAAACAAAATATAATAAATCGAGAGTTTTTAGTAAAATTTAGAAACATTTTCATCGTGTAATTTAGATATTCTATAAATCAGTCGAGATTCTGCCATATTTGTAGTAAAATGATTTCCGTTGTATAAAATATTCAAAGATTCTTTCATTTGGTTGTAGAGATTTATACTATTTGGATCTCCTTGTCTTAATAAAATTTCCATTTCTGGGTAATCAATTTCAAGTTCTTTCAATCTTTTCGGTATTTCTCTCTTTTGAGCTCTGATAACGTAATAAGGATATTCCCACATGTGATTCTTCTTAATTAATACAAAAACATGGTGTTTTTTCTTAGCAAAATCTTTACAAACAAGGTCTGGTTTCATTAATTCCATTCGCAATTCTTGATTCTCTATTTTCAAGGATTTCATTTTGACCTGAAATTTGTAACTGTTTTATTTCATCTTTTAACTGCTTATTTTCGTTTTTGAGTTTGTACTCACCATATTTTCTAATGGAAGGTAATACTTCTTTCGTAACCCAATTTTTAAACAATTTCGCTTCTGGTTTATGCGATCTCAAAATTAAAGAATAAAGTCCAGATTCATTAACGAAAACAGTGTTATTTTGGAAGTTTGAAGGTAAGCTATTTATAGCCCCCCTTATATTTAGATTAAAATAGAAGTTTTTATCATCTTCGTCAACGTTTATTCTGATCGTTTGCATAGTATTTTCATATTCTAGAATTTTTGCTACGTCTTTAGCCTTAAACCAGATCACATTGTTTTCGTCAACAATCGTAAAGATATGTTTGTTATTGAATTTTAGTTGATTATTGAGTAGGTCTACAACTGTCTCCATTTAGATAGAAAAGAAATTTAACTAGTAATTTTTATTTTGAGAATAAAGCCCAGATTCATTAATGAAAACAGTGTCTGGATGTAATTTTTGTAAGAGTCGCGATTCGATACCCTTGTCAGAATCTATGTTT
This sequence comes from Homalodisca vitripennis, assembly GCF_021130785.1. Classification (NCBI taxonomy): domain Eukaryota; kingdom Metazoa; phylum Arthropoda; class Insecta; order Hemiptera; family Cicadellidae; genus Homalodisca; species Homalodisca vitripennis. Next base: position 504,613 of record NW_025776166.1, read on the forward strand.
TCAAAGCTTTTTTTGTATTTTTCTTTAACATTGTCTTTATTCGTATTTTTTGTGAATATTTGTGAGGTGGCCCTCGAGGGCTACCTTATCTTTTAGATAAAAGTATTGGTATTTATCATCATTATCAACTCGTTTTGAAAGTTTGAAGGTAAGAACGATTCGTTCCCCCCTTGATTCATCATTCTTTCGACAATCTTAAATATATTGTTGTTTTACTCTCATTATTTATTAAATTTCCCTCAGAGTCTTGTATAGTTAGAACGATTTTTTGAATTCTTTTAATATTTTTTCTAATTGGAATATAATCGATTTCATTCGGTTTTTCACTGATTTTTGATCCATAAGCAACATTTGGGAAAAAAGTGTACAAAATTTCAGATTCTTTGTGTAAATGTTCGGTATGATTTTCAAAACTAGGTTCAACGAGATTACAATGTACTTCAATTACATCGAACGGTCTAAATTTTGGCGTTTTATTTCCTAAATATACCTGATTTGGCTCAATAGTTTCTTGAACAAACCCTAATAAATCTACAATAATTGCTGAAAACATTATTCTTACTGGTGATTTTATTTGAATTTTATTAGAGAGATAATTTTTTTGCATTTCAAACTTGTTTTCGTCAAAGTTTAAAGATTTATCTGATTGTTTGAATGTTTTCAGATAATTTTTAAGGGAATGTTTTATTTGATCGAAAGTATAATATCCTTTGTTTAAACCATAATATTTTGTTATGTTCTTCTCACTAAATCCTATACAATAAGGAGAACTTTCACTAATATTTATTACAAAATTGTCAGAATAAAAACCGCTTAAACCGATAAAATAATTTGATTCTTCCTCTAAGTGTATAGGATGTTCCAAGTTTAAAACTAATTTAGAGCTTTCTGAAGTCAACTTGAACAGCTTCATTTTCGCAAGCGTTGCTTCAAGATGAAAATCTTCTATTTAAATGGAGAAATTTTTAAAGCAAAAAGATCAGATAAAACTTCAAACGTTTGAAGAAAATAAGAAAGATCAACCAATCAGATTGTTAATTGTTGGTTCAAGTGGATGTGGAAAAAAAAACAACTTTATTATTGAATTTTATCTACAATAGGTTGATTCCTTATTCCAATTTGTATGTTTTTAGTAAATCTTTAGAACAAGACGCATACAAAAAATTACAACAAAGATTTGAAAATATTGAGAAGAACTTAAGCAAAGAAATATCACATTTTTATAATGCTTCTGAGGACATAGTTCCGTTAAGCGAATGTAAACCGAATTCTTTAATCGTTTTTGATGATTGTATTTTGGAAAATCAGGACGTTATTAAGGAATATTTCGTAATGTCTCGTCACAAAAACATATCTTGTATCTATCTTTCTCAATGCTTTTCAAAGGTTGATAAACAAGTTATTAGAAATAATTTGAATATGTTGTGTGTTTTTAAGCAAGACGATCACTATTCGAGAAAGATTTACAACAATTATGTGGGATCTGATATGAGTTTTAACCACTTTAATGAATTGTGTGATAAAATTTGGAAAGAAGACTACGGATTTTTAACTATTAATCTAACTTTGAAGCCTAAAAATGGCAAATATTTGAATAAATTTTCCAATATAAACGTGTGATAATCTAGTTGTTTTCATGTTTTTACGTTCACGTTCCACGTTCACGTTCATGTTTCACGTTCATGTTTCACGTTCACGTTTTTACGTTCCACGTTTCGTGTTCTCGTTTCGTGTTCACGTTTCCACGTTCCACGTTCACGTTTTACGTTCCGTGTTCTCGTTTCGTGTTCACGTTTCCACGTTCCACGTTCACGTTTTACGTTCCACGTTCACGTTTTACGTTCCACGTTCACGTTTTACGTTCCGTGTTCACGTTTTACGTTCAACGTTTCGTGTTCTCGTTTCGTGTTCACGTTTCCACGTTCCACGTTCACGTTTCAAAATTTTCCTAAATAAATGGCGAACGTAACTTCTGAAGAAGCGAAAAAACTTGATCAAATAGAAAAGAAATTAATCAAAGAATTTAAAGAACAGATTCGAATTGATGAAAAAGAACAAGAATTTATTCAAAAAATTAATCAACCTGTAACATCTGCAATAAAAAATGTTGAGGGCAAAATTGAAAATGTTTTAAGCGATAATCAAAATTTGATGAATTTGGTTCCAGTTGTACGACAATTTGCTGATATTTCGATACCAGAATCTGAGTTTGAATTGCCAAAATTACCATCTTCAACACCATTTAGACCTCGAATCATTGAAGACTCTACCATAGTTGAACCAATAAGTCCTGGAACAACGGATATAATAATTGGTGAAATTGGTAAAAAATTTCTTCCTAGAGCAAAGGATGATAAATTTGGTTTGTATTGGGACAGAAAAAAGAAAAGTTTTATGATTGGAAATTTGCCCGTGAATTTTGAGCATAATGATATCATTATTAATGAAAAAACATATGAAGGAACTCAAGGTTTATGGAGATTATTAACAGGCACTGATGTTCCAAAAGACGGTTTATATTCTGAAGAAGACTTGAAAAAGTATACTGAAATTTTATGGAAATCTGATTCAATTTACAAAAATAATGATCCATCAACTAAGAAACCAAAGTCAAGTAAAGGTAAAAAATATCTCAATTTGATTAAACCAATTTGGGAAAAAAGAATCGAAGGATCAGGTGTGAGAAAATACAGTGATAATAAGATTGAATACAGATATATCGACGATTTGACAAAACTCGATGGAATTATTAATTATATTTATGCTCAAGAAAAGGCTGGAAACAACAATTTTTTGAACGAAAAGAAAGCGATTAAAGATTTTATTTCGAACAAACTTGATGAAATGATTGAAAAACCTGATGGAATTAAATATTTAAAACGAGTTTTGCCGGCAATAAGTTCATCTATGATTGAGGGTAGTGGACTTTTGAATGATTTTATCAACAATTTACCTTTTGAATTACACGTACCAACTTATCAATATCTGGGGCCTGGCACAAAACTCGAAAAAAGACTAAAAAGAGGAGATCCTGGTATAAATAAATTAGATCAAGCTGCTATGGAACACGATATTTTTTATGCAAAACATAGAGACACAAATTCCAGACATATCGCAGATAAAGTTTTGCAAGATAAGGCAATGGATAGATTTTTATCAAAAGATGCTAGTTTAGGTGAAAGATTTGTTGCGCTTCCAAGAGCTGGAGCAATGTTTTTGAAGAGAAAACTAGGAATGGGAATCGAAGAGAACTTGAAATTTTAACTATATAAATGGAGGTGAACGTAAACTTCAGCAAAAATCAGAAAGAAAAAATAAAATCCGCTTTTAAGAAGAAAATACCCGTTAGTATTCAATTTAAAATAGATCAACTAAAAAATGGCGAAGATAAGATATTTTTAACAAATAGACAATACAATAAACTCGAAAAACATAAGAAAAACAATAAAGGAACCAGAATAGAATTTTCTTATAATCAGTTGAAAGAACTCAAAAATGGTGGACTTTTGAAAGATTTATTAGATTTTGGAGAAAATATTCCAGTTGTTAAAAATGTTGTTCCTTATGTTCGTAAAGCTGCTCCAATCGTTAAAAAAGATGTGATTCCTATTGTTCGAAACATTTTAAATTGGTTAGATAAAGAGTTGGAAGATGTTACAGGATCTGGATTAGATGAAAAAACTTTGAATTACGTGAAATCAAACATTGAAAAAAAAATTTAAACCTTTAACATTCGGGGAATTGGAAGAAATCTGCAAAAATATTAAAACATTTTAGAGGAATCTTCATGAGAGATACATTACCTGAAAAAGTTAAGAAATTTGAATGTGGAATTGTGAATTTAGACTCGATTATGGGAAGTGGAACGCATTGGATTTGCTATTATAAAAATGATAAGATTGCGTTTTATTTTGATTCGTATGGAAGAATTGAGGACAAACCGCCGATAGAATTGATTAAATATTTGAAAAAAATCAAGCGTCTACTACAATGATTCTCAGATTCAAGACTATAAAGATCCCCCAATTTGTGGTCATTTATGTGTTTTTGTGTTGAATGAACTGAGTGATGGTAAAGATTTTAAAGAAGTTGTTAACAAATTATTGCTTAATAAATATGGATTCACAAAATATTTTTGACGTATTTGGAACACAAATTATTCAAAATGTAGATAATAGTTTGAATTTTGATAGTTTGAGAAATGAGTTTGATAACAAGTTAGAAAATGTATTACAAAACCTTCCAGATTCAGATATGTTTGCTGTCGAGATTGAAGATTTTAAAGCAGAATATGATAACAAACTTGCAAATTTCATGAGTTCAAATGAAGTTGCTGATAAAATAAAAACATTGGAAAAAGAAGTTGATGATGGTGTAAAAAAATTATTTACCAATTTAATGTCTCACATCGAAAAAGCTGATGAAATTACTGAAGCGATCAAAGTTGAAAAGAATTATGTTAGTTTGGCTAATAAGAAAAGAATTGTCGGTGTTCGACCTGGTATTGACAAACATGATGTTGTTGTTAAAGAACAAATTTTAAAACCTCTAAAATTATCAGAAAACATCGATATTGTTGATTTACATGATCCGAATGTTAAAAATGCCTTAGATTTTAAAGGAAAAAGAATTAGCGGTGTTAGTAAAGGAATTAATCCATTTGATGTTGTTGTAATGATTCAATTAGAAGATCCTATTAAAATGTTTAATGAACTAAAACAAAATTATGAGAATCATAAACAGCATGTTAAAGATTTTACAACAGAAGTCTATGAAAAACTTGAAGCGAGAAGTAAAAGATCTATAGAAAATTGTGATGAAAAATTTACAAATTTTGAGGAAAATTTCAATCTATATAAAGGCGATCTTTATGGAAAAATAACAAACTTTTTGGAAGATTTCGCTAAATTTCAAGAGGGTTTTAATGAAACCGATAGAAAAAATGGTGAAGTTTTTAAAAGAGTAGTTACTAATCAATCTTTACTTCATGATAAATTAATTAAACTAGAAGAAAACTTTGGCGAAATTAATGAAAAAGTTATAAAAAATAAGCAGTCTTTTGATAAGTTTAGTTTAGATGCCACAAAAACTTTTGAGAATATTGATCATAAACTCGTTGAATACAACGATTTATATCTCGATAAAGTAAATAAACTAGAAGAAAACTTTAATAAATTTAAAGAAGATGTCGATAAAACTTTTGAAAACATCGACAACAGATTTAATGGAGTAGGTGGTTACGATGACTAATTTTCCTTATATAAATGGCGCTCATATATTGTGTGAGATGTAAAGAGAAAACTGCCACAAACGATATAAAATACTATGCAAACATTAACGGAGTTAAGAGAATATCTGGAAAATGTGCTGAATGTAACTCAAAAAAGAGTCAATTTATAAAAACTTGATTTTGAAATTTTTTCTTAATAAATAGAGATGGCGGGACATTACAGTGCTTTCGATCTTTTTATCATGCAACACGAAAGAGATTTGAAAAAAGAACATTGGGATGACATTTCTCAAAAATATGAATTATCCGAAGATATGATGAGATTATACGTAAACAAATTGAATTGGTATAACATTGCTAAATATCAAACTTTATCATCAGAGTTCATTCAAGAAAATATACATTATCAATTAAAAGATCATATGTCTGTTCTTTGTCTCTATCAACACTTGAGTATAAAGTTTTTGGATGAAAATAAAGATACAGTTGATTGGAACAATATTATAGATAGCGGTTACTATCCTGTGCAAATTTTATTGAAATATGTGACCGAGATCGCAAAATTTAAGGAAGAGAATCCTGAATATGACGAAGTAGATCATTAAAAATGACTCTAATCTTTTTAATTATTTTACTAAAATTTATATCTTTTCTTATAAAAACGTACATTAGATCGATGAAAAAATGATACACGATGTTTAAAATTTCTCTTATTAAATGGCGGACTACAGAAAATATGCTAGTGATATTGAAAGGGCGGAGTTTAAAAATTTCTATCCAATTAGTAAACAACATTTGAATGAACCGAATAAAAGAACTGAGTTTAATATTGATTTTGGAGATAACTTTTGCTCGTCTAACTTCCAGTTTTATATTTCTGGAACTTTAACAAAACAAGATGGTCAAGCATATCTTGGAACTGATAATGTTAGATTAATCGATAATTTTATACCGTTTTTATTTTCTAAGATTGAAGTAAGAAAACACAATAAATTGATAGAAGAAGTCGAAAACTGTGGCCAATTAAGCACAATTAAAGGAACTATTTCGTATTCAAAAAGTGATGTTATTTCTCAAACTTCTAATGGCTTTGAATCAGATTTTAAATTTGGTGTTTTTGAAGCAGCTGGAAATTTATCTCATTTTGGATTAGGATTTTTTGAAAATGTTACTATTCCGATCTATAAAGGAGGATTTTATCTAAGTTTTATAAGAGCAGAAGACGATGATGTGATTCTGAAGACTGCAACTGGAAATGTTATGCCTGTTGATGGAAAAATAACAATTACAGATTTTTTTATTAGAGTTCCAATGATTGATTATAAAATCACGAGTAAAATTAGGTTGATTGATGAAATTACAAAAAGTCAAAACATTATGTTTAATTTTCTAGATTGGCAATGTATTGAACAAAAAGGTATTTCCGGAACAACTTATTCGTTCGATATCACAAATATTTATAGAAATATCTTCAATCCCAAGTTCGTTATCATAGGTTTTCAAACAGATAGACAGAATAATCAAGAAAAAAATCCTTCAAAGTTTGATAGTTTGGATGTAAAAAATATCAGAGTAAAATTGAACGGTTCTTATTATCCAGATGAATTACAAAACTTAAACATTTCAGGAGGTCTTTTCAGAATCATGTATCAGATGTATCAAGATTTTAAGAAAGTTTACTGTAATAATAAGGAAATGTATTACAATCCTAAAGAATTTTTAGCGAATAGACCTATTTATGTCATTGATACAACAAAGAGTTTGACAAATATTTCTGGTTCAAAGAACGATATAATTATCAATATGGATTTTCAAAAAGCTGTTACAAACGCGATTTGTTATGTTGTTGTTGTCTCTGAGAAATTTTTAGCCTATGATGTGATTAAGAACGATATTAGAGAAATTCAGTAAAAATCGCGTTATTCGTCGGATAGTTTTAAAACTTTACAGAATTGTTAAAGACATTGATAAAAGTTTACATTTTAAATTGCATTAAAAAATTTTGAAAAATAGTGATGATATTAGGAAAAAAACTATTTCAAGGTCATGGACCGGAAGTGATGATTTTACAAAATACTTTAATATTTACTGATCCTATATACCAAATTTCATCAAAAAAGCTCCAATAGTTCTCGAGATATAAGAGTTTAAAGATAAGGGATGATTGGGGTAGATTTTGAAAATTTTGTTATTTTCATGAAATTTTAAGTTGAACTCGCTTGTTTTTGAAGTTTCAGATTTTTCCGATAAAATTTTTTATTTTTTTATGAATATTAAGAAATAGGGGATGATTTCACCCTTATGGATAAGTTAAGTCGAAAGAGTTAAGTATTTACTATATGTGTACCAAATTTCATTAAAATCGGTTGAGTGGTTTTTGAACAACAAGGTTTGAAATAAATATTGATATTCACTTATTTAATATACATTGGAAACTATAACAGTTCTAGGGAATTGAGACATTTCATTTTAACATGTTGGTAACACTACATCTCGTCTTCATCTCTTGCTGGGTGTTGGCCACGTATAGCTAGCCATGTGTGATCCTCCTCTATTTTAACGAAATTTAACAAGATATATCATTATTTAGAAGATTCTAATGTATTTGCAAGTTGAAGAAAGAAGATATGGACTTTATATGAAGTAAGAAGATTGTGTGATGTTCTGTGTTTCTTGTTAAAAGTGAAGTGAAGTGTTCCACTGGGCGTTGCCATTCATAGTGTTATTATATTTTATAAGTTACTTTTATATTTGGGACTCGAAGAAAGACATTACAAGAAGATTGTGAATTTGTGTAGACATTCTAAACTGTGATAAAACATTGTGTGAAAATAGTGATGTAAAGTGATGAATTGTACGACGAAAAGTATCAAGGTCACCGCGTTCCTAGTGGTAACGCCTACGTCATAGTTAGTGACACAAACGCCTCTCACATGTTTAAATAAAATGAGATTCGAGGTCACCGCGTTCCTAGTGGTAACGCCCACGTCATAGTTAGTGAAACAAACAGTCGAGGTCACCGCGTTCCTAGTGGTAACGCCTACGTCATAGTTAGTGACACAAACGCCTCTCACATGTTTCAATAAAATGAGATTCGAGGTCAAGCGTTAGTGGTACAAACGCTCACAGCAGACGTCACAAATCTACAGTTGATTGAAATAAAATATATGATACCTTTCTTCTTCTCCCATTCCCAATTTCTTAGAAGTTAAGTAGATATCGCAAAAACACGCACACTAACAACACTCATTTTGTATGTCTTTCATTATATCGTATTGAATTGCTGAATGACAAACGTTTCTCTTTTCTTCGTCAGAATCACACACACACAATATATCTGTTTCGTAAATGTTTTTTCCATACAATTTATCCCAATCTACAACAAAAGCGTGATCTCTTATAAATTCCTTTGATAAATCTTGTTGTTTACAAAGACTTGTTAAAAAACTGGCTGTGTAGATATTCCTTTGACTTCTTAATATTCCAACAAATAAACAATGAAATTTAGCATAAAAGCGATGAAAAATGTCAGATTGTTGGTGTTTTAGTTTATTTTGTAAAAATCGGAATATTTTTCTTATTTTTCTATTATTTAATTTAAAATCTCCTATTACATTTAACATATTTATACTATCTAAGTTGTCTGTAATAAATTGCATTGAACACTTTTTAGTACTTAAAAGTTCTCTGAATTCGTTTTCATTTAAGGATTCGTTTTCACTTAAGGAAAATATCAACATTTGTTTAACATATTTAGGTAATTCAAAGAAGTCTTTATAACTATTTCCTGTGGTAAGTTCTTTAAATGCTAGAAACTGAAGTGATTTTGGAGAGTTCATGTTGTTTGGTGACTATTTAGTAGAAAAGTTTTTTATTTAAGAAAAATAATTTGCTAAATTCATATTATTCTCTTTCATTCCTTCTAAAACTTCAAAAATATACTCTTTCGCTGATGAAAAATCTCGATTTCTTCCGGAATAATCTTTGTAATCATAGACAAAATATCCTAAATAGTTGAATAATAAAATAAAATCATTTCTCTTTATCTCGGTAGTTGAAATATAAACATAAACATTTGCGCTGAAAAATTTATATCTCGGCAGACTTAGTTCCATAATCTCCATTTATAAAAAAATCTTTTTGTTTAAATGGAAGAGTATAATGCCAACTGTTACAAGTGTTATAATAGAGGAGAAATTGTTGATAAAAGATTCGTTTGTAGAGATTGTAATTTAATTTTGTATGAAAGACCTAAACCTAAGAAATTTCGAAATAAACTAACACATTTGAATAATCTGCTTATGAAATTACAATACGGAGGTGAGAAACAAACAAAATTTGTTACAGAATTTAGAAAACAGAATAAAAATTTTTACTTATCTCTTGGAACCGTTGAAAAAATTATTTTCCTTTTCAAAGAATACATTAGGTTTGTTGGTTTAAATACACACGTTTATTATGAAAAGATATTACCTGTATTTTTTCATTATCTGGATGTTGAATTTGTTTATGATTTTGAACCAGAAATCCTCGATGATTTTATAGTACATTTGGAGAAATTAAACGAAGAACCTCGTGAAAAGAATGCGGTTTTACTCACATTCTCCCCGACTTCTCGAGTGATTGTTAGCAAATTTCATTTTTTCCGTCTTTAAATTTTTTCTATTTAAATGGAGTTCTTGAAAGAGTTAAATGATATTGGTGAATGCAAGTTTAAAGAGTATAAGAAGTTAAATGAATTGGAAGAAAGGAAGAAACATAGAATCTTGAATTTGGAGAAAATGAAAGATAAATTCGGGTTTACAATAATTGCCGAGTTGGAAGATTGTAAAGTACACTTGCCGAACAGATTTTTGACTGTTTTGGATGAGAAAAAGATTAAAGAATTAAACAAAAATGAAAAATTACACTTGATTGTTACTGGAAAGAAGACTATAAAAGATAAAGACTGTGTTACAATTAACTTTGTAGAATAAAGATTTTTTATTAAGATTTTTTGATTTTTTCATTAAAACAGCTTATAAATGTAGAAGCAAACATTGAACAGTAAAACAGCTAAAGATTCGGTTATTTAACATTCGTGCTTTCCTGTTAGATTTTATTAGATTTGTTTATGGTTCAATGGACAGTATTTTACATTGATTTTCTGTCTGTCCCAAAAGTGGTCTAGAACCGGCATATTCATATCTACTTATATATATATATAATGCATTATACTATTATAACGTTATGGCATTATATCGTATTAATACAATATTAATTAATTAATTAATGATATTCTAATAATGTGTCAAGCAGACTACTTGGTTAACTCTCCCTTTTAACACTTATTATTCGCCCTTTTTACGTGACAGTTGGCAGTTTACGGTAAGTAAAAAGGGCGAATAGAAGTATTCGTCTTTTTAACACAACAAATATTATGTTCGCCCTTTTATCATTTGCTGTTTCCAAGGGAACGAAATATTCTACAGATATGCCGTTTTTACATATCGATAGATCTTAATACCAGGAAGCCAAATCGACAAAATCATGAATACACACTTTTGGTGAATTCGCCGTTTTTACATAACACCGACGACATGTAATTTATATTGTTTCTCAGGGTAAAATAGCAAACTCAAATTTTGCGTTTAAAATATAATACGTTGAATTAGAAGAGCAAAACATGAAATAAGAATTAATCACAATTTGCTTAACCTCTAGTCCTCTTAATCTAAACCCAAACTGTTCGGGACAGAGAACGTCGTAACGGTCAAGAAATTTTAGAAATTGATTGAGGAAAGCTTTTTCAAAAATTTTGCTGAAAACAGGGAGGGTTGAAATTGGACCATAATTGCTTGAGATGCAAGGATCGCCTTTTTTGAAAATTGGAATGACTTTGGCAATCTTCAATGCCGATGGGAAGACGCCTTGTGCGAACGACAGATTGATCAATTTTGTGAGTGGTGTCAAAAGATGCTTGACGCACCCTTTGAGTAACCACACAGACATACCATTGATATCACAAGATTTTTTAGGTTTCAGCTCCAGCACGATACGAGCCACTTCCGCCTCACTCACGGGGAAGAGAGCCATGGACGAGACCGGTCTCACCAGTGGCTCCTCGCGATGGCTGTCCGGGTTAAATGAACTGTCTGGTTCAGCCACTGTTGAGAATAATTTTTTGAATTCACTTGCCACTTTTAAAGGATCGTCAATTACTTTGCTTTGAATTTTGATCTGCTGGCCATCGAGAGACAGACCGTCTTATGAGCGGCTCCTCTAAATTTTTCGGTTAAATGACAGTGATCTCTACATTTTTTTAACGTATCATCGTACCATTCATCTGGGATAAAACCTAATATATTTTCTGGATCTTGATAAGAAATTTGTTCACAAATTTGGCAAACATTTTAATTTTGATACATAATTTCTTCCTCTTCAGACAATTTTATGGGTATCATGTTCTTTGAATTATATTTTTTAGCTATGTATTTCGATAATTTATTGAACTCTTCAAACAATTTTGTAGGAACATTAGCCAAAACTTCTTTATTTTTCGCTCTATAACATATCGGTTTGTACATGCGATTTGTACATTCGAGACTAAATATAATGTGAATCCATAAGGAACATGTTTCTGAATCTTGGTTGTTGTGGATTGTTCTTACTTGTTGAGATTTTTTCTAAAATATTTTAAAATTCCATGTAAATAACGTAAGGATGATTAATTCTTTTGTTAATTAGTAAATGATGTTGTTTGACCTGGAAATGGCATAATTGGTTTACAAACCTAATGATTTTTACAAATTTCTAAATGATCTGTTAAATCTCCAGATTAAACTTTTAGAAATGGCTGAAACATCTTCTACAAAGAAATTTTTTATTTTTACATTTAGATAATTGAGAGAAAACTACCTTATTTAAATGAGTTATCAAAACATAATGAGATTTATCATTTTGTTTAAAATACAATAAATCAATGTTTAATTCAGCGTCATAAATTTCTGAAATTTGCAACAGAACAATATTAATGTTTTCATCAAAACTATACACATTTACAGACATTTTAGTATAGTTGTATTTAGAATTATAACTTCGTCTTTCACATAATCGTATATCTTTCAAATACATAGGATACTCAAACCCAGAAAATCATTCACGAATTTTTCGTATTGCTTTGCTCTTTCAGCATTCTTTTCAGGTTTATCAATTGCGCACCTGATTGAGTATATTATAAAGCAGAAATCATCTTCATTTTTTATATTTACACAAGCTTTTTTACCTTGATCTTTTGTGGTAAATCAATATATGATCCAGCATCCATCATTTAGTGTTTATTAAGGCTCAAAACTAATTGTTAATTATTTGTTAATTGTTAACTGTTTACAACTTTTAAATGTCCAACCAGAACCTATATTTGGATGATTTGTCTGTTCTCGATGTGATAATTTAATGAATTGCTTATTAATGAAGTCGTTTACGTTAAAGATTTCATAGTAAAATACATTGGAGTTGTTTGTGTTTCACCGTTCCCTATATTTTTCACAGTTTCTTGAAATTTTTTGATTAAACTCTTGATTTCTGGCCTTATAATTGATAGATATTTGTAAATTGACATGAAATTGTCGTTAAAATTTGTTAAAATGTATTGCTTAAATAGACCATGTATAGAGGAAATAATTTCAACATTAATGATATTTTAAACAGGTTTTTCGTTGTTTTTGAGAGTTTTATCTATTTGTTCAATGCTTTCAGACTAGGTTTTTTCGTTAGTTTCAATGGATATTTTTAAAATCTTTCAGCGATTGAATGAATTTTTTCGTTCTTAATTGTACGATAATAGATCATAACGTAGATACTTTCGATAATAGATTAAGATCTTTCTTAATTTCCTTAAAGCTTTTCTTTTTTCCCCGTAATTTTTCTATATGGTACATCTTTTCGTGATCGACAATTTGGTTTTCCATAGCCCATTTCCTTAAATAGTTAAGCTCCTTTTCATAATTATCTTTATTTTTCAGATAATATTTTAAATTATAGTATCTTGTATAGTGTTGTTTGAATTTTTTTTTTAAAGAACATGTTATTTTACTCCGCTCCATTCTTCTATTTTTAAAGGAAAAATTTCTTAGCTAAGAATTTGAAAAGTATTAGTTTTTACTAAAATTTGACAGAAATTAGCACAATGTCTGGTAAAATAGCTTTAATTATACTATTTACTTAGAAAACTTTTTTTAACTAGGACATCGAAATTCAGTGATTCCCACCAAACTTGTGAAATTGTGCTGATTTCTGTCTAACTTTAGTAAAAATCAATACTTTTCAAATTGTTAGTTAAAAGATTATTCGTATTAAATGGCACTTTTACAAGAGTTAAATAAGGTTGGTGATTTAAAGTTCAAAGAATATAAGAAATTAATGGAATTGGAAGAAAATAAGAAATATAGAATTTAGAATTTGGAGAAAATTAAATTAGGATTTACAATAATTGCAGAATTGGAAGATTGTAAAGTACACATGCCGAATAGCTTTTTACTGTTTTGGATGAAAACAAAATTAAAGAATTAAATAAAAATGATAACTTACACTTGAATGTTACTGGAAAGAAGACAATAAAAAATGAAGAATGTGTTACAATTAACTTTGTAAAATAAAGATTTTTCATTAAGATTTTGAATATTTTCATTAAAACAGCTTAAGAAATTAGAAGCAAACAGCTGTAGATTCGGTTATTTTTTATTCGTGTTCGTGATGTGCTGTTAGATTTGTCAGACTCATTTATAGTACATACATTGGACACGAATTTACTTCGATTTTCTGTTGCACCCAAAAGTGAGCTTGAAACCCCATATTCATATCTACGTATATATGTATATATATATATATATATATATATATATATATATATATTGCCACTTGTACAATTTAATGTAAATAAAAGTCGTTTGACAGGTATTTGGTCTTCCGATCATATGTTAGTTTGCTTATTTAAACCCATATGTGACAGATACGGCCAAATACAAAATAATTGAATCGGAAAAAGTAAGCGCTCTGTGGTGTAATGGTAGCACATTCACCCGGCAAGTGAGAGATCCGGGTTCGACTCCCGGCGGAGCAAGTACTTTTTGTGATTCAATGTTTATTGAAATTAAATAAGGCTATTGCCACTTGTACAATTTAATGTAAATAAAAGTCGTTTGACAGGTATTTGGTCTTCCGATCATATGTTAGTTTGCTTATTTAAACCCATATGTGACAGATACGGCCAAATACAAAATAATTGAATCGGAAAAAGTAAGCGCTCTGTGGTGTAATGGTAGCACATTCACCCGGCAAGTGAGAGATCCGGGTTCGACTCCCGGCGGAGCAAGTACTTTTTGTGATTCAATGTTTATTGAAATTATATATATATATATATATATATGTTTAGAACCTCAGCACTTGCTGGTCCAGGAGCGTAAATCGTGCGTACCTTGTTGGTCATCGCGCCTCATGCTGGTCCGGGCCTTGAACGTGTTGGTCCGGACCCGCAAGTTACGAGGCTCTGTATAGAGCGTGTAACATCCTGGACCAAGAAGTGCTGCTTGCCTGTAAAGTTCATTTGATTGTACAGTAGCTCGCCTAGCGTGAGTATAACGAACTAAATACTCGAATGAGGGGAAATCCCCCACCATTCTCGGACCAAGATTTGCCGGGTTTCTGTACAGGGCATATTGTCGAACATAGCATAAAGTGCTTTATAAATCAAATCAAATCAGTCTTTATTGCCTTTTAACAGCATACAATATTGTATAGAAGCAGTCTGTATTAGCCAATGTATTAGCCTATCTACTCATTCACACACAATTATACATACAAAACGTTCCTCATCCAGACAAACATGCAATAGCTAATCGGATCCTGTTAAAACGTGTTTCGATTTTAATTTTCTATTCACAGGCGGCTTTCCACGAACTCACATACCGTGTCAAAACCACCTGACACCAATAGACATTGAAGACGAGATTTAAATTTTTTTGGTACTGCCAATGTTTTAAGATCCTCAGAGAGTCTATTAATCAACCTAACACCAGCCTGGATGGCAAATTATGAGACGCCACCGTTCGATGTGGTTGACTGCGATAGTTGTCCCTGCCTCTTGTCTCATACTGGTGAATGTTCCTTCCCTGAGCCAATGTGCTCTTTGATTTACAGAACACAGCCACCTCGAAGATGTAGAGGCAGGGCAAGGTCAGTAAACCAAGCTCCCTGAAAGCATCCCTGCACGACTCTCTTCTCTTTAATTTTGAAATGATTCGTACACAGTTTGATGTTTGCACAGCTGCCCCAGAGTATTACTCCATATGCAAGGTGCGCATAAACAAGGGCAAAATAAGCCATTCTCAGGATGTCGTGAGAACAGTGTTTTGCCAGATTCCGCAAAGCATACAAACCTGAAGTTACTCTGGAACAAACACTTTCAACATGATTGTCCCAGGTCAGACCTCGATCTAGGTACATCCCTATGAATTTGATGGAGTCAGATTCCTCTAAGAGTTTGTCATCTACCAGGACAGCAGGTCGTGCACTACCCTCACGCTGTCTCAGACAAAAATCAATTGTGTTTGATTTTGAGCTGTTTGTTTTCAAATTGATTTCCGAAAAAATTGGATGCATGAATTCACTGTGACAAATAAATTAATTTCAAGCTTCTGCAAAGAATTTGCAGTAACGCAGAGAGTCGTATCGTCAGCATATTGAATCACCTTTCCATTCTGGACCGATGAGTTTAAATTGTTAACGTAAACAGTAAAAAGCACTGGCCCATGGATCGATCCATGAGGGACGCCATTTGCCATTTTCAATTTTCCTGACATGGCATTTGAGATCTGCACGCACTGGTCTATATCCTTATGTAGGACGAGATCCACCTGTGTGGTAGACCCCGTATTCTTCATGTCGCTAACTGATGCATCAGTGTCAAAAGCCTTAGAAAGATCGAGAAATATGCTGAGCACCTTATTCCGTCTCTCAAAACCATCAACAACAATATCCACAAGACTTGAAACCGCGTCAGTTGTTGATTTGTTTTTATGGAAGCCGAATTTTTCAGGACACAGTATGTCAAATCTTTCCAGAAAACTTTGTAGTTCATTCAAAAATGTCTTTTCAAAGATTTTGCTGAAAATTGGCAAGATTGCGATTGGGCGGTAATTTTTGGTTTGATGAGGATCTTCTTTCTTAAAAGTCAGGGCAATTTTTGCTGTTTTCAAATCATCCAGGTAAACTCTAGATAGAAATGAGGAGTTTAACACTTTTTTAGTAGAGTCAAGGTACCCTTGGAGCATTTTTTGACTAGCCACATGGACATACCACTGTTGTTACAAGATTTCTTTTAATTTATTTTTTGCACAATACCAGCCATCTCAGCCTCATCGACAGGGGTCAAGATCATAGACGATACCGGTTCTCTACCAAGGTTGCGGGAGAGGGTTTCAGTGAAGCACTCATCACACGAACCAACTAAGGCAAAATACTTGTTAAATTCGTCAGCAATTTTTTGAGGATCATCTATAAGTTGGTTTTCAACGAGCAGTAAACATTGTTTTTATTTTTGTACTGGATGTTCTCGTTTTACGAATTAATTAATTATTTTCCATGCTCTTTTTGAAAAGTTCTCGGTATTCTTTAATAGTTTGTTTAATTCATAGGCTTTAGCAGCTTTTATAACTTTCTTATATATTCTTCTATAATTTTTTAAGAATCTTTGAAAATTTTCTTTGTTTGTATTAATAAAAATTTAGTGATAAAATTTGAGTTTTTTACGAGATGTGAGAATACCTTGTGTAACCCAAGTATTCTTTTGTCGCTTACTGCGTACTTCAAATTTTCTGTAAGGACATGAAATATTTAAATAATAGAGAAAGCGTTCATTAAAAGCAGTGTAAACTTTATTTGGACACTGAATGTTATTTAAAAAATTCCAACTTTCTCGCTTAAGTTAATAAATTAACTCGTTAATATTTTGAGGGTTTAGAGCTCTTTGTACCGTATTTTCTGCAAGCCTAGTCACCGGATCAAGTCCATTAATCAATCTCCTGAGCGAAGTGATCAGAGATGGCAGGACTGAATACGACAACGTCAACTTTCGGGATGTTGGTGATAACGTTGTCGATGGTTGTACTCGTCGTGGCACATACTCGTGTAGGAGAGTTCACTGACCAATTTAGACCAAAAGATTGAAGAATATCACGCAGCCGCCGAGTGTGGGGGTCGGGGTGGTCCAGTGCGTTTATATTTAAATCGCCAATTAAAAGAAATAGTTGATTGTTTGAAAACAAAAATTGGTTAGCAGTCTCTCTGGTTTTCCAAAAAAGGATGAAATAAAATTTCGGTTGTTGTTTGGACGGTATATTTCAACAATATTAACTTTTTCGGATGAATTTAAATTTATATTAATACCAGCAGCCTCAAAATCAAATTCTAGAGTATGAATTACTTAATTTTTTTCAAATTTCAAGGGGATTTTTACAAAGATTGCCACACCACCTCCCTTAAAATTGGAACGAAGGAAAATGTGTGCCAATTCATAATTTTGCATTGTTTTAAATGCTGATGTTTCGGTTGTAAAACAGTGTTCCGATATTACAATAATATAAGGTTTTCGCTCATCGCACATGAGGTCCAACTCTTCTAACTTATTGGTAGCGGATTGAGCATTTAGATGAATCATTTTGAATTTCGAAATTTTATGAAAATTTTGAGTGGTTTCTGAAAACGTGTTCTGAATAAATAACAGGATCTGATACCCCTCTCTCGTTTTACATTCGTCATAGGCTCTTCGTTTTTTTTTGACAGGAAAGCGTAATATTGTTTTCGTCAGGTTTTATAGGCGAAGTAGCTTTGATGAAGTGTCATGCTGCATGAGACGGTTCTGGGCAGGACTGGCGAGCGACTGACAGGTATCAGAAGCAGCAGGTGAGGCAGCGGGCACTAGGCAGTGTTAGAGACAACTCAGGCGCAGCAGGCGGTCCGACAGCAGCAACCAAGCCCTCCACTATCATTTCGACCATCAGCTCTTAAACCAGCAATTGCAAATGCATGCCATCCGTGTGAACCAGTTACTTCCGATATCATTGATATCGAGGAGCTTGAGGTTTGAGTGTCTCACGTAAAGCTCCTCTATGTAGTAATTGGCGAGAATGGTCCGTTGGTTCACAGGATGGCTAACGAGCAGATCGCGAAGATAAGGGATCATTGCCAAGATGACATCGGCCGAACTCAGTCGAACGGTGACTCTTTCTTCCAGGCGATTATATATTTTGTGTGAGTCACCGGCAGCGATGTCGTTGGTTCTGGCGAGCAGGAGGAAGCAGCTAGAGGGAGGCGAGGGGCTGCTGGACGTTACATTCAGGAGTTTGGCCCCAGGCTTACATATGCCAGTCACTTTGGCAGCCGATGAGACGCGGCGCTGCACAATGCGGGCCAGGAAACGGGTATTACTGTCACCCTCAATCACAACATTCCTGAAGGAAAGCAACTCTCTTTTAATGTTGCCTTTCAATTTTGGCCTTCTACCAGGAGAAGACTTTGGAGGAGGGTGTTGGCCGGATGGTTTACCATTGTTGCAGGTTATTGTACAGGGATATTTTTGTTGAGCTGCATTAGTGGTTGCGATGGTTTTGAGAATGGGTGGTTTTTCGTTTGTATTTTCGAGAGGTTCAAATCTATTGCTGGTCGTAATAGGAACATATTTTTTATTTTAACAGACAATCCAATCACCCGTCGCCTCAGAGTAGCCGCAGGAACACCCCTGGACCTCCCTCTCGGCCCGTAGAAATTCAATCTCTGCCTCGAGTACCTGAATAGTTGTCCTCAGATTGGTGACGGGCTCGCGAGTCTCGGAGCACTGTGAGACCTGACAGCAGGTGGTCACCGGTGGATCGCACTGAACAGCGCAGTCTCTTATAGAAGCTCCCGCTGATACTCCGGACAGCGAAGATCTCGCAACAAAAATGTCATTTGTATACCGAAGAAGCCTTGTGTCCGATTCAATGGAATGATCGACAACCCTCATCAGATCGACATTGAGCTGCCTTATCTGCTCCTTTAATCTGCAGTTTTTTTTGACGCAAGTTCGTCAGCATCAGAGGCGACAGGCGTAGGCACTTCGAGTGAGTTTGTAGTAGCGAGCAGGTCAGGTTTTGTTGCAATGACAAGGGTCGGTTTCTCTCCCGTAGACGCGTGGAACGTAGTAGTCTCGCCCGCCGGTGAACTGATCTATGTGGAGGACGCAGAGTAATAAGGTATATACAGAGTGCTCGCGCCATAGGGAAAATTGACTCGGCCAAAGCAGCGACGACAGGGGTGGTGGCAGCTCGTGGACCATCTCGCTCGAGCCCTGTGTTGCCACTTCGTGCGCGCTCTGTACTGTAGTAGAGAAAAAATCTGAGTCGGTCGGCCCGGCACTCGGCTTTCTCTCAAACCCCTAGCCCTGTTGTTACGTTACTACTCAGCAAGCGTTTTTTTCTTCCTGCCTGTTTTGTACTGCATTTATATGCACCTATTTAACTTGCTTTACAACAACTAAAATTGCGCTAAATAAGTGAGTAGTAAACTAATTAATTATTAAAAACGGGAAATTACATACAGGAGCAGTAATGGAATAAAAACATAAAATTCAACAAAGAGTTTACTGTGTTTGATGTCAATAACTGTGTTTAGAACAATTATTTCACAAATAATAAAATGTCCTCCATAAAATTGTACATTTACAATACTATTTGTTTCCTATAAAAATACAATGTTTAGAAATATTGTTAGCAGATTTATCATGTATGCCCTTTTCACGAGAATACGATTATTTAATAAATATTATACATTGAGTAGTAAGCATTTGACAGTTAAAATGTGGTATTTTAAGTAATGTAAGACTAGAAACTCTATTTAAAAGAAATTACGTAATTTCATACAAAAAACTTAACATCAAATTGAACATAGTTAGAATAAAAATACACAAAGGAATCCAAAGCAAGATGTAAATACAGCTATCAAATACAAAATTTCAATAATAACAACGATTGCAACATTGAAAACAAAAAGAAATATATAATACAATGTGATCTGTTAATGTTACAATTAAGATTCAGTGTCTACTTTAAACCGATGAATCGTTGCACAAATTTCTATTGATGGTCGATACAAAAATAATATCCTATTATAGTAAACTATAAACAGCCAAATAAATTATTGTAAAACTAAATTGTGGATCTGAGAAAAACATGAAACAAGATTCAGGTGTAACAAAAATGCACTAAAACAGTTCAGAGTTCGCGTTAGGTCAAAATAAAATATTAAATTTACTATAAAAATATGTTAGGAACCGCTCCACTTGCCAGGTATCCACCTTCTTTCTCTAGAACTTTTAAACGGTTTGACCGATTGACTTAACAATTAATGTTAGAAGTATAAATAAAGAAATGTTAATTTTCTGGATATCAGCTCACTTTAAATAACTGTCCAGCTTCTGGATTCTTAAGTTTATGGACATAAGATTTTCTCTGACTTTTTATAATTCTTTTACATTTTCCCTGACTTTTCACCTGTTTGGAAACACTTCCCTGACTTTCCAGGTCTGTGGGATTCTTGTAGTCGTCCAAAATTATTCTGTTTAAGTAATAACTACTAATGATGAGAGCGTTTGCGGAATACTCGTATTTATGGAAACTTTTCTTTCTTGTGAGACATGAACAAAAATTTACACATATAACCCTTTTTTATTTAACCCGTTTACAATAATACCCTGTATAATTACGCCGTTTTTGAACAATTTAAATATAAAATACTGCTAATTAATGGTATGCTTAAGTAGAAATAGTGTTGAAACTGGAAACTATGCGATGACATTACCGTTCTAATATTGGAAAATAGATAGATGTGCGTTTACAAAAACATTACTACTAATTTTCTAAAAACTAACACATACCAGGCAAACATATATTACTAGTTACTTCCAAATTCTGAACATGCTGTAAGATTTATACACGTTTTAACACTTTAAGTTTGTCTAGAGCACTCTTTTTCGTAGAATGACCTGACCACTTGCACTGTTTATGAACTAAAATTTGAAACACTGACTTCATCACAAAGTCACTATGCTGACACGCACTGCACATTATAGATTCAAATAAAACCACTTTGTCTGTTATGTTTACTAGTCTTCGAATAAGATTTAACTTATGAGCCGATGTAGGGTATTTCATCTTAAAAACCTTAAATGCAGCATCGACAACGTGCATAAGGCTATCGGATGGTGCCAACAGTCCACTTGTTTCATCAATTTTTATTGTAGTAAAGGATTTGTTGAGAATCTAGAGTTCTTTTTTGTTCGTTAATTTGGATGATAGGTTGCACATTTTTTGCAAGCATTGTCTACACTTAAATTTTTTGAAATACCTTTGAGCAATGTAACCCGCAAAATACACTTGTGAACAGGTCTCTATGGTGACTACATCCTCTTCTTGTGATGTTCCTCTCGATCCAACAACTGGCCCCCCTCCATTGGATGAAATACTAGAGGATTGGCTGTCAATTTCGTCTCATTATCTTCTAAAATGCCTAATTTTCTAAAAGCTAAAGTATTTCTTGGGCACTGATCACACACTACTGCTTTAACACAAAGGCCAGTTTCAGTTAACTTCTTGACACAATCTTCAACCATTTCTTTTGTAGTATCTGACGATAATCCAGATTCTGGTATGAAATATGCTATGGGTAAAAGAGCTGAGGGAAATTTTCTTTCGTCTTTCGTCCAGGGTTGCCTTTTACTTTTAAACTGCATGTTGCACAGCACTGCTGCATCTTTACTTTTAAATTCTTTTATCCTTCTTTCTTCACATTTTCTATGTTTTTTAGTATTCATTAATTTTTTTTTTCAACCGAGAAGTAGTGGATCTCTTGGTAGCCAAGTCTATATACTTAGATTTCAATTTACGCTCAAGAGTTGTCTTAAGATTAGTTCCAAATAACGATCTTTTGGCTTTTATAAAATTGCTGCGATGTTAAGGTGACGCGGTTTGAATCCAATGTCCGACGGCTGGTGATTGTTGTACTGAAAATGTTGCTGAAGACGTGCTGACTGCAGGAGAACCTATCACCGATTCTACGGCAGATCTTATCCCATATCTCATTGGTGAGTATGGCTCGACTGCTAATGTTAGGGGAGACGTCATCGCATCTGCCGACGTAGTTGCTCTTGGTGGTTCTTCTGCTGGTTCAAAACAAATGGGTATGGCTCCTTGAATTATTCTGCCACTCGAAAGAATGTCTTCTTTTCGAAAGTGATATTCACACCCTTTTTGTTAGTATTAAGCTTTGTTGGAGACAGTCCTATCAAATCAGGGTTTCCTGAAAAAAGGGTTACACCCGACCATACTTTTTTTGTAATCGAGCAAAACTGTTTGGAGTTGAGGTAACATTTAAAATTTATGACTTTCCTACATCAGGTTATAATTCGATCGACCGAAAAATTAATATTCCGGATGCTAACTTCATTTGGGTAGTAAAAGAACATATAGTACAAATCAACAACTTGACAGTCAAATAATGAAAAAATTAACTTGAACAAAATTTTTCTAGAAGATTTCTTGAAAAATAATGTAACTGTGAAATTCAAACGTCAAATAACAGAATTTTTTAACATTTGCGTATCTTCTTCAGTTACAACTTTCTGTTTTAATAAATGCTATGTTATACTACACGGAAGTCATAATACCATTTAATAAAAAATACTAACATATTACTAAAACATACCTCTTACTTACTAATACTAACACGCACTCTTATATTGATTTACATTATGAAGTTGAAATAATAACAAGTAATTAATAACGATAACACTTGTAGTGAATATTGTGTATACCTCGTTTGTTATACATACAGTGTCATATTCTTCTCGCATTAAATTAACAAATAATACATTTTCTCGTTACGGATTTTTCTATCTCAGTATATATCAATGTCATATTTAATGTTTAGGTCAGTGCTCCCAAAAATGTAACTAATCCAGGACTACTTAAGAAAAGCAATGCAGTCTTAACTTTGTACCTACGATGCTATAATTTCTAATTAATGGTTTAATTCACAGAAAATACAGTACTATTGTTTGAGACCATTCATTATTTCTGTATACATCTTAGAGTTGCCAATTTAGAAATAACCAATACTGTAACGGGTCCGTCAGTTTATCGAATGTTGTGCAATATAACTCTATGCGGCTTCTCTCATTACATTTATGCCAAGGAACTTTAATTTGAAAGGCTGTTACTGATTTTTCAGTTGCTTATCCGAAGGTACAGTGAGCTGAGTGCGGCAGATTGGGACACAGGGATACTGGCCCGCTTCATCACTCCCACCCTCCCACTCCATACCCGCCGCGCCGCGCCGCCCGTCGGGGCACGATATGGCAACGCCCGCTGGGACACAAGCTCACGTCGCGCTCTAAAGCGGACAGTTCACAAAACAGCCCAAAAGTTGTTAACACATGAAAGCATGGGCGCGAGCACTCTGTATATACCTTATGACTCTGTGGTGGAGGATCTGGATGGAGTGGCGATCAGCGCAGGGTCCGGGCCAGGCGTGGAGCAGGCAGGCGGCGAGTCAGATGCAGGCGGAGTAGGTGAAGCAGCGTCGGTCGCAGACCGAGTCCTGGACAGCGGTGACAAAAGGGAACGCATGGTGACTGGGTGTTCACTGCTGTGTTTTTATTGCAAACAGTCAGTGCCGTTATATTTGGATCAGTTTTAATCTTTTCCGAGACATCGCCAAGATATGTCTCCATTTTTTTAAATTCTATGTTGTCTGTATTTAAAATTGTTAAAAAGAATACAGGGTTTCCCAGTTTTTGTTTTTTCTATTGTAAATTGCATATTTTTGTCAATAATAAATTAATGAATAAATAAATAGATAAAATGAAAAGTCACGATTATTAAAAGAATTTAAGTAATAAATTTATAAGAAATAAAACTTATTAGATTAACAATAAAAACAGTTTCTCTACAGCAAAAAGGTGCTTCTGTCGGTGGGAATCGAACCAATGTGTACTGAGATGCTGTGCCGCGACCCTACTGTTGCTGCCACGCAGGTAGACAAGATGTGATAGTTACTTCTTGTTCATACGGCTCGTCGCTCTGTGGGTGTGTCAAAAATGGAGTTGCACAGTTGTATTGCAAGTCTAACCTTGCTATTTTTGCGAGTAGGTTTAGGGGTAAAACTTACAGATAAATAAACTATCCAACTCACTGTAAGGCGTTATTTATCGGTAACTTAAAAGTGTTCTTCAGTAACTAATTCTAACAAAACTGTGACGTGAAACCTTGCAAAATTTCGTCTATGCCAGTGCCGCGCTCGTGTGTACTTTCTTGACAGTATACTTTGATTATCAGTAGGATATTAATACGTACAGATTCGAAGACCCTAATGTTTCATTTTATAGAGCCTAAAAGTTAGTTTTGCTTTCAAAAATTATTTTTCTAAGTTTGTTATTTCACTTTTCATTCTTCATGTATATTAAATGAGTTCAGGTACATTAAATCAGGTATGCTGATCGTCTGATTTTAATTTCTAAAATTCACTCTATTCGCAACAATTTGAGTGCGGAATTACTAAATATATACCTGTAAACTTATTTTATTTCAGTTTCCTTATTCTATACACCTATTGTTATATTCATATATATATTTCTTATATATGTTACAACCTTTTATCATATGTACATGTTAAAAATTTTATTTCTGATGATAAATAGGCAGTTTATTAACCATATGAAATACCTTGGATAATTACCGGTTTCTCAGATCAATCTAGACCAGAAATTAGATGAGCTACCGTTGAAAACCCAATTTCAAATGGTCATGACGTTTAACAAAAAAATTAGTTCCTCAAAAATTTAGGTAATTACTGTAATAAAATCAATTACTCGAAAAATTAAAATATGTGGGAAAATATTTCAATAGCCATGGATATAAACAAAGATAAAGAAAGGATTCAAATTAATTTATCATATCAATCAAGGGTCAACGAAAGGTTAAAACTCTAAAATGTAAAAGATGAAGCAGATTTATGCAAGAAATATTACGCGAACGTCGGGGACCGCCTAGCCCGGTTTTTCCTGTAACCTGGGTCGTCACGAAAGATACTGAGTACCTGGTGGACGCTTACTTCCGGGTAGAATCTATAACTGGCCCCGAACTCCAGCACGTATTCACGGATATGAAGGGCGGCTCGGCTCCCGGCAGTGATAACATTCTAGCTTAATTCCTTCAAATTTATTTGGCCTATTTAATATTTCCCTTGCTTCATATAATAAATCAGAATATTAATGAGGGCATTTTCCCAATCACTTTCAAACTTGGAAAAGTAATCCCGTTTTATAAAGGGTAAAGTAATGATCATGATTTTGGGCGGACTTCCCAAGTACGTTCATTATTAACAGTAAATATTCATTAAATTTATCTAGAGTAATGAATGTGATTGAATGATAACATATAAAACATAACTTCTTACTGGCCGTTCTTGTATTCTTTACGCCTCTGAAACTACTAAGTTACGTATTGACTGTTAACATTTCTTTCAATAGCAATCCAAAATTTACCCAAAGAATTATATTGCTTGTTTTTTACGGTTTTTAACTATTGAATTATAGTATAAGAACACAATCATATTTTTAAATTTTTGCTATGACCAATTTTAAAACGGCGGTTACCTATCCAAGCAGCTGCCACGCTCGGCGTTGCTTGATCCCGAACCGTTACACTGTGCCATTGGCAAGAGGAAATGTTCGCTGCCACAACTATAAAAAAACTAAGGTGCCTATGGGCTAATGAAACAAATTATAGGATTTAGTTACAAATACTGCTTTATCTAAACAATGGTTTGCAAGAAGACCTATAATATTTCGTGAAAAAATATACGTATTGCTTTATAGTACCTTGAGAATGAAATTATATTCAGATCAAATATTTCCCCCATATCTGGACTTCCCAGTTTAAATGAGGATAAATCACTATAATGGCCATAGTAGGATATTATTAGTATTTAGGAGAACTTGATAATTTAGAAAACAAATTTTCCTAAACCAAGCATTTTTCAGACATAATATATTTGTATGTTAAACTTTTTTTATTTTAACTCCTAAATATATTTTAATGACAGGTGGAATTATTACCAAACAACACAAACTTGGAGATGAACTATTTCGATATATTTTAGCGTTATGCTCCTTATAAGTATAATGTGTATTTTTGTGCATTCAATAAATTAAGGGAAATCAAGTTATATGAATTTAAAGTTTAATTTATCTGATTTCTATACAGATATTTCAATATATTTTAATTTTAGATTGTTCTGTTCAAACGCATTTATATAGTTAAAGGACGAAACAAACACGATAATAGCACTCAAGAATCAAGTACTTAATAAAACCAATATCCGTAAAAGATTTAAGGGTATCGTAGGGGTAACACGTTCACGGTCAAAATTTGTTCAAAGGACTTTTATAATTACTTTATTAGAAAGAGGGCTGTAGGGTGACGAGCAAATTAGCAGTTCTACATCAATGTACCGCAGTTTACAGAAGTTTGATAATAATGAAGCAATGGGGATTTCCAAAATGGCCATTCCAATGTATGCCCGCTATATTTTTCACTAGACCAGCGGATGTGTTTTGTTATGGGTGAGAGGCATTACGGTGCAGTAACTATATTAAATAAAACCAAAGTCGCAGTTATTTCCGGTGAACGATTCCCTTACGGGGAGATTTGTGTTCATGGAAGGTTTGTGAAATAGCCATATACTCATTTGATCTTTACATTCATGCAAACAATGTTTTGCATTAATAAATTACGGAGTGTTGAATAAGTAGACTGTAGAAAACAAACAACACATGGGCGTTACAATAAATATATCTATTTAAGATATACAAACATCCTCACTACATGCACAGCACATAGAACGCCATTAGGCCTACGTTTTATTTAATACTTACTTATGTTAACGAAAGTGATGTATTGCATTTCTCAGTCAACATAATTTGTTTTAGATAAAATATATGTTAAGCGAAACTTACAACTTTCCTATATGACTATATGACCATTCCTATCCAAAGGCGGATCCAGGAGGCTTTTGGGGTAACCCCCCTCCCGTTATTGATAGAAACATTCAAAGTAGGCTTATATTTTAACTTACGTTAAACAGAATTTATACTCGTTGTCAAACAATGAATCACACTCGTAGTTCAGTTTTGTTTTTTTATTTGTTTCGATATTTTAACTATAACAGCTGACATAATAGTAAAACACAAAACTTGTGCTTTATAATTTCTCGGAATGACAAGTCCGTCTGCTACCTCTAGGGGTTGACAAATATATTAAGACACCTTCGCTTATAAAAAGGTGTTTTATAGTTGACCAACATTTAAAAATCAAATAATGAACTTCAAACCTTTGGTAGTGACTTAAAACACACAAAAAGTTACGTAATAACCCATTTAATTTATTTTATACCATCTTTTAATGAAATATTTACAAAAACCATTATTCCACAAACAACGTAAAGAAATATCATGTTAATCATTATATTATTGTTATCAAAATATCTGACTTAAAGTTCGTATATTTTTATTTACTTAAGTTTTTATTTAAATAAAAGAACATATTTTATTTACATCAAATTCCACAAACAATATATAAATAATAGACTAATAGTAACAAAATTTTATCATAAAGTAAATGTGAAACTCTTAATGATATCAAAATAAACTCGAGAACTTTATGCAAACAGTAAAAAGTCTTTCCGATCAGATAACTTTTGAGTTTTGAGGCATAAATAATGTAGGACTTAAGTAAACAATTAAATGTTTATAAATTTTTAAGTTCAATTTTTTAATTTTTATATAATTCTTGTTTCTATTTATGAAGCTTTGTTATGGACTTTTAAACATGTGTTAGTTGTGGAAAGCAATATAATTGCAATAATAAATTAATTAATAACAGAGAATTGAGATGCTATATCACGAAAAATATTCAAGTATTTAATTTTTAGAAAACATATATCAGCCTATAGACTGAAATATACTACCGTAAGTCCCCCTGAGAGTATCATGGTCGGTAACGTCAAAACCGTAATTAAACAGAACAGAGAGAAATATTATGCTCATTTCACTCAACGGCGGTAACTGCTTTTCGAACAAATAAAGAAAGGCAAAAATTGTCGAGGCGTTATGAGGATTAGGATTTAGATGAACAAAATGTATTATTGTTTTTAATAAAATAGTGTTTTATGTAATGGAGTTGAGTAATGTATTCTAGTCCAGTAACGTACAGTAGATTTCACGTTATTCATAAATGTACTATGTTCTCAATATTTAAAAAATCTTATGTTATCGAGATATCAAGGTTAAAATTAAATTTTTTTAGGATTTGAAAGGCCTTGCTAATTTTAAAATCAGTTGAGAAAACACCTTACATGTTTGAGGATAGTAAAAAAAGGCGAGTTAAGGAATAGACAAATACATGTTATTTGACTAGAAGAAGACAAGAAGAAAGCTGGATTCAAACAATTCGATTTTGTAGAAATAAAATTAACTAAATATACTCGTATTATAACATGACAGTTAACAGATCTAGATTGAATCCTATAAGACTGACCTGTTTATCTATAAGTCTGGTCTAAAATCACAACACAGTAACATTAAGCTAATGTCACTTTTGACATAAATAGATAAGATTCTCGAGAAATGTGTAAGAATTCAGTTACCGAGTTACCTAAAGCTTCACATTGTAGCTAACGAAAATTATGGTTTTAGAGAAGAAAAAAGTACATCCGATGCTTTAATTGATGTTACTAAGTTAATTTCACATACATAACAAAACACGTTATAGTGACATTCATAGACCAAGATAAGGTTTTTGATTCCGTTAATAGAAGAAATCTCATTAGAAAACTGGAAATTGATGGAGTTAAGTACAACGACGTGGAGTCTCTGCAGGAAGTATTCCAGTACATTTATCTTTTTGCAATTTCTGTACGTCAAATGTATGTATGTATTGTTTGGAAACAAATAAATGAAATGAAATGTTTACTGGAATAAAGGTAATTCGAATTATATGTAGCCGAGCAGTCCATAAAGTTAGTATTATAGTTTTACTGTAGAAATTTCTTTTAGATCGTGCGAGATAAATTCGTTGAGTTTAAATTCTTACATCTGACGTTTATATCACGAAGATTAGTAACAATTTTCCAAGTTGCACTCAAAAGGGTCCCCACCTGTCAAAATCTACTCTATGTTAGTTAAAACTTCTTTAACTGTGAATAACTATTATTTCTATTGGGCCATTGAATTGTAAGATATAAAGTATCTTGAAGTTTTTTTTGTCTATTAATTAAAAAAATTATTAAACAAAATTAGCTTCTTACAAAGTGATAAGTGAGCTTTGTTTAAATAGTCTCGAATAGTTTCGAAGACATATTAACGATTTAACGATTTCTCTAACGATCTAACATCAATATATCGAGAACACTCTACTCCAATTTTTATTATGCATTGTTTTTCGTTAGTTTTCTTACTAAAAACTATCACCTTTACTTTTTCAGCGTATCAACGTTCTAAGAAACTGAAAAATAAAATGCTAATTTGCTACGAAACAGATTTACGAAAATGTTGTATATTCCGTGCCTGGGGAGGAAATACACTATCATCTCAGATCTATCTTATTGTCAGATCTCAGTTTGATGACTAATAGTTTGTCTAAAACTGTAAATACAAAGAGTATCTAATATGACATTAGAGTCTGTGGCATAATTAGAATATTGAAATTAAAATTGTCAACAAACTAAATAGATTTTTTTGTCCACTTATATTGGTATACGAGCATTAACTTTTATGGTGGTTATTTCCCTATCGCTATAATATGTTTGTGTCACACTTTGTGTGTGGACCCTAAATTTACACAATGGAGGTCAACCACTCACATACAAGGCGGCGAAAACACATACAATTACTGATTATTTGTCTAAAAATTTGTGCAGTTGTATTTACAGTAAACATATCCTTTATAATGCCTTCGTATTAATAGTATATCGGAGAAATGTTAACCTATATTGGTTAGAATGTAATTTAATTATACTTTATAATCTGTCCTGCTGTGATGTTTGAAAATGCAGACTTGCCCTTAATTCAAAAATAGTTACCTCAGTGTGTCTTTCTCTCTATAAGGACTTCCTGATACTTGGGACTCTTTGCAAGTCACGTTAGTCCGGGCAGGTAGTCCCCGCGGCGCTCGGAGTATCGATTTAAAATAGGACTAACAACACGCAACCCTGAATGGTCAACCCAGGCGAGCCACACCGCCCGGTTCAGAAGGGCCGGTTTCGTCGCCGGCCTGTTGTAACTGACCATCAGCGCTTTGGCATTTTGGTTGATATAACCACAAACGCACTCTCATTAAAATTCAAACCATTGATATAAAAAGTAAAAGCACAATCAGCCACGTTTTTAGTCTACATTTCCACGAAATGAGATCAACCCGGCGATGCCTCAGTTTGAAACTACTGCTGCCACGTTTAGCTTTATAGTTTGTTTATCGTATGATGGTTGTTCCAGATCAGTATTTCAAGAACGCAAATTTAATAGAATAGGCATTCCAAACTGGAAAAAGCCTTCCTCTTTTCGTTAATATGTTCAATAGACTGTAATGCATCTCATATGGAGGCTAATTTTAACATATCTACTGTCTTATTGAAATAAAATAGCTGGCAAACTTAACACGGCTACTTTCTTCAAAGGTCGCTTTCATCGGGTATCAATCCCTCTTTTAGAAAAAATATATTAAAGAGCCTTCAGTTTTTTCATTAATTTATATTTGCATCTAGATAACTTCATTGCTTTAAGAAGTAATGCTAGTTGGCTTCCGGCCACGCATCTGAGTCAGATTTTGCCATGGGGCCTTGCATACCAATTGTATTTCTTAAGAGACCCTTACTAGTCGTATCCTGTCCGTCCACATAGGTGACCAATCAATACAAGGATCTTATGAAACAGAATAAGGAGGAAATTCGGTACAGAGAAGAACGATTGTATTAGTAAACGATGCAGCGGTTACAGAGGAGAATTGATTTTGCGCTATTATTACTTCAAAGTTTTAGGTCCGGCAACGAATGCTCTAACACTACAACTAGGTCGGGCCACCGTGCTCTGCTGCATTGATATCACATTAAAACCTTATGAAAAATAAATTCCCCTTAAACTATAACCAAAAAACCCCTTTTCATATCAAAACCATGGGGTTTATATAATTTGCGGCAGTAGTCAGAATTTAAATGACGGTAAGTTTATGGCCGACCAAACTGATATAGCAAAGTGCACTGATGGTCATTCTTTACTGAACATACGATAGCAAAGCCGCATCTTCCGATCATTTATGTATACAACTACTAGATAGATAACTGAGCAATTTAAAATTTGTCTTGCCGACTGGGATCTTTGGATCTACCAGACGACAATAAGACGGCAGCTGCAGTAATTACGTATGTTGTGATCGCGTCGTTTTTTTTGTACTTGCTCAGTCAGGTACGTAGTTATACTGAATGTATGCTTAATAATCATGTATATTTTTTACCCGGTGATAAAAGGTTGAAGAATCATGAACTGAGCATGAAGAATTAAAAATGATGAGCAAATCAAGAATTGATTTACTTCTTCTTGCTGTTTGACTCAAATGTCACATGTTTTAACGATACACTTGTCACATCCGCTCGCAAATTATAGAGAATTCATTGCTATTCCAGGGTAGGCATAGTTGGTACTTTTATTCTAATAATTTTTAAAATATAGGAATTCACACATTGGTAAAATCTTTTAAACTATTTGTAAATAGTGATTTATTCAAAGTTTAATATTTAGTGCTAAAAACAATCGTTTTCACGGGGAAAATATTTATTTGAGATAACTAAATTTTTAGTTATATATTATCCAAATACTACTACAAATCTCGATTACATTAAATATGTGCAAAAATGGATCTTGATAAAACAGAATTATTTTCCTAACACGTAAATGCAATCTTTTTTTAAATCTAACGCATCCTTCCTAGTTTGGCAATTCATACAAACTGGGCAGGATGAACTAAAATCACTAATTCCTGTAAAATAAAGAACGGTGAAAGAATTGCCAGATAAGTCTTTTCAATAAACCGAAATCAATCGAACATAATGTGAACACCTACCAACCACTCAGTAGCTATTCTCTCGTTATAACTATAAAGATATTGACGGTATCTAATGACCTCACTTCCATATTAACTCCCGGGACTATGAAAGGGCTCTGTTCACACAGAAGATAAACTTAAACAATTGCAGTCCTTCCAGGAACCAGGCTTCTGAATCGTCCTTTGCCGGCCCGAACCGAGGGGCAACTATTTATGCTCGGCGCAATCTAGCCAAATTTTTTCCCCCAGAAGTTTTAAGAATGGTCTACTATGGCCTAATCCATCTTCATTTTGCGTATGGAATAAGACTTTGGGGAAGTTGTGCAAAAAACAAAATGGAGCGCGTCTTTAGACTTCAGAAAAAAGCTGTCAGAATCATTGAAAATTTGAATTACAGAGAGTCGTGTAGGGAATATTTCAGAGAGTTGAGATTGCTGGCTTTGCCCTGTCTCTATATTTTTGAGGTGATCATGTACTGCAGATCAAGGTGCATTTTGATTCGTGGCAGGAACGGTCATCAATATGACACTAGAGGCAGGGATAACGAACTCATCAACGCAGATTGACATTAGCGCAACATCTACCGCAAGAAGTTGGTGTCAGATTAATCAACAGGCTCTCTGAAGAAATCAAAATTTCCAATAATCAAAATCTATTTAAAACGCGTCTCATTCTCCTTTTGGTGTCCAAGGCTTTCTACTCTGTTGATAAATTCATGATAAGCCACTGGGATATTTGAGAGTGCTGGATCTGAGGTCAATGCGATTGTGTCTTGAATAATTGTGTGAATTTTGAATATGAGGTTGCGTTAATGTGTAGATAAAATCGTGTAAATTTACTTTAACTATTGGCTATTGCGATACGATGTAAAAATTGTTAAAATAATTATTATTATTTTATTAACGTTTACAGGTGTGACAAAACGATTTTTGAATTTGAATTTTTGTGCTCTTAATTGTCTCAGCGATTCATCATGAACTCGTCAACAGAGTAAATGCCTCTGGTACCAAAATAGTTTTGAACTGATCTTTAAATTTAGTTGTTTAATACCTTCAGGGAGACTGTTATTAGTCCGACACCAACTTGAGAAGGCAAATTTCTGAAAGCATTTCTTCTGTGTTGTTGGACTCGAAAGTTATCAAGTTACCTATACTGCCATGGTGGTGAAACCCCCCCCCCCTTCGAACAAAGCGCACTTTGATCTGGAGTAAAGGATCACCTTGAGAATATAGCAACAGGACAGAGTCAGTAACCCGACTTCCCTAAAAGCATCTCTGCATGACTCTCTGGCTCTCAAACCAAAAATCATTCTCACAGTTCTTTTTTGGAGTCTGAAGACCCGTTCCAACTTGTGTTTTGCACAGCTACCCAGAGTTTAATTCCATACCCTAGATGAGGATAGATTAGGCAAAAATATGCCGTTTTCAAGACTCCGATGGAGCAATACTGTGCCAAATTGCGAAGAGCAAAAATTTCTGATGCAATTTCTGCACAAGCGTGGTCGATGTGATTATCCCAAGTCAAACCCCGATCTAGCTACATATAAAGGAATTTCGTGGTTTGTGATTTTATTGTTTACATGTTTTATACTGTAAAGTTCCATTAAATCTAGAGTACAGTAAATGTTTTGTTGATAGTGCTAATATTGACAGTGTCCTGCACTGAGCGCCAAAGAAAAAATTTAACTTTTCCTGTAAAGTGACGTGATGTATAATATTTATGGAGAAATTTTTTTAAGGAAAACTGGTAATAATGATTTATTAAGATGTCCTTAATAAAAAAAACAGCAAAGTATGGTATTGTTTTTGATGGGGAAGGATGGGATTGAATTAAAAAAACTTTGATAAATGTTATATAAAAATTAAATATAGAGTAATATGAAATATTATTATATTGTTTACCGAGACTCGGCCGGCAAAGCAGATTCTTTACGAATCAGACGAATTTCCAGAGGTTCATATCGGTTTGCTTCCGGAGTGAAAAACTCGTAGAATCATCTATTAAAGTCTATAGTTTTATATTTAAATACATCCATGACCTTTTTTATTGATACAAAAAGCCAATGTAGTTCTTAAATCTGGCAATAATACTAAATATGATTGTATAAACCTCCCACATTTTAAATTTACCGTTCTATAGATCCCCCGAGATACAAACGGAAAGACACACATTTCTGCTTTAAAGATTAAGTGATAGATTTTAATGTAACATTGTTTATGTACAATTCAAAAATTTAGTTCAAACAAATTTAAAACCTTAGAAATTTATTAAATTAATGAATAGTGTTAGTGCTATTGGTTCAAAATTAGTGAAGCCTGTAACTCGAGGGGCTGGAAAAACTTAATTTATGATTCTCTGTCTGTCTTTCCGAACGACATTCCGATAAGTAAATGTGCTATTGACTTGAAATTGTGCATGAAGCTTCATATCTATTTGAGGAACACCGAGTTTCATGATGGTCTGTGTCTGTCACTATATAGAGTTTGGTTAGGCACTAGCCAGAGAGTGGTAATAACACTAATATCTTTGTTTCGTATTGCGCACAAAACTTGTATACAAAATTGTACACTGTAGATTAATAATACCTAATTTTTTCTATTGAGTAATTATTTGTGCAGGATATTCATCAAATAAATAATAACTAAAGAAGAAGTTATCAACATACAAAAAGTAAATATTTGTTTCGTGGATGCTTAGCTGTTAGCTGTGATATTTTTAGGAAAGGGGTAAATTTATTTAACTAACAATAAATTCAACATTTAAAAAAATAATATTTTGACCTAACAAATTGCCCCCTTGTGCATACTAGTATGTCTAAATTTATTTTAAATCATCAACACACTACAATGATTTTTTTATGTATCAAAGGAATTTTATATTGTGGAAAATTAGCATTTCTTTGTGAAACTCTTTATTTTGCTCGAAAGGTTTTAACAAATACGACACAGTTAGAAAACATTTTATTATACTCTTTTTAATAATATGCACTGTTAAGATATTATAATTGCGTTATCGTCTTCAATTCAAGAGTATTGTCTTATTTAGCTGTTCTCTCTGGAGCGGTTCCCTGATATTTATAACTCCAGGCTATCGATTTCTAGATAATAAACGCGCCACTCAGAACACTCAACCATTGAAACCGTTGGCCTAACATAATATCAACTTACATGATGTTCCATTCCAATTGGCTAATTAGATAGAAATATAATCAAAAATCTGTCATAAAGCAATAATTTTCCAAACTCCTGCCTATCATGAAAATTTACATTGGACTAAAATCCTAATTACAGTTAAAATATAGACATGCGTAGATATTAACTACTTCATCATTCAGCTAACGTACTTTTTCCTGTCTACAGTGTCATTTACATCGTAAAAACAATTCAATACTCATGCGATAATTTTATTTAACGCTGTTCTAATGTATTGATTGACTTTACCTACCACGTCATTCATGAGAGGGCGCAATGAAAGCTGATTGAAAAGAGGAAGGAAAGGACTTTGCTTGTTCTCAATCTGAAGTATAGGTTAGATTGCATCTTGAACCTAATGCATAGATGACCACTGCGGTGCTGTCTCGGTATATTCATCACTGCATAACAGATCAGGTTCTATTACTTCGGTGCTCAGTGCACAGTTTTCAGCTCTGCGATCAAAGCATACAGTGCATTCAGTGCAGGTGCAAGACACCGAGGAAACTCGCTTCCAGTCTTCTGTCAAGAACAGGGCGAGTGGGCGAGAGAGAGCGAGCAGTCGAATGACAAAGAATGAACATCCGCCCCGCTGACCAATATAGTACTCTTACTACCACTACGACGCGACAATAGTACTCTTGTCCTGCGTGCCGTGACCGTGGTCAGCACCTCCTGCACTTGGTCAGGGATTCATTCATGAGTTTTTCTAAAACACTTCAATAACTAACGCTCGCTCCCACTTAACTCTGTGTTGGCAGCCGATCTTTAAGGTTGACTTTTTTATTATTCCTAATGACTGCAATTTTGGGTATTAAAAAATTGTTTAGATTCATCTCATAACCAGAACTAAAAACTGTTAATGATAAATATATGAATTTTTAAAGTAGGTGCAAATAGTCTGGCTGAAGAAAATGTCAGGAATTTATTTATAAAATATTTTTTAACTATTTATATATTTTGTAAAAACATTTTAAAGCTATATTTAACCTTAACAAATTTAATTTTCTCAAATCATTAAAATTAAGAAATGTCACGTCCTGAAGTTACTATTTATCTACGTACAGTACAAAATTCACTTTTTTATCAACGGCATCGGCCGTTTAATGTGGACTTCATCACAAACATTTTCTCATTTACACATATATTAATCGTAAAAATCCTGTAATATTGCTGTATTCCTATATTATTAACTTATTACCTTACGATTTATATTGAGGTAATATGTGAAAAGCTCGTATCTATGATTTGATGTAACTCATTATGTAGTGAGGAAATACTTCCTCCCGTGTTTAGTAACTTTAAATTAGTATATAGCGGTTTCTTGCAATAAGACGGAAACATTTATATGTTATTTGGAGAAAGGAATTCAAGTATGATCGTTGGATAACATGCAGTTAATTATAAACGAAATGGGTTCAGTGAAAGGTTAACATCAAAAGTTACACTATGTATTTAACATTTAATGGTAAATGAGAAACAGTATTGTGCATTGGTGTCCCGTAGCGTTTAAATGTTAATATAGTTTAAATCCAATCAAATAGGTCTCAGTTCCTTATAGGACATATTTAGTTAGGGATCATTTAAGTACTATCAGACACAGAATTTTGTGACACACTTTTAATAACGCCTTGCTTTAAGATTTA
Source organism: Homalodisca vitripennis (assembly GCF_021130785.1). NCBI lineage: Eukaryota > Metazoa > Arthropoda > Insecta > Hemiptera > Cicadellidae > Homalodisca > Homalodisca vitripennis. The sequence continues at coordinate 541,901 of NW_025776166.1, forward strand.
TGCACCAGAATTAGTGCAAACAAATATTCTAAACTCTAGGATGTAATCAGTAATTTAACGCGATTTACTGAGTGTTTATCTATCGTATATACATAACAGAGATTAGGAGCATTTGATAGCGATGCTTCCTTTCCTGGGAAGGAGCGGTGGATTTCCCATATGATATTTTTCTTACATGGAGTAATCTTCATTCGTTCATAACTGTTACAATATTTACTATGTGTGCTCTATATAGGTTTGTTTGGAAAATCTGCCATTTATTCTTGGATTGGTATCCGCAAAGCATTGTTAAGCGACCATCTATCTTATCGCTGATTGCCAGGTTCACATCTTAAGGAAATTCTTTAAAGCTGAAACAATTTTATTATTTTCATTTCTCATTTTAAATACGTTAAACACTTTTTTTATTTTTGTTAACATTATGTTATTAACCTTAATTATTAAGTAAAAAATAACACAAATAGGACAATATTTGTATTTTCTTTTGCTAACATTAACCATAACAAAAAACACATTACTTTGTAAGTGTTACTATTTTTCAGGAAGATTTTGATTTCATTAAAACAACTATATACGGAAAACTAAGGCGCGGCGTTGAAGTTTCAAAATCAAGCAACATTGGAAACCTCTTCTATATTTATCTCATAAGAGTATATTTAGCTGTTATTACTGTGTAGTGTGAAAGAATTGGGGGGAGGGTTTATTATAGGCTAGACCCCCTAATCAAGTGCAATGCACATATGAGTAAAGCAGCCTTATTCGGCTTAAGCATTAGGTGTGTAAAAACGTTGATATGTATTAAAAAATATATATATTTTTAAACCTTTTTATCGGTACTTTCACGCCATTCTCTATTTGGGGCGGTTCCCTAACACAAAGAAATTTATAATGATAATCATAAAATAATCAATGTGCAAATAATATTTTACAACAGTTGACATGTAAGAGGCTCTTTTAATTAACTAATTTTTGTAACTGTAGAGACGGAAAATTGAATTTTTAGCTATTTTATAGACCAGTAGGGCGTAGCCCGAAGAGATTTTCGAAATAATAATACGCATATATTCATCCAAGGAACCCTAAGAATGTCTACGTAAAATTGCAGTACAATGGGTTAAATAGTTAAAGCAAAACAAAGAAACATAAGCAATTTTCCATTTATAATATTATTAATACCTTCATGTTATATCCAGGCCTAAAAATCATTGATAATAAGGATAATACATTTTACCGTACGTGCTAGAAAAGTGGCTTGTGGGAATATTTTTATTTTATTCATAATAAAATTGTTAAATTATATTTGATTTAAATATAGACATTTTTAAGATATGTGTAACTTTAAATAAGTAATTATTTATGAAAATATATTTTTTCCTTTCCTAAAGTTCTAAATTACGTACAAAAATAAAATTTTGATATCCATCCGTTTTATTGGTCCTAATTTATGAACTTGACAAATATTTTCTACATTCAATGTATGTAGGTCTTAAAAGCCATTAATAATGCTTTATATCTACGAGAGTGGTCTGAAAAGTTTCCGACCTAACAAACATGACATAATTTGTGAAATAAAAAAATCAACATAGTCTCCTTGTCACTCTACACACTTCTATCAGCGATACCATCTCTGTAACCCGTAAAAATTGTACTCGGAATATTTCTCTGAAAAATAATTGTTCACGAAGGTGATTGCCTCTTCATTTGATGATCACATTGTCCTCCGAGCGCAATTTTGAGATGAAGGAAAAGAATTCGCTTGGGACTGGATCTGATAAGACGGATGGTTAAGCAGTTAAACCCGTAATTCATGGATTTTCGCCATCATAACCGCTAAGGGACGAGAAGGTTCGTAGCCTTGGTGAAACATTATATTCTTTTTCTACAAATGTGGGCGTTTCTTTAAAAAATGTCTACCATTACCTTGTCAAGTAATGATGGATAGTATGCTCCTGTAATGGTTTTCCTTTTTGAAGCTAATCTATTACATTAATTCTATTAATATCGCATAAACAGTCGTCATCTCTTTCCTAACCAAAGAAGCAGCATTTTTTCTTTTTTTGAGTCTGTTCCCCTTTTGTTATTTTTTCGGGTGTATAATGGTGTAGTCAAGTTTTATCTACAGTAATTAATCAGCGCATTTGGATTATTTTACCTAAACTGCGCCAGAAGAGCGTTGGAAATGTTCATCCTCGAACCTTTATGGTGTAACGTGAGCAAACGCGACATTAAACGCGCGGACAACTTTCTCATGCCTAAATGTTAATATATTTTTCACTTTAATTCGGTTGTCGTCTAGCACCATTTGGTTAACTCTGTCGATGATTTCATGGGTAGTTGCAGTTTTTGGACGTCCCGAACGTTCATCGTTTCTCAAGATCTCATGGCTATTTTAAATGAAGCAGCCCAAAATTTCACTGAGGTAAATGATTGTGCAGAGTTTCCATACACATAATCCAACTCATTTTTGATTTAATAAGGCGTATTGCCTGTCAAACACAAATAGTTAATGGCAGCACGATAATCGTGTCCATATCACAAAAACACTCACATCAACTGACTCGACTGTCACATAAAAACGGCACGTCGAAAATAGCTAAAACTTTTTTTAGTAACTGTCAACAGACGAAATTCAGTAGCTTTTGTTAACGAGCCTTCCATCTTTACGTTCAGAAAGTAAACTTTTCAGAACACCCTCGTATACTATTAACTAACTCCGATATGTTTAATACAGAATTATACATAATTAGAATATGAAAAGATCTATGTTACTTTTATTTACCATCTTTTAATGCAGAGTATAACGAAGAGTTATACCATCTGTGAATGTAGAGTGTGAACAGACCTTAGCTACATTTTATGGTTTTATATTATGCTATTGCTTGTGTAATATCTCAATGTGTAATACCAAAATATTTCTTCCCAAATTCAGTAACTTTAAATTAGTGCTCAGTGGTTTCTTGCAATCAAACATTTAATATGTAATTTGAGGAAGTAAATTCTTGTATGACTGTTAAATAAAATACAACCATAACCAGTATAGGCTAAAGTAGTGAAAGACTAACATCACATGTTACATTCGATATTTACAAATTAAAGGGCCAATAAAAAGGGGTAACATAAGAAACAGTATTGCGCATTGGCCTTCTGTATTCTTAAAATTGTTAAAGGTGCCAATGACCTAAAAATAGGCGAATTTAATACAATAATACAGTTTGTGCGCACTTATATCTATAAAACATTTAGGAAAAAGGAATAAATTTTAAAACTTTACAATTAAGTGCAGTACCTGAGAACTAATAATTTTTTACAAGATCAGCTCAAGATTTTGTCCGCAATAAATTGACATGTTAAGACATGATTTTTATAAACTTGGTATAATGTTTATTTTTGAACTTTTAGTGAATTCAACTCCCTTCAATATCACATAGTTATAATTAAATTTTTTATGGCAGATTTATTATAAAATGTACAACATTTATTTTTCATTTCATTCCGTATTTATAAATTTAGGAGAAAAATATGTTGCTGGTTATCTTATAGTATAAATGGGTAGATGTAATTCAGCAGTTAGTATGGAATTAGTAGGCCTATACGTGTATACATTCCTGGTCCCTGATCATATTCGAAAATTAGTTTAATTAAAACCAATTCTTATATTTAAGTTCATCATTGATGATTGGTGTATTATTTTTAAAATGATATTAATGTAGAATGTTTCCATTCTTATAGTGTGTTAGGGTGATATATGTGATGTAGATGTTTAAAATTTTAAAATAAAACATACTTTGAAGAGTGCTTTAAAATTTATAATGTTCTGGCAAAATGAAGCTGTTGTTTTATCTATTTCAATGCAATCCTTTCGCTGATTTGCTGGCCACACAACTACCCAGCAATAATTGAGACGCTTGAGGCATAATATTCCTCAATTAACTTTTATGTTAAATTCACTACAGAAACGCGACCCTTAAAAAAATTAAAAAACGGTATTATGAAAAAAGGCACAGCATAGATAAATTTTATTTACATTAAAACATGCGCATTACCATATCTATTTATAATTGTAAATATAGAAATAGTTTAAACTGAAAATATTTTTAATGCTTATGATTTAGAAAATGTAATTCTATTGAAATATATGTTTAATATTATGAAATACAATAAATGTCTGTGGGTAATAAGGAGGCCACAGATCAGATGCAACAGCAATTATGTTTTAATATTAATGATTATCCAAGATATTCTGTTACTTTCACCTAAGGTAATATTATTGATTACCTTAAAATGAAATAAAATATGTGAAATTAATGCTTTACAACTTGGAGTTTTACAAACGAAAGGCAAGTACAGGTCTTTTCAATATATTACAATCAAAAGGCAGATGCAGGTCCCTTCCCCTCTTTCTCCCACCACCAACCACACGACCCGCGGATCAACATGTACCGCTTAATTGTACGGTGTATAAAAAGGACCAACATGGACCGCTCATTACACGCGGACCAGCATGTGGACAAAAGTTTTTATATATTAAAAAATATTAGCATACATTTATCAAGCAAGTTATAAAACATAAATGTATGCTGAGAACAAATTCATAACAAGGTTATATGAAGGTTTAAATAGGGGGCTTGATGGACCTGCATGGGTCGCTGTATAACACAGGACCATCAAGTGCCTTGTTTCCGTAAATATATATATATATATATATATACATATGTGTATATATATATTTACGGAAAAGAGGCACTTGATGGTCCTGTGTTATACAGCGACCCATGCAGGTCCATCAAGTCCCCTATTTAAACCTTCATATAACCGTATAATGAATTTGTTCTCAGAATACATTTTTGTTTTATAACTTGCTTGATAAATGTATGCTAATATTTTTTAATATATAAAAACTTTTGTCCACATACTGGTCCGCGTGTAATGAGCGGTCCATGTTGGTCCATTTATACACCGTACAATTAAGCGGTACATGTTGGTCCGCGGGTCGTGTGGTTGGTGGTGGGAGAAAGAGGGGAAGGGACCTGCATCTGCCTTTTGATTGTAAATTATTGAAAGGACCTGGACTTGCCTTTCGTTTGTAAAACTCCAAGTTATAAAGCATTAATTTCACATATTTAATTTAATTTTAAGGTAATCAATAATATTACCTTAATACCTTAGGTGAATGTAACAGAATTTCTTGTATAATCATTAATATTAAAACATAAATTGCTGTTGTATCTGATCTGTGGCCTCCTTATTGCCCACAGACATTTATTGTATTTCATAATTAAACATGTAATTTAATATAATGACGTTTTGTAAATCATACGCATTAAATAGATTTTCAGTTTAAATTATTTTCCCATTTATAATTATTAATAGATATGGTAATGCGCATGTTTTAATGTAAGTAAAATTTATCTATGCTGTGCATTTTTGTCATAATACTGTTTTTTAATTTGTTAATGGGTCGCGTTCCTGTAGTAAATTTAACGTAAAAGTTAATTGACAGTACCTGGTTTAAACACGGAGAATACTATGCTTCAAGCGTCTCAATTATTGCTGGGTAGTTGTGTGGTCAGCAAATCAGCGAAAGGATTGCATTGAAATAGATAAAATAACAGTTTTATTTTGCCAGAACATCACAAATTTTATAGCACTCTTCAAAGTATTTTTTATTTAAAAATTTTTAACATCTACATCACATATATCACCTTAACACACTAAAAGAATGTAAACATTCTACATTAATAATATTTTAAAAATAATACACCAATCATCAATGATGAACTCAAATCTAAGAATTGTTTCAAATTTAAACTAATGTTCGAATATGATCGGGGACCAGGAATGTATACACGTATAGGCCTACTAATTCCATAATAACTGCTGAATTAAATCTACCAATTTATACTATAAGATAACCAGCAACGTATTTATCTCCTAAAATTATAAATACGGAATGAGATGAAAAATAAAAGTTATACATTTTATAATAAACCTGCCATACAAAATTAAATTATAACTATGTGATATTGAAGGGAGTTGAATTCACTAAAAGCTAAAAAATAAACATTATACCAAGTTTATACAAATAAGGTCTTAACATTTCAATTTATTGTGGACAAAATCTTGAGCTGATCTTATAAAATATTATTAGTTCTCAGGTACTGCACTTAATTGTAAAATTTTAAAATTTATTCCTTTTCCCAAAAATGTTTTATAGAAATAAATGCGCACAAATGTTACTATTTTATTAAATTCGCCTATTTTTTGGTCATTGGCACCTTTAACAATTTTAAGAATACAGAAGGCCAATGCGCAATACCGTTTCTTATATTACCCCTTTTTATTGGCCCTTTAATTTGTAAAATATCGAATGTAACATGTGATGTTAGTCTTTCACTACTTTAGCTTATACTGATTATGGTTGTATTTTATCTAACAATCATACAAGAATTTACTTCCTCAAGTTACATATTAAATGTTTGATTGCAAGAAACCACTGAGCACTAATTTAAAGTTATTGAATTTGGAAAGAAATATTTTGGTATTACACAATGAGATATTACACAAGCATATTTCCATATAGCATAATATAAAACCATAAAATGTAGCTAAGGTCTGTTCACACTCTACTTTCACAGATGGTATAACTCTTCGTTATACTCTGCATTAAAAGATGGTATATAAAAGCAACATAGATCTTTTCACATTCTAATTCTGTATGAAACATATCGGAGATGGTTAATAATATACGAGGGTGGTCTGAAAAGTTTGCTTTCTGAACGTGAAGATGGAAGCTTCGTTAACAAAAGTTACTGAATTTCGTCTGTTGACAGTTACTCAAAAAAGTTTTAGCTACGAGTATTTTCGACGCGCCGTTTTTATGTAACATTGGAGTGAGTTGATGTGAGTGTTTTTGTGATATGGACACGATTATCGTTCTGCCATTAAATATTTGTGTTTGAAAGGCAATACGCCTTCTTAAATAAAAAATGAGTTGGATTCTGTGTATATAAACTCTGCACAATCATTTACCTCAGTGAAATTTTGGGCTGCTTCATTTAAAAATGAATCTTGGGAGACGATGAACGTTCGGGACGTCCAAAAACTGCAACTACCTATAAAATCATCGACAAAGTTAACCAAATGGTGCTAGACGACCACCGAATTAAAGCGAAAAAATATATCACAGGTTCTGTTTCTAAAGAACGTTTCTATCACATTTTAAATCAACATTTAGGCATGAAAAAGCTGTCCGCACGTTTAATGTCGCGTTTGCTCACGTTAGACCAAAAAGATTTTAGGATGAACATTTCCAACGCTCTTCTCGTGCAGTTTAGGCGAAATAATCCAAATGCGCTGATTAATTACTGTAGATAAAACTTGAATACACCATTATACACCCGAAAGAAAAATACAAAAGGGGAACCGACTCAAAAAAAAAAGAAAAAATGTTGCTTTTTTGGTTGGGAAAGAGATGATGACTGTTTATGTGATATTAATAGAAATAATTTAATCGATTAGCTTCAAAAAGGAAAACCATTACAGGAGCATACTATCCATAATTACTTGACAAGGTAAAGGTAGAAATTTTTTAAAGAAACGCCCACATTTGTATAAAAAGAATATAATGTTTCACCTAGGCTACGAACCTTCTCGTCCCTTAGCGGTTATGATGGCGAAAATCCATGAATTACGGGTTTAACTGCATAACCATCCGTCTTACTCACCAGCTCCGAAGATATGACCCTACAATACAGGACAAGCAAATTATATATTTTATTATACAGGGACTAAAACCAGAAATCTGTGAACGAGTTATAGGCCTGAAAAACGACACCTTAAGTGATCTAGAGACTAATTTAAAAATTACAGAACAGCTAGTTCTAACACAAATGAAAAACAAAGAAAGGTACAATAAGGTTGCAGCAAACAGACTCTATAGTACACCCTTATATAAACAAAACATCATCCATAAACTAAAAACAGAAGTTAACACCCTAACCAATTTAGTAGCTACCCTAACTATAAACCAAATTTCAAATCATAACCACAGGTACGAAAGGTCTCCATCCACGTATGAAAACTCAAAATATAAGCCAAGATATGATAGAACAGCTAGTCCTCACCGGAATAGATATATGGAAAGCCCAAACTACCCCAAACAAACCCAAAGGCCAACTATGATAAAACACGTTACCTTCAGTGATAGGAGAAGACAAAACCATTCCCAAATACAAACTGCTAGACAAAATAGGTATTGCACTATTTGCCGTAAAGACAACCATAATACTGAACAATGCTGGTTCAAGCAACGTTCATTAACTTCTCAACCCCTAAGTAATCGCTTGGTACCTAAAACCAACAATACACATGATCTGTTCTGCAGGTACTGCAAGCGAACAAACCACAATATCGAATCATGTTACAACTCTAATAATTATTATAAAAAGAATCAACAAAAAAACGGGAAATAGGGGGCGGTCACACCATCCCTTACCGAACTTCCCCCTTATCAAAAGCAAAAACAAATAACACCGTAGATCTTAACCAAAGGAATCGACAAACTTACAAATGTATAAAGTCAATGACATTCACACCAACTAACCCCAAAGTACTACCACTATCAACCCCTGGAAAGACCAATTCAGAAGTGATATTAAAAGCCATAGATTATAATCAAGAATTCCCACCCTTAAAGAAGATGCAAAAAATTGAACAACCTATTATGCAAAAGCCTATACACATCATAAAACTTCAATCTGTGTTCAATCCAACCCCAACCCTAAGCGAACCAAACCCCACGGGGACAACAAATAAAAATAAACCCAGCTTTACAAGAAACCTTGCATTCTCAGGAAATTTCACACAACAGATCAAACCTAGCGTATTAAAGGGAGTAGCGCACGTAAAACTGGACCCAGATTGTAGTACAATGGGGGAGGTAAACACACATACTGGATTGGAAGAAACCCTTGAGATAGACACTATACAGATTTTAAATCACATAGAGCAACAGAAGAAACAGAATATGATAGATTGTACTAACTTGCAAGAAATAACGCAAGACAGGATACACAAACCGAGGAAAAATAAAAAATTATTATTAGAGGATATTTATGAACTCATATTTAATTGCGAAATTAAAACCACGAAGAAGATACCTGTCCTATAGATTGTACTAACTTGCAAGAAATAACGCAAGACAGGATACACAAACCGAGGAAAAATAAAAAATTATTATTAGAGGATATTTATGAACTCATATTTAATTGCGAAAATAAAACCACGAAGAAGATACCTGTCCTAACAATAGCCGTAGCCTTGACCACAAACCCTCGACATCCAGTACCCAGCATTATAGATACAGGATGTAACATAAACATTATTAGAGCAGACCTAGTTTGTGAGACAAAATTAAATACTAGCAACATAACCTAGTTGATATCAGCTAACGGTATACCATTAACAGTTTTGGGTTCGACAAAAATCGCCATAAAAATTGGCAAAGTAATACTTGAAGACACGTTTTATGTGACACCTGATCTAAACAGCCCAAATTTGGTAGGAAACATATTCCTATTTCAGAACTGCTATAAAAATAACTATAAAAATAAAACAATAAAAATTACCAAATATCAGATTGAACATACGATGAATGAACAGTGGCAGTTAGATATCAAGAATGTTAAAAACACACAGGAATTAGAAGTACAGCAAGTAACAGAGGTAACAGCCCCACAAGACATAATTATAGCACCGCATCAGCACATTAGGATTAGCTCCTTAAAAGGTATAGAGTCTCGAACAGCCATCGAAACAGATAGGAATCTAAGAATAAAAAAGAAATGTCATGCATATCTTACAGAAGGGGAAGATGGTACAGATACAATTGTAAATATTTATAATGCATCAAATTTCCCAAAAAGGATACCCGCACATACTACGATAGGACATATACATTACCCAACTCTTGAACCACAGCGTACCCTGGAACACCATCCCACTACAAGTGACACAGGGAAAACAATATTGACAGATAAGGACGGCATAGTATTTGATATCTCACCACATTTAACCCTCCAAGAACACAAAACAGTCCTTGACTTTTTACAAAAATACAGACACATATTTACAACAAAGGTAATCGATTTAACTCCTGCAAACATACCTCCTGTTAAACTCGAATTAAAAACCGAATACGAAACCTGTAAACTCACCACCGTATAGGCAGAGTAAAACAGAAAGGGAAAAATTAAACAAATTATTGGACGATTTAGTACAAGCCAAAATATTAGAGGAATGTCAGGATTACACAGAATATGCAAGCACAGTATTTTTAGAGAAAAATAAAGATGGATGCGACAGAATGGTAGCGGATCTCAGGAAGGTTAATGCACAGTTGAAAACAGATGCCCACCCCATTCCTTCAGTAAACCTGGTTTTAAGGGTGCGCTCTACCACTCTGGTGAACGCTGATGCAAGGGTTTTGAATCTGCCTCATTGTAGGTTCATTTTTTGAGCTATTACAAACATATTGATGTCATTTAAGTAACTAAATATTTGTATAGGTGTATTAGTTTTTGAAATTTCAATTTCGATTCAACTTAAGCTGCACATCAGGTGGAAAGTTTAAAAAAAGGGTATTTTCAACGTTTCATACAATAAAAACGCGAATTTTTATTGAAGAATAAAATACAGACATTCGTCGATTAAAATATAGAAAGAGTAAAACTGCAAACGGTTTATTAAAAAGTTCTGAAGTTAAGGTACAATAAGGCAGACACGAAAGGTCTGCAACCGCTATTCAACGCTCTGTCAGGTGGCGCGCGTGGCGGCTACAGCCGGAAACTGTAGGCAACTCTCCCACCACTAACTGCTGGATATTTCCCCTCACCCGCTTTCGCTAGGTTATAACGTGTGGCCTTTCAGTGTTGGTGTTCCTTCAATTTGTTGATTTATAATATCTACCCCGCGCGGCGCCGGGTCTTTCCAACGGCCATGGACGAAACACTACTTACGCGCCACCGTTGCGCGCCCATGCTATGAATGATCGTGTCGTGTGGAAGCTCTCATATACATCTTCATATCACCGAAATAGTGTTGGCGAACTCTTTCCGTAACAATAAATTCGTAACGTTTAATAACTACCTCTACCTCCTGGGGAACAATAAATGATTGAATAATGTCAATATTTTCAAAATATGAGTGACATACCTCATTATGAGGTATTTTGTTTAGTGCAATATTATAGTCTAACTATAATAGGTTTTATTTGACTTAATGTATGATTGCTTCATTTGATTGCTAAACAAATCTCATTACATGATAAGCTATTACCCATTACAAAATAAAGGAATTAAAATTTTAACATTTTAATTAAAATTCCACTTTTTACTTTTTACTACAAATACATATTGCCAGAACTAGTTAACCCAAGATACCCTCGAGGGCTTCCTGTGAGAGACAGACTAGATAACAGTGCAATTAAATGCACCTTCAAAACTCTAATGATTAGAACTTCAACTATTTCGGACTTCAGTTATTGAGGTAATCGTGATATTCTTGATTGAGTTAGGACGACGATTTTTTGTTATCATTAAAATGTACTCGACTACCTATATAATTATCGAGAAAAAAAATCACTTCCGGTTGGTAAATACCGAAGAAACGCTCTCTACAGATTCAAGTTTTGACGATTTTGGATTTCACTGGTTGAGTGGTTGAGGTAAAAGTGGTACTTATAATTTTGTTAGGACATTAATTTTATGTAATAATTCTACGCCGACTAATAAATATATAATTATCGAGTAAAAAACAAAAATAATCAATTCCGATCGGAATATACCTCGGAAAAAGAAATAATACCTCAGTCAATGAAATCCAAAGTAGTCGGAACTTCTTATCAGTAGAGTTTTCCGGTGTATTATCCGACCGGAAGGGATTTTTTCAATTTTTCTTCGATAATTATATAGGTATCAGTCGGCGTTCGATTGATATCCAAAATCAATGTTCTATTATAATTCTAAGTACCACTTTTACCTCAACGACTCAACCAGTGAAATCCAAAATCGTCAAAATCTGAATCAGTAGAGCTTTTCCTCGGTATTTTCCAACCGGAAGTGATTTTAATGTTTTTTCTCGATAATTATATATGTATTAGTCGGCGTAGAATTAATACGTAAAATCAACGTCCTAACATTCTAAGTACCACTTTTATTTACCTCAACCACTCACCTATTGAAATCCAAAATCGTCAAAACTTTAATCTATAGAGAGCTTTTCTTCGGTATATTTACCGACAGAAAGTGATTTTTTTCTCGATAATTATATAGGTACAGTGTACAGTTTAATGATAACAAAAATCGTCGTCCTAACTCAATTGAAAACACCACGTTTACCTCAAACACTGAAGTCCAAATAAGTTGAAGTTCTAATCAGTAGAGTTTTTCAAGTGTATTTTCCGACCGAAAGTGATTTTCTATATTTTTTCGATAATTATATACACGTCTACAGTTTAATGACACCTAAAATCAACGTCGTTACTTAATTCTAAGCTGTAATTTTACGTCCCCAAGACGAATTTGAACGAAGTGGTCGCTAATTTAAACTGTTCGTCGTGTTACGGTTCAGGTTACTTTGCGATTTATACTTTTACTAGATTGATACTTTATGATTTAAACGAAAGGACAATTATATTTTTAACAGCGGTCAATTTAATCAATTAAATCAATCAATTTAATCTTTGTAGACAAGAGTAATGATAACTCTCCTTTTTTCTCCTGCTCTATGCTTTATTTTTTAATATGTCTTAAAATTTGGGGGGGGGCGTCCGGACCACCTGGACCCCCCCCTTTGCTACGCCACTGAGAGCAACTGATATAGTAATTCATTTAATTCACATGTATTCCTATATTATCCCTTACAGTCATGGAGACTAGTGGTAAAAAACAAACTACACAATTAAATATAACAGATAGGTCCGTATGTGTTGTTAACTTCAACGCAACATTAATATTTTTGCGTAATGAGGGTAATAGAAATTTTATTTTTATAACTAAAATGAGTTGTTTCCAAAATTTGAAGAAAGATGTTAGAGACATTTAATTCATTTTGCATCTAATCCAGTATACAGGGTGAGTGGCTCTTGGTGTGACAAAACTTTTTGTGTTATAATGCAGTGTAAATGTGATACAATGGTGGTTATAAAAAGTCTAACTCCAAAAATTAGGTCTGAAATTAATTATTTTCAGTTAAAAAAAAAAAAACCGTGTTTTTGTACGTAAATCTGATATTTCTCAGCAAAGTATGTGAGCAAACTGCATCATTTTTAGATTTTCCGTTAAATTTTCAATTTGAAAAAGTTATCGGTTCAAACGGTAAGAAAAGAAAATTAAGCTTCAGGTCGATTCAAATGGCACAGTTGCTAAGTTTAAGAAAAACTAAAATATCATTGAACGCCATCTTTTTACCACACCCTGTACACAAGAATGTGTCAAGTCATATTAAAAACTTTTATCGGTTTGAATATTAAAAACACGCAAACTACAAAAAGATTAAAACAATTTAATAACAACTGTACTTAATTTTTATGTTTTATAAAATGCCTCATAAAACAAGGAATTGAAGATTACAAAAAAGTAAAGCAGTTTAAAATAATTTTGTGGATGCTAGTTACAGATTAATGGTCACATCCTTTATCAATGTTTTAATTATTTATCTTATCACTTTATACAGTATTGTACATTCATTCCTTATCTTGTTTTGTAAGACCAGTGTCCGCATGAATTACTTCTACCTCCAATAAACTATTTTTCTGCTCAATTTAGTCAAGTGTAGGCTGCCATGGAGTTCACTACTGGAGAATACGCTGATATGCACTTTATTTACGGGTTTTGTGATGGAAATGCGCATTGAACTGCATGACAGATTTACGTAAAAAAACACGGGTTTTTTAGAAAAACTGAAAATAATTCATTTTAGACCTAATTTTTGGAGTTAGACTTTTTTATAACTACCATTGTATCACATTTACATTGCATTATAACCCAAAAAATGTTGTCACACCAAGAGCCACTCATCCTGTATATACTCAGTGTAATATACTCAGGTAAATTTTTATCCTATACAATTTGCTAAGTAAAAACTGTAATTTCTCTCATGTTGGTCTTGTGATATTTTGCTTGATTGTAGTTTTAATGTCTTGTTGTGACTTTGTTTTTTGTTGCTGAATTTTGTTATGTTACTATTGTTCAATTCTGTAAAGTTTATTGTTGTTACAAAGTTATAATTACATTCTAATTTGGCAGACGCACAGAGAGTGACATGTAGCTGTGTGTATTAAGTCGTAAATATATGAACTGAGCTCATAAAATATGTAATTTTTTAATATACTGTTGCTGGTAGCGTGGTTAGTTAGTCTTAAAAATCTTATGTGATCTGATAATTCTAAAAACATGAAAGAATGATTATATTTACAAGAAAATGTGTGGGTTTGCATTATGTATCAAAGAATTAATAAAATTATGTTAGGTTTGTTGATAGATAGATAGATAGATAGATATCTTTATTGATCTTTAAACATTTACATGCAATGGATCTCGTCACAATATGATGCAATTACAACTTGCAAGTTAAAACAGATCAAGAATTACATTCAAATAAATATACATTACATAAAACAATGGTAATCAATCGTGCAGTAAATTCATAGTTAAATCACGGGCATAATACCGTTGAATCAAAGCGATAGCTAAAAGCAATAGTTAATAAGTTAAAAAATGGCTTTTAATAATATTAAGTTAAAAAGTTAAGTAGACTAATAGCAATGTAAAAAACAATCAAAACGTGCAACCCAGTGCAAGAAATTAATTTAACTTAACATGTGAACGTAACATGGAAAAATGATACTTTTAAAATTGTAACATAGGCAAAGGGATAATCAAAATAAGCTAGAGTTTAGGTAAAAATTAAAATACACATGTAACTTATATCTACTCAAACATTAACATGCTAATGTCAGAACTGTAAAATTCATCAAGTTTGTAAAAAGGTTTTTCAATAAGCCAGTCATGCATGACTTTCTTAAATCGTTTTACACTGACAGTCTGAGCACTTAAATGTAATTTATTAAAAAGCGATATACCAACAAACTCATAGGAAAACAAGATCTTACTCAATCTTGTGTATGGTCTATTAATTAAATCTCTATTTCTAGTAATATAATTATGTACATGCTTGTTAAGCGTGAAGCTGCTAAGATTTTTCTTAACATGCAACAAAGCAAAAAGCATGTAAAGATTTACCACTGTTAATATTTTTAATTTTACAAATATAGGTCTGCAGTGAGCTCTGGGATCACTCCCATCCAAAATTCTCATGGCCCTCTTCTGCGTGATCAAAACACTGTTTATGCCACTGGAGTTGCCCCAAAAAAGCAAACCATAAGCTATCGTGCTATGAAAAGATGCAAAACATTTACATAATATATTTTTTACATAACATTTACATAATATAGCATAACATTACAATTATTTAAATTTTCTATGGTTTTCATAACAATTCCTGCCTTGCCCAGTTTTCCACGTATTCCAGATCGGTAGACACTCTGACCTGACAATATCACTGGAATGATTACGTTTCTGTTCGTTTTCAAATATTTCAGTAGACAGAATTTAAATTAACAAAAATTAAATATATTTTACTAAAACGTTTTATTGCATAATAATAAAAGTATGTTGTACCAACGAGTAACGGTAGGAAAAGTACCGGTTACAGTTTCATACTGATTTAGCCGATCTCCAAACTACGTGGCGCGAGTGCGTTGTTACGAGCCGAACGCATTTTCTTTCGGCAAATAGCTGAGATGCTTCATAGTCCCGATACTCGGGTCCCTCGCTCGGCAAATGTCGGAGGCGCTCGGTAAGTTCCGATCCCTTCCACAGCAACTACTCATTGCCCTCCCTACAACCGATTTTGCCAGCGCTCCAAGCGAATTTTTGAAACATCGTACTGCGATTTCTGGCCTGTGGTAGAGCGCACCCTTAAGCTCTTTGAACAAAGCGCACACATTTACAAATTAGACCTTAAAAATGAATTTTATTCCATGGAGGTTAGGAAAGAAGATAGGCATATCCTAGCCATAAGAACACCCGATAGACTTCTACAGTTTTGCCGACTGCCGATGGGACTTTCAACTTCAACCACATTATTTAGTAAGCGCCTTGAATGCGATATTAAACCGTCACCTTTATAATAAAGTCATCTGTTACGTGGATGACCTACTTTGTTATGGTGACTCATTTGAAAATGACTTACATAATCTAGAAACTATATTAGAAGAACTAGAAAAAGCTAATTTGAAACTAAATACAAAAAAAGTGTAAATTTCTCTACAAAAGTGTAAACATTTTAGGACACGAGGTATCAGGGGAAGGCATTTTACCCCAAAAACAGTCAGTAGAAGCTATCACCGAATTTAAAAGACCAACTTGTGTAAGGCAAGTGAGAAAATTTTTAGGATGCTCAGGATTTTTCCGCAGATTCATCCAAAATTATGCCTAAATAGCACAACCCCTTACTGAGATAATAAAAGATTCAAATAAAAACATGGTATTTAAATGGACGGATCTATGTGAACAGGTTTTTATTAAAATCAAACAAATTTTGAAAAAACCCACCATTACTATCACATTGGAAGGACAACAGGTAAGCACACATTTATGTAGATAGCAGTTTGATTGGATGCGGAGCAGCGTTAGTACAGTTAGATGAAAAAAATAATAGAATGTACCCAATTTATTACATGTCAAAACAATATTCAAACACCCAAATGCTTTACAGCAATGCTGAACGTGAAATGCTAGCGCTAAACTATGCTGTGAACTACTTCAGAGAATTCACGCTTGGTAGACAAACAACAGTTTATACGGATTGTGCCGCATTACAGTTTTATAAAAATTTTAAGCACACTTCCACTTACTACAAACAATATAAAGAATTTCAGTGACGGAGTATCAATCCTAGCAGACAAGGTTCATAGCAGTTTAAAAATCATGGAAGAACAGATAGAACTAATATCAAAAAATTCCACACCAAACAATCTCAAACAAACCTACGCCTTAGCACAGCAAACATGGAGTTATATATATTACAACTATTATTACGACAATATGAGGGACATTCGCAGAAGTTGCCTTGCTAACACATTACCAGAATTCCTAATACACAAAAGTAACCTCACTGTTGACCTAAAAAACTTAACCATTCTCACACAACCACGAAACCTAACCCTAGCTATTCCAATTACAAAGTTATCCTTATACTACACCTTAAAAATCACTACCTGCACTATCACGCAACAATACATCCTTATAAAAATCAAAGTTCCCTTAAAACAGTCCACCCTCACATATAAGGTATTTCAGAACATCCCTCTCCATTGGAAAGACAAACTATGTTATATTACACATGAAAAATCCATCGTAATACGCACACAAGACTTCACCACAGCCATCCATCCAGAAGACAAGGGTTGTAACCAAAATACACTCCCACTTTGCTTGATTCCCAGGGCAAGAGTCAACAGTGATCAGTCCTTAAGATGTCTACACAGCATTGTCAACACATCAACACTACCTACTCTCCGAGCTACCTGCGCATTTACCTGCTTCAAACCCGGATGCCTTTAGTAACACAAGTCTCACCGAACAAATTTCTTGTAACAAACATCCAAACAAACCTGAAAGTAGTATGCTCACATCAGAAGACCCATCACTACATCCAAAAACCGAACAACACAGGAACTCTAGAAATCATCCTACCCTGTGAATGTTCTCTACACCACGAAGAATTAACACTTATAAACACAGTAGTACAATGTGGTTCCAAAAACCCTGACAACTATTAAATAACACATCTTCTGCCCATTTCTTGGTCTATTTCACTCTATAACTATACCCCTCGAATCAGAAACAAGACAAGAATTCCAACACCTCCATGAAATCTTAGATGAAAACTGGACCTTATCGAAACCCACCTACTTCGTTCACAATCTACAAAGACAACACCACTTCCAGCTAAATCACGACGACAAAAACATAGTAAACAACACGGAACTCATTTTGTACATTTTATTAGCCTGGACTTCTATAATAACACTACTTCTTTTTATAGCCATCTACTTCATCCACATTAACAACATCAAAATAAAATTCCTGAAGACTACAGTATATGAACGTGACTACCCAATGGATAACCTTAATTAGACAATAAGTACGATTCGTAGGTAGAATCGTCATTAAGCCAGGGGAATGTAAGACATACGTAATTATTAGTAAAATAAAATTCATAGAATCGATGTACAGATAGGTGCTGGAAAGGAAGTCTTGTATTACAATTCGAGACAAACATCCTCCGGATGTAAGTGGATACGCACATCCGCCCAGACACCGATGATGAACAAACAGGAAATGCTTGTTTAAGCACCGGAAATGCTTATTTCTAAAAACCGTGCGACGATGTAAGAGACAGCCATGCTGATATGAAAAATTGATATTCACCAATTATGATGGAGAGATTTGGCAGAGGCGTGGTCATGAGCTGGCGGGAGAACAACATCAAAACTGAAGAACAAGAAGGAGAGGAGGAGGTCGAGGACGGGAATTCGAAAAGCGACGTTCAGGAGTGCCAGTGCTTGTGTTCGTGTGCGGGAAAAATATCTTTAGGCGTAATAAGTGTGAAGTGCAATAAAATGTAAGTAATTTTAGGAACTTAGTATATATCAGGGTTCATTAATCATTTACAATTCCAAGGTACCTGTACCTAATATAATGAAAAGCAAAGATTATAATGTGTAAAAATCAAATGAATAGTTTAATATTGAAATTCATATTTTCTTATTTCATATATTTTATTTAAATGTTCACAATTTCGAAAATGTAAATTTATTTAAATGTTTAGATATTTTAAAAGAAAGTTTCTCACGTTAGTCCATGAACTCATATTTATTGCAAAACTACAAAATTACTAGTAAATGTTATAGTGAATTTAATATTAAACATGTCTCAAAGTATTAAGGTATTAAAATTTGTGCTTAATATGTCGGTTGACGTTATCCATTGTTAATTAAAACTTTTCCTCTGATAAAAATATTGGGTAATCTAATTCGTAGCTATGAATAAAGTATATTTTGTAATAAACAAAGTTTAGACCAGTTTTACAATTGCCAAAAACTGTATTATA
Organism: Homalodisca vitripennis; assembly: GCF_021130785.1. Taxonomy (NCBI): domain Eukaryota; kingdom Metazoa; phylum Arthropoda; class Insecta; order Hemiptera; family Cicadellidae; genus Homalodisca; species Homalodisca vitripennis. The sequence continues at coordinate 561,137 of NW_025776166.1, forward strand.
CAAGTAATTAAACAATAAATAATAAATTTTAATTTTTCTTGTTGATTCTTGCTACTTGCATAAAATTCTAATATGTACATTTGACAAATAATGGTAAATAAATACATCTGAAACATGCTAGTTACTTATTTGTTCATATATCTTACCCGATATATTACTTTGAAATGTAACCGATATGTTACTTTAAAACATATTGTATAAGTTACTTTGAAACATATCGAATAAGTTATTTTGAAACGTATCAGATATGTTTCTTTGAAACGTAACATATATTAGTTACGAAACATGAGAGGACATTCTCGTCAGTTAGATACGTGTCTGAAACTAAGCAGATACGTTTCGAAATGTATCATTAACCATGTATTATTATTAGGTTTTGAAACATTACCTATGTATCAATGAAATATTTTTGATACGTATTAGATGCTATTGGGTGCTTTGTGGGAAGTTTATAGCCGCCAAATGATTGTACTTTATTTATACTCGTAAGTACGAGCTGAGAACACTGTTGGCTGCTAACTACACAAATACGGCAGCTGAACATACGCTCGCGCTAAATGACCCCAAATTCTTACGATAGCCTTATTACATTACTATTGATTTTATTGCTTTCAACTAAGGTACAGATCTGATATCGTTGCTTTATCATAAAATTAGTATATAAATTAATATAGACTACTGAAAAATATCTCAGTATACTCTTTTATTTAGGGAGGCAGTCAAATGATGGTCAAAAATTACGGACGGCCGTCAAAATAGTAAGGGAGATATCAAGATGTAAATTTACATACATAGGCCTACTATATTTGTTAATATGTTATTATTCATTATGCAAATGCATATTCAAAGGAAAATGTACATTAAAAATAAATCTACCGTTTACATTAATAAAACTTATTAAGTATTTATGTAAATAAATTTGATTGCAATAATTAGAGCTGATACCTATCTTAAATGTTACTCATATGGTATGAAGCACCTGCTATTTAGGCCTTTTATTAAATGAAAATTTAGTGGGATAATTTCTTGCAGATTAATGACATTAAACAATACAGAACCACTAAAATTAAATTCTTTATATAGCCTCATGTAAGGCATTATTATTGTGTGTGTGCATGTGAAGCAATTGAAGGTCATTTGATTAGACCTCCTTATAAAGTGCAATGTGCATATGTGTAAAGCCTAGCAACGGCTTGAGGATCATGTGTGTAAAAAAGTTGGTTTGTAGTAAATCCCAAAGCAAGTGCGGACCGTGTGTGTGTGTGTGTGTGCGCGCGTATGCGTGTGTCCGCGTGTGTGTCCGCGCGCTCGTGTATGCTTGTGTGTACTGTACATTAATTTTATTTCAATTTTTTACCCAATCAATACAATTTACGCATACGTAAGCTTAAAAAGCTAACTCATTCTAAACACCTATTTCATTCGCTTGTGATTTGCTTCAGGTATAAAGGAAGAGTCGAATTGCCTTAAAAGTGCGTTCATTAAACATTTCAAAATGATGGTTTCTAATAATTTTCGTTTCATAGAATTTGTGTTGTTTTTCGGACTGTAGTATAGGAAAGAATACTCGTTAATCTTTGTTTGGTTCCAGCACCTTATTTTTCTTTAAACCACAGTAAAAAAATATCATACACAATGTTAAGGGAACCAACCAATTTCTAGTACCTATATGCAAACATTTACAGCTTTGTTCATTAAGTTAGATTTTACAACAACGTTTATATGAAATTTTAATTTATATAGAGTAGAAATTAGATAGTATATTTGTCTTTGCAATCTAAATTCCTGTACTGTTCAAGCAATACACTGCTATTTTATAAAATTGAAATGTTAAAAACTTGTTGCCTCTTTGGTGAACTTCAGCTGAAAGTTTTAACAGCTATTTAATGTAATTTGTTTCTAGATTATTTTTCATAACTACATCGTAACTACTACTGTTTTGAATTATAACTATGTTCCCAAATTCAAAAATATTTATAGATACTCCTGCTATTGTCCTCTTCGTAAAAACCTTTCATGGACTTCAGAGAATATTTAAAAAATAATTATTATCTGAATTGGTCTAGCCGTACTCAACAGCCATGCATATTACTTCGATAAAATGTATTGTAATTTTTATGGTTTCGTTTATTTTTCTGATTTAATTTTATAACTTTTAGTTTTTATTGTACATAATTTTCAAACGGGTTTGCTACCAACTTTTTTCAAAAGTGATGTTTTATTGTTGAAAATAATTTCCCCGTGTGTTTATTGATAAACACTTTACAAATATTAGAATACTAAACGTTTTAAATTTCTCCATTTTTACATTTAGAATTAGACATTTTGAGAGGTGGCTCTTCTACCCCAAGAGGTTTTTATAAGCCCCTCAAGCTTGTTTCGTTTCCTCCTCTAATACAACTCTTGGATCGCAGTCCGAACTTTTGTTTCATACTTATATAATATACCAAAAGTTTACAGCCAATCATATGGTGTTTATAATGTCTTGCTTGATCTTGTGGGTAAACGTCAACATTACTGTTCCTATACAAACATTTCAATTAAGAATATTTTCGAAATAGCTTTAAAAAAGAAAATAATAATTTATTAACATCTTGTAATGGACTGATGCCATTGCAGATATTTTCTAATGATATTTAGGTTCAATATACAGTATTTTAATAATATTAATGTAATAGGTACTAGACTCTTTAGTAAATCTATTTGCAGACATTGTCAGTCTGTCCCTGGACAAACTGTTGTCTAAATATTTCCAGACAAGTTTACCCACTAAAGCAGTTGGTTGTTAGAAGGTTACGCAGTTTGCCATTGGTGGACACCACGGCATATGCATTACGTAGATGGACGCCGAGCAACCTATAACTGGATTGCCAGACAACCCTCCACTCTAAAAGCTGAACTCGGCGTGATGCTATTTATAGGCGCCATTAAAACTGGTTACTATTGAGTATAAAGTTTGTTCTATGCACAATGATAATCCCAAGGTAATCTAAGCTGTTCTATCTGAATGACTGGGCTGGGCCTTTTAAAAAATATATGTTAAACCCAGTAGCGTAGCCAGAAATTTCGTTCGGGGGGGGGGTCCGAAACCGGGGGATCCGGGGACGTTTTGTTTGTTATTTGCCAATGAATTCACTGGTAAAAGGTAAATACCAAAAACATGGAGCTTTAGTAACTACGCCTTATAGAAAGTGGAAATATGTTATAGGCAAATTAAACTCTCACAGCAACTCTAGTACCACAAATTTTCTTGTATAGCTACAGAAACTTTACGAAGTTCGATTCTGGCCGGGTAGAAGGCACCAAAGTGATAAGAAAGAAAAAGAACACAACAGAGCTTCACTCAAGCGTATAATTGACTCAACTATATTCTGTGGAGAAAATGAAATACCCCTTCGGGGACATTGGGCCACTGACGGCCGAAAACCCTTTAGAAAAGAAGGGCGATTTTCGAGCGTTGCTCGGGTACAGATCAAACTAACGCAACGGTCGGAAAATGCGCCGGAAAAAACTCTACTGATTAGAAGTTCGGCCACTTTGGATTTCACTGATTGGGGTATTTATGAATGAGTTATAATGACGATTTTTTGTATCATTACACTGTAGACGAGTATATAATTATCGGAAAAATCACTTTCGGTCGGAAATGAAATACACCTGAAAAACTCTAATGATTAGAACTTCAACTACTTCGGACTTTGGTTATTGAGGTAAACGTGGTATTTTTTATTGAGTTAGGACGACGATTTTTTTGTTATCATTAAACTGTACTCGACTACCTATATAATTATCGAGAAAAAAAACACTTCCGGTCGGTAAATACCGAAGAAAAGCTCTCTACTGATTCGTTTTGACGATTTTGGATTTCACTGGTTGAGTGGTTGAGGTAAAAGTAGTACTTATAATTAATTATGTTAGGACATTGAATTTAGAGATTAATTCAACGCCGACTAATAAATATATAATTATCGAGAAAAAAAAACAAAAATAATCAATTCCGATCGGAATATACTAAGGAAAATAAAAAAATACCTCAGTCAGTGAAATCCAAAGTAGTCGGAACTTCTTATCAGTAGAGTTTTTCCGGTGTATTATCTGACCGGAAGCGATTTTTCAATTTTTCTTTCATAATTATAAAGATATTAGTCGGCGTTCAATTGATACCTAAAATCAATGTTCTAACATAATTCTAAGTACCACTTTTATCTCAACGACTCAACCAGTGAAATCCAAAATCGTCAAAATCTGAATCAGTAGAGCTTTTCCTCGGTATATTCCGACCGGAGGTAATAATAATAATACTTTTTATTGTGTCAACAATAATAAAAATTGCGTACAATCGTCAAATTAAATTATTTAGAAATATGTATATCTATTTTAAATTGCCCCCATTCATACCCGTTCATACACAGTCCACACTCATTCCTAAGACTGATACATACTTACTGCCATACGTTTTAAAATCTTCTAAATTTTACCACCAGAAATAGAGGATGACCGAATTAATTTAAATTTCATCCCAGCGGCTCATCATAAACTCTTCCACTGAATAAAACACCCTCGACGCCAAAAAGTGTCTCAATCGAGCTTTAAATTTTGTTGGTTCATTTAAATTTTTGATTTCCTCAGGGAGCTTGTTGATCAGCTTAACACCAACCTCGGATGGCAAACGTTTGAATGCGGCTGTTCTGTGCGGATGTAACCGAAGGTTGTCCCTGCCTCTTGTCCCATATTGATAGACGTTCCTGCCCCGGACGAACTCGCACTTAAATCGGCAGTACAGGGCGACATCGAGGATGTAGAGACAGGGCAAAGTTAGAAATCCAAGCTCCCTAAAGGCATCTCTGCATGAATTTCGGGATTTCAATTTTGAAATGATGCGGACAGCTTTCTTTTGACTTCTAAATACTCGCTCAAATTTGTATTTAGAACAGCTGCCCCATAGCCTCAACTCGTACATTAGATGGGGGTGTACAAAGCCGAAGTAGGCCATTTTTAGTACATCCCGGGAGCAAAATTTGGAAAGGTTCCGTAGAGCATAAATGCCTGAAGAAACCTTTGAGCAGGTACTTTCAATGTGATTGTCTCAATTCAGACTTCGATTAAGGTACATTCCGAGGAACTTGGTGGAATCAGTTTCCTCTATGAAGACATCGTCCGCCATCACAGCAGCGCGATCCTCAATCTCTCTTTGCCGCAAACAGAAATTTAGTGCATTTGATTTGAAGTTGTTGGTCCTCAGATTTAATTTAGAAAAAAACTGAATACATGAATTAAGTTCTAAAAAGGAAACGATTTCTAATTCATGTTTTGTTGGAGCTTTAATGCAGAGCGTTTGTATCGTCAACATACTGGACCATTTTCCCTCTCAGGAGCGATGAGTTCCGCCTGCTGATGTACACAAGGAACAAGACTGGTCAAAGTATAGATCCCTGTGGGACTCCATAGGAAAAAAGTCGCTAATTTAAAGTGATTTAATTGTTTTTTTCTCGATAATTATATATGTATTAGTCGGGAATTAATACGGTTGAATTAATACCTAAAATCACCGTCCTAACATAATCCTAAGTACCACTTTTACCTCAACCACTCAACCAATGAAATCCAAAATTGTCAAAACTTGAATCTGTAGAGAGCTTTTCTTCGGTATTTACCGACCGGAAGTGATTTTTTTTCTCGATAATTATATAGGTACGGTGTACAGTTTAATGATAACAAAAATCGTCGTCCTAACTCAATCGAAAACCCCACGTTTACCTCAATCATTGAAGTTCAAATTAGTTGAAGTTCTAATCAGTAGAGTTTTCAAGTGTATTTTCCGTCCGAAAGTGATTTTTTTCAATAATTATATACACGTTTACAGTTTAATGACACCTAAAATCAACGTCGTAACTTAATTCTAAGCAGTCACTTTACGTCCCCACGACGAATTTGAACGAAGTGGTCGCTAATTTAAACTGTTCGTCGTGTTACGGTTCAGGTGACTTTGCGACGTCACGTGACCGCGCTGTATAGAAATACCGTGATTACACTACACTATCCAAAAGGCCGAGCCCAAAAGTATCGTTTGATACTTTATGATGAAAGGACAATTATATTTTTAACAACGGTCACTTCAATCAGTGAAATCAATCAATTTAATGTTTGTAGACAAGAGTAATGATAACTGTCCTTCTTTCTCCTGCTCCATGCTTTATTTTTTAATATGTCTTAAAATTTCGGGGGGGGTCCGGACCCCCTGGACCCCCCCCTTCGCTACGCCACTGGTTAAACCATAATAGATAGCTTGCAGCTTTGTAGGAAAACACGTCAATTTGAAACCTTGGCTCTTTCTCACTGAAAATTCCTGTTATGAATAAGAAAACTACTAATGCGTAATATTGTTATGTAAATTTAAATACTAGGAGGGCAATAAGTACTTTTATTATTTGTACAAGGAAAACATATACTTTTTTAGTAAAGTGCGGTGGTATTTTATTTGCATCAAATTATTTCCTAGTTTATACAGATTAAGAATATGTATACTTTTATATACGTAACTTACTATTAAAAGATGCAACAATGTTTTTGTGAAGGCTTGCATTCGTTTCTGGAAGTTCGAGTCACTTTTATTTCCCGGAATACTTCTATGTCGATCCTATTACTGTACCCAAACTTTTAAAAATTGTCAAAAGGTTAACAAATAAAACAATCTACGGATTTTACATCATCAGCACCTAAATAGTAATACATATTATCTATCCTATAGCTCAAATGTTAGTAAGTATCATAAATATGAGCTTCATAAAAGGCGTTTGTTACATAAGTTACAACTAAGGACTGTAAATTCCATTCATAAAAGAAATCTTACACTAAAAATTAATAATCTTATCCCCACTAGTCTGCTATAATTTATTGACTATGTTTAAGAAATTACCATTAAAGAGACTTTTACTTATTTAAATGTTTTCTGTGTAAAATACTATGGTTTTATTAAAGTTCAATCAAACGAAGGTGCTTCAAGATCTGTTACAGAACAAATTTACAATAATATTCTAACAAAAAATAAAACCAAAGATATATTTGTTGACTTAAAACTGCTTTTGGCCTCCCAGATCATGAATTCTTATTTTTAAACTACGAGCTACTGGAGTTACGAGCTTAACATTGGAAGAGTTTAAGAGTGACGAAAAGGCAATTAAAAATTGGTTACTATTATTGCTCGCAAAATGTAGGTGAAGTTGATGTCCCTCAAAGATTGGTGCTGTTTGAAAGTTTAAAAAAAATTTGTAATCTTCATTAAAGACCAACTAAAGATTCATTAGAAGTATGTTAGCTTTTGCAGATGACGTTGCTCTTTTCAACATAGACAAACACGTTAGAGAATAATGTTTAAAATGCCATATAATATTATTAATTGTTTTATTAATTATTAATTACTGTCGGTCCCAAATTAATAAAATGCACGTTAATTTAAAGAAATCAAAATTATTAATCTTTAGATTGGTCGTATCAAATACAATTCCTTATGCTGCGGCTTATTCCTATATGCAATTGTAAAATAATTGAAACTGGAAAATGCATAAAAACCTTAGACTTAAATTTTAAAACTAACTACAATAGGATTGTTATATTTTATTTTTTAACCAAAGTTTGTATTACCTCATTGTTGAGATCACTTTATTTTTTCTTTAATCCTATCCCGCTATCAGGTATAGATTGTTTGGTGACACTTTAAGTACTTAACGGGAAAAATACGGATTTTCCCAGGACTATTCCTTATGTATTACTAGATTAGGATACAAAAATCAGCCATTCCACCTTTTCATCTTCAAAGTTTTAAAATCATGTTACAAACGAAGTAGCAATACATACAAATTTACCAATACGTATGTAAATAGGTTATTTATTCTATGGCAAGTTACATAAGATCAGTAAATCCATTTTCAGACACTACTCTAATTATCTTAGACCTAAGTATTCCAAATACTTTTAAGACATTCTTTTAGAAAAATAGCCTAAACAGTTTTAATACATTGTTTAGTAATTATAGAACATAAATTTCTACACAAAGTGTTGTTCAATATTTAATTTATTAAATTAGGTAAAAATCATTATTTTATTTCATAATGCGTATTGTTGTTTTTTTATATGTTTTATATGTTATATCATGAGGAAGAAGAGTTTTCGCTCAAGAGGATTGTTTTTTTAATATTTTGTAATTGTTGCCAAAATATATTTCAAATTAATCTTTATATATATTTCTTGTGTTCGTGTGTATATGACTGAACTCCTCCTAAACGATTGGACCGATTTTGATGAAATTTTGTGTGTGTGTTTGAAGGGGATTCGAATGAGCACTCCAAAGTGCTTGATCAGTAGTGTAATAATGCAGATTGCATAAAAGAAATTATTGCCTAATTTTAAATTTAGATTGCACCAATGATCAATCAACTATCTAATGCAATCAAAATACTTTCACCTCATTGTACAAAGCCGTGAATGTTTGCACATAACTTTAAGTCAGATGGATATAAACTACATCTACAGTAAATATTAAAACAAAACTATCAATCATTAAAACTTTCTTGAGAATATTTTACCAACTTTGAAATAGAAGCCTCTGAAGAAATAGTGTTGATTGTTAATGGGATGAGAGATAGGGCATTACATTATCTTATAACAGGAATTATACATGAGGTCATCTAAAAACGTAATACAGGTGTTAAACTCTTAGTTATAAGTAGAATAGTATAATTTGTGATACTATATTAGAAATACAATGTTACTAGACATGTGGCAAAAAGAATTCAAGTTTCACATGCAACTGACTAAAGATACTACAAGAGCTTCAATTTCCCATAAGTTCAAGATTATTCTTTTGATTTCCTTCCAAGTTGAAAAAGTCAAACTTAAATTGATGTCTCCGTGACAAAGTTTGATTATTAATAGTTTTAATTTGAATTAAAAGTTTCCAATGGCTGTCAACCGTAACATGGAGTCGCAATCAACGAGTTTATTTATATGATTGTATTCAGTTTTCACTAAACCTGGTGATTTTCTTTCAGTTAATTTACATAATAAAAGATAGTAAAATGATAAGTTCTTCGGTTTACTCAGCTTAATCAGGCTATTGCCGTTCATACAAATTATGTATGTATATAATGTAATATGTATATGATAATGGAATAACCTATTTAATTTATTTTATAATATATTTGAATCAACAAAAACTGCAAGACCACAAGCAAAGTAAGGAAATATCGTGGCCATTTAAATAATATATGACTGGATTTCATAATTTGTCATAGTTCTTTATGTTTTATTTTGCAACATGTTTTATTCACATAAGCTCCAGGAATATTATATAAATTAATAACACTAACAAAATATTAATAAAAATTAAATGTTAGGCTTTAATATTTCTCGTAAAATAAACTAGACAATTTCATTCAAGCAATAAAGTTAACGGTAAAAATACAATTACTTAATTTAATGCCTCAAATTAAATACGAGTATATCCTCTATAAGGATACAAGTCCATTTTTATTCCAATATTATTTATCAAGAATGGCATCGATTTAAAATTAAGAAAACACATTTACATAAAAATACATAATACTTTAGAAGGATTATACATAGAGGGTCATATTGAGGGTAAGATTCAGGCATTACAGGCCTTTGTGCACATTAACTAAACGGAATGTTGCTATTTTGTTTAGCTAGAAATGCTACTTTTATGAAATTTACGTTCTTGATAGGTTCAAGAAAGGAAACCCCTTCAGTAGAACCGTTGACGTGGAGAAAGGTTAAATTTCAAACTTTAATTTTTTGACATAAATAAAAGTCATCTGGTCATTAGAGAATAAATCCAAATCAGTGTTCACATTCAGAACGTATAATATCATAGTGTTTTCTAAATTTCAAAATAATAACTGATAACCGATTCTGTAAGGGTTTACAACAAAACTAATTACGCCTTTAAGTATTAAATTAATAATTAACACTCAATTCTTTTTGTATGTGGTTTTTCAAAAGACATACAACAAAATACAGAATAATAACAAAGAATAATGATACATTAATGTGGAAAAAGCTTAAATTTTAAACAGAAAACTGTGTTCGGTTATAATCCAAAATAACATAACATAGAAATTATTTTTCTTTAATCGAATACATGTGTGAATACAACCTAATCAGAAAAAGATCATTCCAAAGTGATATAGGTGTATAGCCTTTAATGTGGTAGAAGTTTGAAATGCGATGTTTAGCGTGTAAGAGAGGTCTTCGGGTTCCGGTCCGTTAGGGATATCCTTTAGAAAACAAATTATAGGAAACATTTTATGACATGGCTGTCTTCCTCTAGTTTTTAAAATGCTTTCAAAATCTTAAATTTGACTTGAAAGCGGTGTGAAAATTTTCATTTTTTATTGTACCAAACGTATCAGTGGTGAAAAGCAGTGTTAAACCATATACCACACAATGGACTTCCCATTAGTATTTGTAGTGTGAACTTCAAAATCTTGAACCTGACATGGGTTCCAAGATATTAATAAATTTTACAACAAATTTAAATTATAATTCTGTTGTACATATATATTGAATGAGAAATTCCATAAGGGAATGGTTGTTGGAAAACAAGTGCACAAAATATTAAGGACTATTTAGGAATTGAGCGTATGAGTCATCAGCAGATGTGGCCAGGAAACAAAACATAGGGTGGGGCCGGAAGATAGCTATAAAGACCTGTGAGGCGACCATCACGAATCATTTTAAAAATATATCAGAATTTGGTACCTTTTTGTAAAACAAAAATTAAATTTTGTACTAATCACTGAAAAAGTTATTAACCATTTAAAAGTCGGCTCAAAGGTCTACGTTTTGAAAAATCAACTTTGTCGTAAATGAAAATAAACTACACCATATATTTCTACCAATTTTGTACCATCAATTTTTTTGTACCAGTCAAATAACGGCTCAGGAAAATATATTAGTTTTGCTTACCACGATGAAGACAACAAGACATGACGTTGACATTCACTGGTGGGTTGCAGGTAATTAGTTGCAGGCGCGTGATAAACTTATCGCGCTGTGAATTGTTAGCCGTGGCTAATGTTTATGTTTATTGTTACTGGTGATATATTTTTGCAGTTTAAGGCTATTTAGTTTAATTTTTGTGAAGGAGGTTTTTAATTGGACCATTATAATTGGAAATTGGCTGCTATTTATTTTGAACATTTTACCGAAAACTGCTTTGTATTTTCACACTGTCTTATGAATTACACCCCAAAATCTTACAGAAACCGAAACAAGACGCAGTCCAGAAAGAAGAGCGTTTAAAATAAAATTCAGCTCACGGATCTTCGTATAAAAAGAGAAGAACTTCTACTAGTAGACCCACGATCATCTATGAGCGGCCCAAGGAACGGGTGTTACAAATGGAGCCCAATGTGAGGCCAATGAAGACGCTCTTATAATTATGAGTTATGAATTATTTTGAACCATTTTTCTGGCACTGAAAAATTCTGTGTAAGTAATTAATTTTGTATTTTTATAATGTTGTGTTTTTGTAACGTGTTACATTTTAGGAATACTTGCTCAGAGAGGAGTAAGTAAAGATACTATTGAAGGCTTACACTGGGACTGTTTGTAATATTATTGTTAGTATTTTGTCTTATGCCTGTATTTGTTCTTGTTAAATGTAGAGAGGTTGATTTTATCTCAAAAACTGGCGAGACTGTGCACCGTTTTCTTCGCTTGGAACGCATTCCAATACAGGTACTCTCCTCGGAGAAGGAAGGCGAGGAACAGGGGCTTCAAAAGAGTTCGTGATGAAAACAAGGAAGACGCTTGACTCCTTTCAAAAATCTTCTTCAGTACAGCAATCCGAGGGATCTACAGCGATGGTTGAAAGGACTAGTGATCCTGTTCTAATGAACACAGAGGCTAAGAAGAACACAGCACCTTCTTCTGTTATCCCACAGCGAGGGTTACAACCTCAGGAAAATAATTACTCTTACTGGTTTACCGCAACAACAGCCTACGGTTATAAGTAAAAATGTAATGTTTCCAGAGTCTCAGTCCTTAGCTGGTTGTGTTTCTACTCCGATGGATTCCTATTCAAAATCTATACCCATCTACAAGTAGGGGTTGCAGTTTAACAATAGTTCTCATCAAAGTGTAGGGGCTTTCCTACAGAGAGGTGAAGAACTTAGGCGTGCTAGGGGTGTATCTGAGACACAACTATTTCAGTCTGTTGTGGATTTGTTGGAGACACTGGTGTTACAGTACATATTGTTAAGTACTCTACAACGTTGCGGAAATTGTTATGAATACGTTAACTACCGTAGTTTTTAATAAACTAAAACTAAACTTGGTACAAAGGCAGTATTTTCAGATAGTTCGGATTAGTTCGACAGCCAGTCTTGACTAATCAAACGTTTTAAGATGGCATTAGCATTTACACAATTTTATACCTTGGATATTAAACAAGTAAATCAAAATTTAAGCCTGTCTTAAAATGCCAAGCAATATCAAGTAATAATTATTTTTACTCGTTAAGTCCTCGCTTTTCAAAACGTTCCTTATTCTAAAAGTTTGAAAATGTTACTGTTAATATGCTAACATTGGAAGTTATAGTCCTATCAGTTTCGGACAGATTAAACATCTAATGTAATAATGTATCTTAAGTTTGATAATTAAGGATGACTGCTACATGTGAAATCTACCTTCCTTCCGACTAAACTGGAAGGGATATTTTCATTATGTTGTTATTGCACATAATTTCATACTGTCAATTCACGTAAACCGTTGACAGCAACATACGTAAATTACTGAAAACAAAAATGCAAAGATGAATTATTGGCTAAGCGTTTAGTGAAGTCTCTCCCACCAATTAATGATGACGAAATCCGATCTTTCTGCCAGTCCGTATACACCATAACTGTAGATTGAATTTACATAGAGGAATGAAACTGTTTGTAAAACTTTACCTATACATAGGTACTTAAAATGATAAAAATCAGTCCATTGGGAGTGTCGATTTCTGCCTGAAAGGTAATACTATGCGAACCGAAGAACAGTGACAGGAAAAGTAGATTCTACCCGCCCGAATTTGACGTGACTATACGAGCAGATTTCTTACGGCGCTTAATCTGATCTGAATTTCGGTGTATCAAACAAAGGTTTTTTTGACAGATGCAACGCTCTGAATTTGTTTTAAAGTCTGGTCACTTACAGTTTAAATAGATATGAAATAAATAGTTAGCAAATCGGTTGGCCACTGGACGGTTTTACAATATGTTTAGTTATCAAAAGAAATACCTGTGAGATTTTTTCAGTATTACAGGATGTCTGTCAATTCGTTTGATGAAGTGCTTATTTTTATTTCCTTTAAACTGACGAATCATAACACAAGTATGAAGAAATTCATAGATGTTGCTGGAAGGAAAGTCTTGTCAGAAAACCTGTAAAACTTCAATCTTATTTTACATTAAAAAGTACAAGAATAACTTTTATATTGCGCTCCGCCGCGCATCGAAGTTCTACTACAGTTTGACTCGTGTTGTTAAATACGCAGAATTTAGCTCATCAAATTCATGCATCGCTTGGCGTAAATTCCTTCTTTCCACTTGTAATGCGTCTGTCAGCGTAGAAATTTCTGTTCATATAATATGCACCGCAAGGTAACATAGCATACACTCATATAGTGAACTTTTACTGCTGCGTACTTTCGGTCTCGGGTTTTCGGAAATAATCACTAATTTTTAAACCCATAATGGACAAATTATTAAACAGAGTTTTATCATATGACAATTTTAGTAGTTTACCAACACATTTTGAAGTTACTTTGTTGGATTTTAAAAAGCTTAAATATTTTAGCTTAACCTGCAATGTTATCTTCGAAACAACCAATATGATGAACGAGTTTTTTTACTGATAAAAAATTCGAAGAACCATCGATCTTATATATAGAGTGTAAAATAAAAATATAATTTAATATATGGCTTTTGGAAGTTTCCATTAAGTCACTTTCTTATATTTTTATTAAACACATATATTATAACTATTTTAAACTAACTTTACGAAAACTAAGTATATAAAAATTTGGAACGAAACTCAGAACTGGATTGTAGTGTAGTGATAAGATATTGCATACCGATTATATTTTTGTGTTGTAACTTTCTTCAATTTATATAACTCCGTCACAAGCTGCTTCTTGTTTCGCGTCATGATTGACACTGATTCCACCGCTCGTTATCTGTTTATTTATGTAGGATTTCCTAATATGCTGAAACAGTGATAAAGTATCGATTAATCTGCACTCGTCATGCCTGGGAATAAGTCTTACTTTTACTATATCGTCAATTTAACCATCTTCATTGCATCTCTACTTGCCTGAAAAACAATGCCCTCCTTTTGAGTTTTCTGATGTACCGGATTATCTCTTTTAAGTGAAACACCAGCGATAGTCTTAGTCCAGAATAGTATATGTCATATTCAGGACTGAATATACGAATGCGTTCACGTCGTTACAGTTCTCTAAAAATAAAAGTCTTTTTTATACCATCACGCCACTGAGGGATGTCAGCGACCGTGTACTGATCGTTCGACACTGTTCTGTCCATATATTCTTTCAAACGCTGTATAGGTCGATCAACGTTAGTGTTGCGCAACATATATGAGTTATAAGCAGAAACTCATACGAGTTTCCGCCAGTAAATACAGTCCTTAACATGAGTTGTTAACTGCAGCAAATGGCTTGACGCGTTTGCCCTGTATACTACCGAGAGGGGATTCGTATTTTACGTTGTAGCTAATGTTTATGTAACACTTTGAACGTGGCGCACGTCTATAGAGTCACATGTGATCTAATCGTAATGCTGCGTTCCGTTAACACTATGCATTTGGCAGTGTGAGGAATACTACACCCATACTTCAACATTCTCAAGTATATCTGAGTAAAACTAATGTGAGCGTTACTTAGTTTCAATATCGGCTTGCCAAAAATGTCTAGAAACGGTCTGAAACGAGATAGTAAGTTCATAGGCTCACGTACAGTACCATTTAGCATGTATTCGTGTTAAATTACCAATTCTATAGGAATACTCTTCTCCTGACAGTCGACGCGGTATCCATTTTTCGCGGTTGTATATACGTTCGTCCGATGAAATCATTGACAGTACTATCGGTGGTAAACTGCGACTGTAGACCGTGTTTACCGCGTCTACTGCAATAGTTACCGCAAAACTTTTTTTTTATGTTCATAATACCATGTGCAGATATTCGAGGTGACTTTTTCCGGTCTCTTGTCGCCATTGCTATTAACACCTGTATACTTTCTAATATCATTGTAATAATAGATCTGCTCACTCATAGTGACTCAAGAAGTGTCTACGCCAATACCATACCTCCCTTTATAAATGTCACGGTCTTTGCCAATGACTAGAAACCCATGGTTGCTGTCGTTCCAAGCATTTGCGCATAGCCTTTAAACGAGTCGTATGGCATACCAGTATTATCGGTGTATACATGTGTCAGATTCATATCGTCCTGCTTATAGGTAACAATAAAATTCGTGTTATCACGTATCAGCTGCTTAGGAATACGGCTGTAGGACTGACCGAGATAGAAAACATCAATATTGTTGTGTCTGCCCAATGTGAAATAAGCTCTAATGTTGTCATCCTTCTCGCAGGCTATGTCGTCAAACACCATGATTGAGTTTTTCTTGGCTTAATTGGGATTTATCACAGCACTGTTATCATCCGATGGAAAGTACCCGATCTCGTTAGGTAACACCCTTGCAAGAAATTTATATTTAGGCTGATACAATGATTTGGGAAAAACGTATATATTTTCATTCACCAATCCGTTGGGATCAAACAAGAGGTTAAACAGCACGTTGGTTTTACCACAGTTGGAAGGTCTGGCTATAAAACATCGTATCGAGTTTGTCAGCAGGGGGCCGTGCTTACTGCCTATTTTGGTCATTTCGCTACTTCCAGTAACAAACTGACTTAAATTAGAGACAGGAAGCTCCACGGATTGTTTTACCACCCGCATTGTAACAGGTACAGAATACGTCACAAACATTTCTATATTTAAGTATAGTCACCGTTCTCTTAAAGAATGTACTTTTTGTCAATCCACGTATCACTTGTTTTATCAACACCTTCCCATCTAACTAGCACCTTGTCTTCCTTTCTTTTTCAATACTTTATCAATTTAACAAACGTCTCCAGTTTTTGCTTTGGTCACTTCGGGCTCATAGAATCCACCTTTCAAACCGGTTCCTCGAAAGTGTTGTAGTATATATGTCTTAGATCGGTCGGTTTCACAGCGTACACTGTAAATATTTCATTTGTCCAGTTAGGTAGACAAACCTTTTGAAAAACATGTTTGTACTTACTTATTCTTGCTGTGTCGTGTACACTAAACTTTGAGCGATCCTGTCCTTGCAAGCAGCCTGCCTGCCCGGCCATTGGTGGTGGTTCGGAAGTCACCTTTAAGCCGTTGGTCCCCAGGTTAAGTGTTAGGGAAGGCTTCCTAGCCCTATCTTCGCCTGGTAAAATAAGACATCTCTACTTGACTTTTTTTACAAATGAGGGAAACTTGCGCGGCACTGACACTCGACTGTTGACTTCTGTTCTCAGTTTGGCGGAAGCTATTATATTGAGTCACACGTAATTATCATTATAATAATATAAGAATCATATAAGAGCCACAAACGTGTATTAATAATTTATAACACAAACCCATCACAAGAGTTGCATACAACTTTGTACAATAGTACACTTATTTATTACTTTAAATGAGATTCGCCTCACGAATATCTTCTAAGTAAAACTTCTGACATGCTAATAAAGGTTATTCGTATTAATGTTATTGTTGCTATGACAATGTTTATAATAAAAAGATTATACAAAAATTGAATTAATTTAATTACTTGAAGTAGTCAAAACTCGATCTTTGACCTAGTAAAACTGTTGGTTGACAACCAACAAATGGTGGATAGTTTTTACTTAATAAAAACCTGGTGCGTCAGCAACCACATCACTCAGCGTTTTTACTGCTAATTTTACGTATACTATTCGGCTTCTATAAAATACATACCTAGGCTCTTTGACAGTTTGTTTGTAACTTTCAAACCTTCTGCTTTTTGACGGTTGTTTAATTCTTCTAAATACTTAATATGGCATATTGCGATTCAATTATACGCATGTTGTATGCTAGTTTGGGCAATGGCAAGCGTCTAGCTAGCATAACAAATACTTTACGCCCTATCCCTTTAATTTGAAAACAATGGTTTTGAAGGTAACCTTCAACCAATAGAGTTTATTTACTTCAAAAATAGTTTATTTACTATTAGTGATTGCTCCATCGAAAGACTATTAGACGTGTTAGTGTGTCAGTTCCATTATTACTATTATTATGATATAAAACTTGCTGTTGAAAGAAAATTAAATTAATTCCTCACATTAATAATTAGTAAAAATATAATCCTTAGTAAATCAATCAATCACAAGTCCCAAAACGGTCCCCATCTCTGTCAACCCAACTTCGCGATTGTGAATTAGACCGGAGTATTAGGATAGCAGGAAACTGTACTCGTTTAGCAATGTTTGTTGTTGCCCCTACCGGGCTAGACCGGTCAAATAATAAAGTTTTCTAGCCGTATGAACAAGATTTCTTCCGTTCGTTGTTTATTTTCTCATCTAAGAAAGATACTTCTTTTATTACATATTGGCAACATTGAAGTCTACCTACATTTTGCACAGCGTCCTATGTTGTGTAATAAATAATATTACAAAAATAAATGACAAAAATTTATTTGAAAATCATTTTGTCTCATTGTAGAATTGCACTATGATAATTTTACGTTCCATTTAAGAAATCAAGTGACCAATAGTTATAAGAAGGTGTTATTGAAAGTACATAAAACATAAGTAGAAACTATTCGGTAGCGATAAAAAATTACTAAACAACGTGATAGAAGCAACTATACTGAAAGGAAAGTATAAAGGAGAAGAGGTTCTCATACCGCGCATCCCAATGATTCCGACTGATGTGCCATTTGAGTTTAAACGACTACAGTTTCCAGTGCGGCTTGCTTTTGCTACGACCATAAACAAGTCCCAGGGGCTATCGTTAAGTTTTGTGGTATTAATCTGGAAAACCCATGTTTCTCACATGGTCAATTGTATGTTGCCTCTTCCCGTGTTGGAAAACCATCAGATTTGTTTGTTTATGCGCCAGTTCATGAAACAAAAAACATCGTATATCACAAAGCACTAAAACGAAAATAAAACTGATTTTTGTTAATAGTTATGATTCACATGATTAATAATAAAGCGATTACTTACTTTTAAATTAGGTTCTAATTACTTATTGTTTATTCACAACGCCCTATCACCAGGGTGACGGTTCTGTTCAGGATAAGTTTTTGCCCCGACTATAAAGTAGGTAGGAACAAAAAACTGCCACGTTAAAAATCTTTTTGACAAGACGAAGTCTGTCGGGTCCGCTAGTTGATACATATATTCAAATTATATTTTAACTTGTGTTAATCAGAAAGTATACTCTTATTTGAACAATGTGTCATAGTTCAGTTTTGTTTTAATTTCTTTTGAACTGTAACAGCTGACACAAGACTCATGCGTTGTAATTTTCGGAATGACAAATCCGTTTGCGACCCGAAGGGTTTGACATTATACAATACAGACACTATCGTTTCCTCACTTCCCGCGCTTCCGGTGAGAGAGAGACAGCGAGCAATGGCCATGAACGCTTATCGGTCATATCTTTTAACGGCTAATTTATAATAGTCTTAACACACTTCTCATTGCTTTAGTTGTCGGCGCTAGTCGTGTATTAGTGACTTTTGTTAGATTACTAACAAAAGTCCCTCATTAGAGTATCGATGGTGATAGTACTAAAAAAACTACAAAACCTCTACATTTCTAATTTTACAATTTAGAAATGTTATAATTCCTAAAATGGAATAAATTTTACTCTGTTTCACTTCTCTAGCATTGCTTCAACCAAAACTGTGTAAGACATACTAAATTAGACGCTTATCGAAACTTGCTTTATAGTTGATCTACCTAAAAACATAAAGTAATGAAGTTATAACCCTTTGGTGGTGAACTTCTTGTATACCTATATGGTAATCGAATAACCCATTTACTTTATTTTATGACATATTTTAATTAACAAAAACTGTAAGATCACAAGCGAAGTAAAGAAACATCGTGATCATTTAAATAATTTATGACTTGATTTCATAATTTATTATGTTTAATTTTGGACACTAGATCATGTTTTGTTCACGTAAACTCCAGAAATATGAATATTCCTAAAAATGTTAATAGAAAGTAAATTTTAACCTAATATTACTCGTAAAAGAAACTAGAGAAATCCAAGCAAGCAATAAAGTTAACGGTAGAAACACAATTACTTAATTTAAAGCCTCAAATATGTGTAGTTGTATAACCAGTAAATACGAGTATATCCTCTATAAGAATAAAAGTCCATTTTTATTTCAATACTATTTATCAGGAATGCCATGGTTTAATGTATTTCACATTTAAATGTAAAATACATAATACTTTAGAACGAAATTAAATTGAGGGTCTTATTATCTAATTTTAAATTTACACTGCAGTAATGATCAATAAAGCATATAATGCAATGAGACAACTATTTAAACACTATTATAAAACTACCTTATTGTACAAAGCAGTGAATGTTTGCGCATAAGCTAATCGAATATGGGTAACTCCCTTGTCTTTGTATATGGCCTTTTTATTGTAAATAAAGAAAACCAAGTGGAGCACACTCTACCCCTTATACCAGAACAATAAACCCTTATAAATATTTCTTATCAATGAAAACATTATAATCACTTCAACACCAGAAATTAATCTAAGTTGGATTCCAAAACAAACAAACGGGATCATTTTTTTTATTAATTGCAACAGCATAATAATTCAATTATGGAACCGTGAATAAATTAGACCGCAAGTGAATCTTTTTTACGCAGTAACTTTTAAGTCGCACTGTAAGTTATATATTTTCATCATCGGATAAAAGAGGCTAGCTATAAAAATGTTACTTTATAAATCATTAATCGAAAAAAATGAAAGAACCGAAAAAAGACGCTGTATGATCGAAGTTGGTTTTCGTAATCATATTTTTTCTTGATCAGGGGAAATAGTAACGAAAATAGTCGCAATTTGGAGTAAAAGAGTTTTCTACACATAACGTAGCTGTGGTAGGAAGGATGTATTCAATTTGAATTTAAAACTTAGCTCCAGTTCACCTTCCTTTTATTGCAGCATCTGTTATCTGACGCTAATCCTCTGAAAGGATCCAAAGATAGTCAGAATGAAATTTAAAATACAAATTGAACAAACCCTTCCTACTATATCTACGTTATGTGTACAAAACTCGGTTGCTCCACTGTGCTTAGATATCGAATCAGATCATCGTAGTGCACTCAGTTGTGCACATGAAGAGATAATGAGAAAACCACTTCATCTATTTGTAGGTGTCTCTGATGATGAAAATGTTAAAACTTGGTTTTGAGCTTCTTCGTCACCAACTTTCTTCTGATCTCCCCAGGACTCAAGTCTGAGACAGCGTCAAATAGCACACACTGCATTAAAAGGTGTGTGAATTGGAGTTAAACTCAACATTCAAACATCATAAGTGCTTTGAAAAAAGTAGACTACGGCTGCAGGTAACAGCTAGTTGATTTATAAATAAATACAAGTCTAATGATGATAAATAAAAATCAGTGTTCATATGCAGAACGTATAATATCATAAAGTGTTTTCTAAATCTCAATGTTTCCTGGTACAAAACTTGAAAAAAGACTAAAAAGAGGAGATCCCGGTATAAATAAAATAGATCAAGCTGCGATGGAACATAATATTGTTTATGCAAAACATAGAGACACAAATTTTAGGCATATTGCAGATAAAATTTTACAAGATAAGGCAATGGATGGATTTTTATCAAAAGATGCTAGTTTCGTTGAGAGATTTGTCGCAATTCCAACGGCTGGAGCAATGGTTTTGAAGAGAAAACTAGGAATGGGAATTAGGAGAACTTGAAATTTTAGCTATATAAATGGAGAAGAGAGAAACAATCTGTGAACGTAAATTTTAGTACAAATCAGAAAGAAAGAATAAAATCTGCCTTTTAAAAAGAAAATACCTGTTACTATTCAATTTAAAATAGATCAACTAAAAAATGGTGAAGGTAAAATATTTTCAACAAATGGATAATACAATAAACTCGAAAAACAATAAAGGAACCAGAATCGAATTTTCTTGTAATCAGTTGAAAGATCTTAAAAATGACGGACTTTTGTAAGATTTATTAGATTTTGGATACAATATTCCGGTTCTTAAAAATGTTGTTCCATAAGTTCGAAAAACTGCTCCAATTGTTAAAAAAGACGTGATTTCTATTGTTCGAAACATTTCAAATTGGTTAGATAAAGAGTTAGAAGGTGTTACAGGATCTGGATTAGATGAAAAAACTTTGAATTATGTGAAATCAAACATTTAAAAAAATTTGAAATCAACTGGAAAAAATATGCAACATTAAAATTTGTAGAGGAATTTTTATGCGTGATACATTACCTGAAAAAGTTAAGAAATTTGAATATTGAATTGTAAATTTAGACTCGATTATGGGAAGTGGAACGCATTGGATTTGTTACTATAAAAATAATAATAATGCATAACATTTTGATTCATAAGGAAGAATTGAGGACAAACAACCGATAGAAGTGATTAAATATTAAAAAAAAAAAACGTCTACTACAATGACTCTCAAATTCAAGACTATAAAGATCCGCCAATTCGTGGTCATTTATGTGTTTTTGTTTTGAATGAACTGACTGATGGTAAAGATTTTAAAGAAGTTGTTAACAAATTATTACTTAATAAATATGGATTCACAAAATATTTTTGATGTATTAGGAACACAGAGTAAAACAGAAAGTATTCAAAATATGAATGAAATTATTCAAAATAAAGTTAATAGTTTGAACTCTGGTAGTTTGAGAAATGAGATTGATAACAAGAACGAAAATATATTACAAAACCTTCAAAATTCGGGTGCTGAAGATTTTGTAGCAGAATATGATAACAAAATTGCAAATTTGCCAACTTTGAGAACAGAATTTGATTAAAAAAAATAGAAAAAATGGAGACTGGTTATAATGTTGGAGCAGAAAAGTTATTTCAAAAATTAATAATTCATATCAAAAAAGCAGATACAACTACTGATGCGATCAAAGTTGAAAAGAATTATGTTAGTTTGGGTAATCAAAAAAGAATTGTTGGAGTAAAACCTGGTATTGACAAACATGATGTTGTTGTTAAATAACAAATTTTGAAACCTCTAAAATTATCAGAAAATATGGATATTGTTGATTTGAATAACCCATATGTTAAAAATGCCTTATATTTAAAAGGAAGAATAATTATCAGTATTAATAAAGGAATTAATCTGTTTGATGTTATCGTAAAAGAGCAATTAGATGATCACATTAAAATATTTGATGAACTGAAGAAAAATATGAGAATCATAAACAACATGTTAAAGATTTTAGAACAGAAGTCTACGAAAAGTTAGAAGCCGAAAAAAATATCTATAGCAAATTTTGATGTAATTAATGAAAAACTTACAAAATTTAAACAGTCTTTTGATAAGTTTAGTTTAGATGCAACAAAAACTTTTGAGAATATTGCTCATAAGTTTGTTGAATACAATGATTCATATAAAGACAAATTTCAAAAATTAGAAGAACAATTTAATAAGTTCAAGGAAGAAGTTGATGAAAGAATTGATGAAGTAGGTACTCTCGCAGGGGTTTATGTTTGATAATTTTTTCTTTTATGAATGACACTCATACACTATATTGTATGAGGTGTTAAGAAAAAATTATACAAGGATGTAAAATATTATGCAAATATCAATGGAGTTAAAAGAATTTCTAAAAAATATGCTGAATGTAACACTAAAAAAGCAATTTTAAAAAATTTGAAATTTTTTCCTAATAAATAGAGATGACTGGACATTACAGTGCTTTTGAGCTTTTTATAATGCCACGAAAGAGACTTGAAAAAGAACATTAGGACAATATTTCCGAAAAATACGAATTATCGGAAGATATGATGCGATTATACATTAATAAGTTAAATAGGTATAACATTGCAAAATATCAAAATTTTTCCTCAGAATTCATTAAAGAAAATATACATTATCAATTGAAAAAAAACATGTCTGTTATTTGCCTTTATCAACATTTGGAAACAAAATTTCTGGAAGAATTTTAAGATTCGGTTGATTGGAACAATATTATAGATAACGGTTACTATCCTGTACAGATTTTATTGAAATGTGTGGCCGGCATTGCAAAATTTAAAGCAGAAAATCCCGAATATGACGAAGTTGATCATTATTAAATGAATCTAATCTTTTTAATTATTTTACTAAAATTTATATCTTTTCATATAATAACGTACCTACATTAAATCTATGAAAGAATTATATCTTTCTCATACATGATGTTTTAAATTTCGTAAAACAATTTTTGAAATATTTCTTAATAAATGACGGACTACAAAAAGTGTTCAGGCGATATTGAGAGGGCTGAGTTTACACATTTTTATCCAATTAGTAAACAACATTTGAATGAACCAAATAAAACAACAGAGTTTAATATTGATTTTGGAGATGATTTTTGCTCGTCTAAATTTCAGTTTTATATATCTGGAACTTTAGCAAAACATGATGGTCAAGCATATATTGAAACAAATGATTTCCGATTAATTGATAATTTCGTGCCGTTTTTATTCTCTAAAATTGAAGTAAGAAACTCAATAAATTGATAGAAGAAATTTAAAATTGTGACCAATTAAGTACAATTAAAGGAACCATATCTTATTCTAAAAGTGATGTTTTGAATCAACTTTTAAATTTTGTCAATTTAAAGCGGTCTTTGATTTAGCACATTTCGTCTGAGGATTCTTTGAAAATGTAAATTTTCCAATCTATAAAGGTGGATTTTACATTACTTTAAT
This sequence comes from Homalodisca vitripennis, assembly GCF_021130785.1. NCBI lineage: Eukaryota > Metazoa > Arthropoda > Insecta > Hemiptera > Cicadellidae > Homalodisca > Homalodisca vitripennis. The sequence goes on from NW_025776166.1 coordinate 585,220, forward strand.
AAGAGCTGAAGATGATGATACGATATTAAAAACAAAAACTGGAAATTATATGCCAGTTGAAGGGAAAATTACAATTAACGAGTTTTTCATTAGAGTTCCGATGATTGATTACAAAACCACGAGTAAAACTCGGTTGATTGATGAAATAACAAAAAGCCAAAACATTATGTTTAGTTTTCTAGATTGGCAATGTACTGAACAAAAAGGTATTTCCGGAACATTCATTCATTATCACAAATATTTATAGAAATATTTTCAATCCCAAGTTCGTTATTATAGGTCTTCAAACAGATAGACAGAATAATCAAGAAAAAATCCTTCAACGTTTGATAGTTTTAATGTAAAAAATATCAGAGTAAAACTGAATGGTTCGTATTATCCAGATGAATTACAAAATTTAAAAATTTCCGGAAATCTTTTCAGAATTATGTATCAGATGTATCAAGATTTTAAGAAAGTCTACTTAAAGTCTACCAAATATTTCTGGTTCAAAGAACGATACAATTATCAATATTAATTTTCAAAATGCTGTTACGAATGCGATTTGTTATGTTGTTGTCTCTGAAAACTTTTATCATATGACGTGATTAAGAACGATATTAGAGAAATTCAATAATTGATAATGTAAACCAATGATTGTGCCTCTCACGGCGTGATATCACTAACGGGTTATTTTTCATTCTTGATTTACGTTTAGATTTCTCAGATTCATTTATGGCACATTGAACAGTATTTAACATTGGTTTTCTGACTGTCCTAAAAGTGCGCTAGACCGCCATATTTATATCTACTATTCACTATACGCTGGTTAAGGAGTAAATTTGAGAACACTTCATAAGATAGCACTAGCTATTAAAAATTAAAGTAATCATGACGCATTAGGTCTGAAAGTAATATATTTAGCAGAAGATACAAATGATACGAATGCAGTAAATGTGAGATGGCACAGTGATGATTCGCTGCTCGGAGAGTAAAAAACCTTATCAGTGCGTGGTCCTGCTACTGTGTTTCGAGCGGTCGTTGATCTAGTTCATGTTTCTACAAGTCGTGCAACAGTTTTTAGTTGCTACTTTAAACAGTGATTTTTGTTTTACACAATTAGTTTCTGTAAAAATGACGAGCTGTGGTAAGTGCGTCAAGAACATTAAAAGTAATCAATCTAAATTCACCAGTTTTGACTATAAACGAGATTAAGGCTGACGTGGATTGCCTAAATGAAGAGGGTCTAGTTTTGAGGTGTAAGGCCTGTCAATCCACGAGGAGGAAAAGCATGAGACTCGAGTCTGCAGCGGATGAAGGTAAACTATCTCTCGAAGATATCATGAGAGTGGTTACAGATATAAGAGATAAGCAGGCAAAATATGAGAAGAGTTTTAATCAGACCTCGTGTCTTCCGACGTCATTGATAGTAAAGTAGTTTTTACATGCAATAGACATAGCGCACTCTTTTGGAACTGTTATGAACTAAAATGTGCTGTAGATTCTTATTCATTGCTTTTAAAAATACAAATTGTGTTTAAGGCTGCGCTCTACCACTCTGGTGAACGCTGATGCAAGGGTTTTGAATCTGCCTCATTGTAGGCTCATTCCTTGAGCTAATACAGACATATTGATGTTATTTAAGTAACTAAATATTTGTATACGTGCATTAGTTTTTGAAATTTCAATTTCGATTCAACTTAAGCTGCACATCAGGTGGAAAGTTGTTAAAAAAAGGTATTTTCAACGTTTCATAAAATAAAAACGCGAATTTTTATTAAAGATTAAAATACAGACATTCGTAGATTGGAATATAGTAAGAGTAAAACTGCAAATGGTTTATTAAAAAGTTCTGAAGTTAAGGTACAATAAGGCAGACATGAAAGGTCTGCAAGTGCTATTCAACGCTCTGTCAGGTGGCGCGCGTGGCGGCTACAGCCGGAAACTGTAGGCAACTCTCCCACCACTACCTGCTGGATATTTCCTCTCACCCGCTTTCGCTAGGTTATAACGTATGGCCTTTCAGTGTTGGTGTTCCTTCAATTTGTTGATTTATAATATCTATTCATACATTAATAATCAAGCTCCTATCTTGCACAAATGAAAAATTGTAGTAAATATATATTTTTTTAATAATAATGTATTATGACAAAGTATGTATAAAGTATGAACTACAATATTTTTATTTATTCGTCATCCGATCAGTGTGAAAGGATAGGATCACAGGCGCCAACGGCCATGGACGAAACACTACTTACGCGCCACCGTTTTGCGCCCATGCTATGAATGATCGTGTCTGTGGAAGCTCTCATATACATCTTCATATCACCGAAATAGTATTGGCGAACTCTTTCCGTAACAATAAATTCGTAACGTGTAACAAGTACCTCTACCTCCTGGGGAACAATAAATTATTGATTAATGTCAATATTTTCAAAATATGAGTGACATACCTCATTATGAGGTATTTTGTTTAGTGAAATATTATAGTCTAACTATAATAGGTTTTATTTGACTTAATGTATGATTGCTTCATTTGATTGTTAAACAAATCTCATTACATGAGCAGCTATTACCCATTACAAAATAAAGGAATTAAAATTGTAACATTTTAAATTAAAATTCCACTTTCAACTTTTTACTACAAATGCATATTGCCAGAACTAGTTGATCCAAGATACCCTCGAGGGCTTCCTGTGAGAGACAGACTAGATGTTTTATAACAAACTATAATTTTATGTTAGTATAATGCAATAGACGTGACAAGAGCAGCTGATATAGTAATTCTGTAGTCCATTTTCAAAATGGGTCTTGTCCAGTCAACTTGATTTTGCGTTATTGATCAAAAACTGTTTTGCCATGTAACAATGATGTTATAGCATAGGTTATGTACTAGGTATTTAGTTTTAGTGTCTTCTTTTTCTAAACAAAAATTATTTATTAACACACGCTAAAATAATTATTAATCATTTCCACGCCATCCATGGGTTCATCCTCTTCTTCTTCAGTCTCCTCTCATTGTCCTTCGGTGTTTAGGGCAAGTTTATAAAAGTCCAAATCTTGCCTATCATTCCAATTTGGCCCAACATGTTTTTCCAGGAGTTTCTTTACATCATTAGCTTTTGGAGGCTTGGGGAGAAGACCTAACACAATTTTTTCTGGACTGATTTGACCACGATTTTTATTTGGCTGTGTTACAGTTTTTGATGTGCCTGTGTCGCAGTTGTAAGATAACTCCCCTCTTAATAGAATGTTTCCACTTTTACTTCGATTTAAAATAAATCGTTTTATTGGAGCAAATTTAAAATACCATTTTCCTGGTTTTTTTTTTCAAAACTTGTGCGACAGTGTTTTTCCAGTCAAAAAACTGTAAACCAACCTCTGGTTTTTGACTGTAGCAAATTCAGAAAATACTTTATGATATTCTTCAGGTTTAATAATAGTTTCCATTTTGTTAACACGTTTTTCAATGTGGCCAAACACACTATCTGGGGGCAGGTAAGAGTGACCTGGTGTTGGACAAAATATGGAAACACTTTTGACCTGTCTTGGTGCTTCTTGAAGGAGCCACTTGCTTAACATCCCTATTAATATGGAGTTTTTGTTTTGGCCTCCACAGCCATCCACAAACAGTCTAACACCTGACTATCCTGGTCCAAAATTTGTATTTTTAAGAAAATCATAGACACAAGATACAATCTCATTACACCCCTTTCCACTTTGGATCTCATTCCAAGTATATGTGAATGTGTTTTCTATATTTTGTTTGGATTTTGAAGAACCCTCACACATGGTGAAATTGTAGACATAAAACCGTCTACTAAAGTAACATTGTTGGTCTGGTATGTTTGGTAGCACCATATTTTTTTGGCAGTCAGACGAGTAAGTTGCATTGGTGTTAACCTCTGTTTTAAGAGCATTAAAAAACCTTTTGCTCTCAGTTTGTGCACTCTTAAAGAAATCATAAGATAATTTTTTTCCTTTGCAGTTTCAGCCACTTTTAGCAATTCTTTTAACTGAATACAACGTGAGCTCTTATCAGTAGCTGGAGTACCATAGCTGACATTGTAGTCATATACAAAAATATCTCTAAAATAGTCATACTTAACCTTCAGAGCTACATCTAAGTTATCCTGATTATTGTACATTCTCCAAAGTTTGCGTACTGACAAGTCACTTTGAAGGTACTGGCGCTTAGAATTCGCCTTTGTGTAATGTGAAGTTTTTCAATAAACCTCTTAACACTTTGTCTTTTAGGAAAAAACAAAACAGTTTTTCGGTCACCACCTCTGTTTTCTTTAGGGGTGGATCCCATGTCATTCATTTGCTTTTTAGCAGTCTCTGGATTCGTGATTTTCATACATTTAATATAGAACGAAATGTTTGTTGACATACCTGAACTAAAAAGTAAACCAAGAAACTAAAACTTGGACATGGTTCAATTTTGATCCAAAACAATCATCTTTGCTAAATAGGACAAGGTTCATATTGCTGCAAAACTAGACACAGTGGACATGATTCTGTTTGAAACAACACAGTTCAGGACAAGACCCACTTTGAAACAACATATAGTTTTTAAAGCAAATTTAAATGGGACAAGGATTTTTTTGAAACCAAACAATTTTCTTAAAATGTAGTCCTTTACTTGTAGAATCAAAATCTGTACATAACTCAATGGACAAGACCCATTTTGAAACTGGACTCCTCAATTCATTTCATTCACATGTATACCTATATTATCCCTTACAGTCATGGAGACTAGTGGTAACTGTTAAAAAACAAACTACACAGTTAAATATGACAGATAGGTCCGTATGTGTTATTAGTTTCAATGCAACATTAATATTTTAGCGTAATGAGGGTAATAGAAATTGTATTTTTATAACTAAAATGAGTTGATTCCAAAATTTGAAGAAAGATGTTAGAGACATTTAATTCATTTTGCATCTAATCCAGTATACAGGGTGAGTGGCTCTTGGTGTGTGACAACATTTTTTGGGGTATAATGCAATGTAAATGTGATACAATGGTGGTTATAAAAAGTCTAACTCAAAAAATTACGTCTAAAATGAATTATTTTCAGTTTTTCTAAAAAAGACCCGTGTTTTTGTATGTAAATCTGATATTTCTCAGCAAAGTATGTGAGCAAACTACATCATTTTTAGTTTCTCCGTTAAATTTTCAATTTGAAAAAGTTATCGGCTCAAACGGTAAGAAAAGAAAATTAAGGTTTTGTGATGGAAATGCGCATTGAACTCCATGACAGATTTACGTACAAAAACACGGGTCTTTTAGAAAAACTGAAAATAATTCATTTTAGACCTAATTTTTGGAGTTAGACATTTTTTATAACCACCATTGTATCACATTTACATTGCATTATAACCCAAAAAAATTTGTCACACCAAGAGCCACTCACCCTGTATATACTCAGGTGAATTTTTATCCTATACAATTTGCTAAATAAAAACTGTAACTTCTCTCATGTTGGTCTTGTGATATTTTGCTTGATTGTAATTTTAATGTCTTGTTGTGACTTTGTTTTTTGTTGCTGAATTTTGTTATGTTACTATTGTTCAATTCTGTAAAGTTTATTGTTGTTACAAAATTATAATTACATTCTAATTTGGCAGACGCACAGAGAGTGACATGTAGCTGTGTGTATTAAGTCGTAAATATATGAACTGAGCTCATAAAATATGTAATTTTTTAATATACTGTTGCTGGTAGCGTGGTTAGTTACTCTTAAAAATTTTATGTTATCTGATAATTCTAAAAAAATGAAAGAATGATTATATTTACAAGAAAATGTGTGGGTTTACATTATGTATCAAAGAATTAATAAAATTATGTTAGTTTTGTTGATAACATTAAAATTATTTAAATTTTCTATGGTTTTCATAACAATTCCTGCCTTGCCCAGTTTTTTACACGTATTCCAGATCGGTAGACACTCTGACCTGACAATATCACTGGAATGATTACGTTTCTGTTCGTTTTCAAATATTTCAGTAGACCGAATTTAAATTAACAAAAATAAAATATATTTTACTAAAATGTTTTATTGCATAATAATAAAAGTATGTTGTACCAATGAGTAACGGTAGGAAAAGTACCGGTTACAGTTTCATACTGATTTAGCCGATCTCCATTGTTACGAGCCGTACGCCACCGAACGCATTTTCTTTCGGCAAATAACTGAGATGCTCCGTAGTCCCGATACTGCGATCTCTGGCCTATGGTACATCGCAGTCTTAACATATCTAAAACATGTACTGTAATAAAAGTGAAAGTGTCATGTAATGTTGTTCACATTTAATATTTGAAGGAAGCCACTCCCAGTCTGATTTTCTCTATAATATTTTACGTATCATGTTTTGCCTAAATTATACTACAACATTTTAGATATGTTTAGCGATAGTTTTCATGTGTAGCTTTGTGTCCATTTACTGTCAGTATATAGGGGCAGACTAATGTGAATAAAGCATAGTTTGCTTTATTTGCATGTGGCTTGGGTGAAGTGGCTGAAGAGTGAAGGCCTACTAGCCCATCCCTGTTAAAAACGAAGCTGTGCGCTCCGGCGCGTGTGTGAGTCGGACGTCGAGCACCTGGCTCGGGTCCCCCGCTCGGCAAATGTCGGAGGCGCTCGGTAAGTTCCGATCCCTTCCACAGCAACTACTCATTGCCCTCCCTACAACCGATTTTGCCAGCGCTCCAAGCGGATTTTTGAAACATCGTACTGCGATTTCTAGCCTGTGGTAGAGCGCACCCTTAAGTATAATGGACTCCCAGCTTATAGAGAACACCAATGCTCTTAAAGCACAACAGGAGCAGACTCCTCTCAACTCGTCACATCGGTGCAACTGATGACCGTCCCATCTATGTCAACGAGTCTCTATCACCGGCGAGACGGGCACTGTACGCTTTGGCGAGGAAATATCAGCATATATATCACTATCAGTAATATTTTGATCATATATAAGATATGCTTCATATTTTTGGTTTATTTTTGTTTATTATTGTTGTTACTGGAAACAAGTCAAATGTTAATTTATCTTTAAAGTTATTTTATTTATTTCTTTTAATAAGCAAATAAAATTCTGCTAGATTTAATTATTTTTATAGTAGCCAACTTACTTGTAAAATTGTTGCAATTTAAAATTTCTAAAAGAACCGTTAATAAATTTCAAAATGTAAAATAATGGATACGACAAATCAGTGTAACTTTAAACAATGGTTGGATTTTACAATATTGCATCAAATCATTCATAGTATGAGAAGTAACTTCGATTTATTCATTGCTGAATTAAGTAGTAGACATTTATTTCCTGAAATTATTGTACTGACATAAATATGGATAGATAATGAAGAATTACAGTTTTTTAAAATTCCAAAATATAGAAGTTTTTCAAATGCAAATGAAAATCAGAGGGCAGGAGGTTTAGCAATTCTCGTAAAGATAGATGTTGAAATTTTTATATGTGATCCGATAAATTTTAAAACACCAGATGCAATGATAAGTTTAACTCACAGAGGTTTTGTTTGTTTGCAATTTACAGGCTGCACAGCTTCAACAAGGACGAGTTCCTTCTTGAGATTAATGAGTATTTTCTTCGTAATACTAATTTTAAAACAAAAAAGAACGCTCTTTTCAACTTGTTTGAAAATAGTAACTAAGATAATTGACAATTACAATGCATTTCTTTCCTCATACGGATTCGATTGTTTATTGAAAGAAACAGCTAGAGTAACATCAGAATCAGTTCCATGCATTGATCACGTGTTTGCTAGATTAGCAAACAAAGTCAAAACGATGCAGCCTCATCGTGCCACAGCTCATAGCGCCACAACATTGTGGTGCTGTGAGCGTGGATGCGATTATTTATTCGGTTGTGTTGGCGCTGTGAGCACTCGACCAACTCTGTGGCGCTATGAGCTTTAGCGCTGAGCTGTGGCGCTGTGAGCATGGATACGATTATTTATTCGGTTGTGTTGGTGCTGTAAGCACTCGGCCAATTCTGTGGCGATATGAGCCAGTCTCTACGTGGTGGTATTGCATAGCGCCACAACCCCCTATTGGTTCAAATTTATTAAATAATAACCTTGGAGGGGACACTTGATGTAGGGGGAAAATTGCTAAAAAAGTGTTGTGACGTCGTGACCCATTCCTTCGTTCCACTTGTTACCAGCACCTAGGTTATGTTGATATATGAAATGTGTTGGTCCCACTGGCCGTTCCCAGATTTGATCATTACAGAGTTGTAAACATAAAATTTCACATTTTATTTATTATCTCGTTTACAATTACAGTTCCAACAGATTAAACGAGTTGATTTGTAGCAACATATTTCGACAAAATAACTTTAAAAGGTAAGTCAATATAATATAGCCTCTATATACAGTATATGTTTAAATATATATACGTCACTTATTTCACATTATTTGTTCTGGATTTACAAATAAATACTTAAAATAGGCCGGCAATGCCTTCAGACACCAGTGTGGGCTGTGACATTCCTATCTTTAAGAGACAAGCTGTTATAAACTTATAGACCACTATTGTCTAGGTAAGGAATCCTAGCTTCGTTTATTTTTCCAAAATACATATGTGAGCCTCATAATTCGTTGTGAAATTGAAAAGTAGGCCTACACCTAAAGTTAGGTGTATAGGAAATTAACTGTTGCTTTAGATCATTGTGGGTAAGTTATATACGGGTAAAGTAGCAAATGTGCTAGTTCCTGAACTACAACTAACCTAGTTCCTAAACCAGTTCAATTAATAAAACTAAATAAATTTTATAATTTAAAAACAAACAGAACAAATACAATAAAATTCTATATATTCTACTTAATACATTACTTGGAATACATGGTCTACTGTATTATATTACTAACCTCATTCTTAGGCCTCTCCTATTTTCGGAGATTTTACGTATCAGACACTGAAAAACTAAATCCTAAAAAACTAAATAGCCGTACCTTAAAACGTACAGGCTAATTTTGGTAAAACTTTCAAAATACATTCAGTACTTGGTCTACTGTACTACAATACAGACCTCGTTCTTAGACCGTGCCTTTTTCGGAGATATCGACTGCACGTGTCACATTCTGGAAAAACATACACGGCCGTACCTCAAAAACGAACAAGCCGATTTTTATAAAACTTTCTATACCCGTTCACTACATTGTCTACTATATTAAAATATAAGCCTCATTCGTAGGCCGCGTCTAATTTCGGAGCCACACCTATTTTACAGGCCCAGTGCTGACAAAAACCCATCTATGGATGGCCGTACCTCAAAAACGTGCGAACCAATTTCGATAAAACTTTCTATACACATTCACTACATGGTCTACTATACTAAAATGTAAGCTTAATTCTTAGGCTGCACCTATTTTTGGAGCCACGCCAATATTACAGCCTATGTGCTAACAAAAACCAATGTATGGATGGCCGTACCTCAAAAACGTACGAGCCGAGTTTGATAAAACGTTTTATACACATTCACTACATGGTCTACTATACTAAAATATAAGCCTCATTCTTAAACCGCGCATATTTTCGGAGCCACAGCTATTTCACAGGCTATGTGCTGAAAAAAAACCAATCTATGGATATGGAAATGGTATCTATGGTCTTTTGATATGTAGGCAATTTTTTGTTCATTTGGCATTACCAAGGAGGTACGTGCGTAGTGGTAAAGAAATGCAATTATTCTCACAGACAACTTTTTTATTTAAAGTACGATGAATGATCCTTTAATGAATATTTACCATTACACTGACACAAACAAATTTACCTCCAATCATTCGTATTATTTGTATTTGTACTCACCTCCTACAATATTTGAGTCTTGGTTCAAAGAGCAGGCATTACATGTTGGGGCTAACTTGACATTATTGGTCACAGATAATTTCATGCAATCAAGTGGTGACTGACGTGATTATTGCTCTTGGTTATTTGGTTAATTTACCTTGTTTTTGTTATTTGTCGGGCCTCTGTGCACGCTAGAACTTGGTTATTGGTTCGGTAAGTTTCTTTGTCGCTGAATGTATCCTTCATAAAGCATCTAAATCTTCTCACATAACTTTGTTTCAATCTCCTGACTGGCAATTCACTCGTCGTGTTCATGCAAGGCAACGGTAACAGCCAATGCTATTAACGCAAGTCGGTGACGTCACTCATAATTGCCAACTCCCATAAACAAAACAACACGTACATCTTTTTTTGCCACTGCCTTTTAGATCATCTTCGGCTCTGTCCTGCAGTACTATACTAAAACGTTGTGGAATATTTTCTGTCCTCACAGATTGAGTTTGATCAAACTGGGGTGGATCGAGTAGAATCAAGAATAATTTATTTTCCTCAAATGTAGGTATAACAATACAAAGCTTACAATAATTCCATTTTATACCAAACATTTACCCACACAAAGGGAAAACAATAGGGCCTAAAAGGCAAGCCTGTTATGAGGTTCCTTCATATTTAATAGCATAACCTGCTGTCATCAGAATTAAATAGTGGTATTATACTATATAGATATAATCAGTGCAGTCTTAAATAACAATTTGTCTTTGTAAAACTCAAACTAGACACAAATAGATAAATACCATTTACATAACAATACAATACAAACAATTTAATATACTCACAATCAACAATGATTACACAGTTTTTGTTACATTTACTTGACCTACTCAAACAATCAATGCAAGGGTAAGTTATACTAAAACAATCTGACTTTGCTCCTACAAGAGAGAAATTTATATACACAGTTTTCTAAGGGCTTAGTAGTAATTTGTTTTCAGTAAACAACCATTTAAATCATAATTCATATCCAACTCAATTTGATTCAAATTCCCAGCAACATACGTAAGAGCTGTATCATCAGCAAATGAAGTAACATGCCCTCTAAACTTCCCATCACACAAATCGTTAATAAATATAAAAAACAAAATTGGACCCAAAACAGAACCCTGTGGCACCCCATTTTTTAGCACACCAATATTACTAGTGACATTTTGAATTTTTAAACATTGCATTCTGTTTTGGAGATAAATTTAAACCAATAATGTATTTTACCCCGAAAACCATACTTATATAATTTATCTAACAGTACATCATGATTCACACAGTCAAACGCTTTCTTTATGTCCAAAAATAAGGAACTAACTTTTTGACCCAAATTGATGTTATTTGTAACATTATTCATAAAATGTAATAATGCAGTCTCTGTGCTTATACCCGCTTGGAAACCAAATTGATTTTTGCTAAAGAAACTTTTTTTTTTCAGAAACCTTAACACTCTTTTTTTAATAGCTTTCTCAAAAACTTTTGAAAAGGAGCTTTACAACGAAATTGGACAATAATTACTGTAGTCTTGCTTTGCCCCTTTTTTAAAGATAGGAATCACTATGGCTGTTTTTAATGCATCAGGAAAAACTCCTGTGGACAGACTTAAATTTATAATAAATGGTAGCTCCATGGACCGAGGACATCTTGCAGAACTATACGTTTACATTCCTTAAGTTGTTTGAACTACAACCGCTTACATAATGGCTTTACATAATGCTTTGACCGCTTGTATGGTGTTTATGAGACTAGTTCTGGATTCTGAAGAGGGTATTGCGTGTGACGGTGGTTGCAAGCGCTGGTTTTACCGAACTTGCGTGAATTTAACTAAAACTGAGTACACTCAATTCTAGCAATTGTAGCAGAGTGGACTGTAAACCGTCAACTGAAGACCCTATAGTTGCTCGAACTCCGAGCGTAAACAAACTGATGGACAAAATTGAAGGCTGGACAGAGAAAATTGAACAAATAGGTAGCGTCTCCGATGGAATTGAGGCTATAAAGTCGGATGTAGGTAAAATTAGAGACCAACTATCCCAGTATGAGCCAAGAGCCTTAGCAAACGAGTCAATGATTTCATCCCTTGCTGCTGATAAAAGTTATTAAAGTTATTGTTCTTTAAAGTTATTAAAGAATAATAAGCCACTTGATTCGGAAACTGTCATTGCTGAAGTTAATGATTAGAACCAGCGCTCAAAGAATGCTATACTATATGGTATACCCGAATCGTCTGATATAGATATCAAGAGTAAAATACAGCACGACAAGGGAATAATGAATTACGTCCTTCAAGACTTCCAATTGAGTTATCTTCATATTAGTAAGATAGTCCGAATTGGTAAAGGGAAGCACGGAAAACCTCGTCCGATGAAGGGTTCCTTTAGAGACACAAGTGAGGCCATCAGCTTCTTTAAAAATTTTGATTCTCCCAAACTTAGCAATCTCTTCCCTGACAGTACTGTTAAAGTGTCCCGCGATCGAACTCTCAAGGAGATATCACTTGCAAGAACTTCGTAATTCTCTAGCTGACAGAGAAAAGAATGGGGAGAAAGATTTAACAATTAAGTATCAGAATGGAGTGCCGATGATAGTTAAGAAGACAAAAAACTAGTTTCATCTAACGGTCATACTTTTTTTGTCAGTTGTTGTTAACGATGCTGTGGTGTTGCCCAAGAACTTATCAATTTACAGATGAGATAGGTCTTCACTGAGTAGCTCTAAATCTAGTAAGGGTGGAGTAATGGTGGCCATCAGAGATACTATCACCTCAACTCAACTCTACTCTGAAATCAATGAGACTGAGCATCTTCTTATTGAGTTTAAGCCTTGCAAATACATCTCATGGCTCCTAGTAGCTTGTTACATCCCTCCTCAGCAGCCTCCCTCCAAATACCATAGTTTGTTCAGTCAATAGAGGTGCTAATTTCAACGGGGTGAAGATTCGATGAGGTGGTTGTCGTGGGTGATTTCAACCTTCCCGGGATTGATTGGAATTAGTTGTCAACTGGTACACATTCCCAGCGTCAAGAGTGGTACGGTCACTGATGGACTTGTTTCAGCTTTACCAAATCAATCAAATCTACATCAGCAGAGACGTCATGTTGGACCTGATTCTGAGTTCTAATAAAGATATTACTGTGTCACTGGAGAGTGATAATGTTTGCCAGTTGAAGAGAGACACCACCCACCCTTATCCTTTGTGATCCACTACCGACATACCAACCAATCTCATTTACTCAAAAGACATATATGATCTGAAAAGGTGTAACCTTATGCATGTTCACCGCTCGTTGTTAACTACTGACTTTCATGCAATACTGTCCAACTCAGACCTTAACAGGGCAACATATTCCTTTATCTCTACAATTTCCAACATAGTGAAGGCTAACTCGCCAGTATAAGAAGAATTGGCTACTCTCCGTTTCCTAAATGGTTTTCACCTTGTTTAAAAAACTTAATAATAACAAAAAAATGTTTACATAAAAAATACAAGCACTTTCCGTCAACATCTAATTATTCCAGATTTGCTAACATAAGAGCAAGGTGTAGGGTCTTAGCTGCCTGGGATTATCACCAGCATATACAAAGCTGGAATTCCTAACAATTTCCGTGTTTTTTTGGAGTCATGTCAATTCCAATAGAAAATCTTCGTCTGTGCTCTCTCAGATTGTTCACAGTGGAGACGTTGCTGAGGAGCCTCTTGCGATGTGTGAAGCATTTTAAGTACTTCTTCTCCTCGGTTTTCACGAAGCCACGGGGTCTTTGTTCCAAGCGGATATGACCATCTCGGCGATGGAGTTGCTTATGAGTTCACTCCTGAAGAAGTATTGGAGAAGTTTAGAAACCTTGATGACAAAAAGGGCTGGGGTCCTTATGGGATTCCACCATGTGTACTTAAGTACAGCAGAAGCATCTTGGCTACTCCAGTTTGCCACATATTTAATACTTCACTTGCGATGGGAATTTTTCCTGAGGCGTTCAAAGCAGCCTAGGTGGTCCCCATTCATAAATCAGGACCTACTGACATCGCCTCTAACTACAGGCCCATTTCTATCCTCTCAGCTTTATCCAAAGTTTTTAAGGATCTATTTCTTGATCGAATAAGATTCAGGATTGCTCAGTTAACCTGTCCTCAGCAACACGGCTTCTCACCAGGAAGGTCGACTTTATCAAACTTAATGTTACTTCAGACTCAGGTGCAGAGTGCATTTGTTAACAGTAAACAGCTAGATACAATATATTTAGACTTTTCCAAGGCCTTTGAAACTGTTAACCATACCTTGTTACTAAAAAAATCTCTGCACTTGGTTTCGATAACATATCAATTCGTTGGCTGGCGAGTTACCTTTCCGAGCGCAAGCTTGCAGTGAAGTTTGCTGACTCAATATCCTCTGAGTTTATCTCACTTTCTGGTGTTCCCTAGGGCTCTATCATTGGACCTCATCTCTTCGCACTCTTCATAAACGATCTTCCTCTGAATATCAACAGTGACTGCCTAATGTTTGCGGATGATGTCAAATTATTCTCACAAATGACTTATGTTGCGGACTGTGAGTCATTTCAAGATAGTCGCCATAAGGTGTATGAATGGTGCTTAACACACAAAATGTTACTAAACGCCAAGAAATGTCAAGCCATATCATTTTACCGTTGCACTTCGCCTATAATATACAATTATTTGTTACAAGGAGAAACCATCACTAGAGTGAATGAAGTGAGATATCTGGGAATTGCTCTGACACAGAATTTTAACCCCGATGCTCACGTTCATAATATCTACTCGAAGGCAAACAGAATGCTTGGCTTGATCTCCCGTTTTTCTAAACATATAACAAATGTTGCCCTGAGGACTATATACTGTGCCCTGGTACGCCAGATTCTGGAATATGGATCGACTGTTTGGAATCCACACCAAAAATACCTTTGTGACGATCTTGAACGAATCCAGC